>NW_022111382.1:720792-726124 GCF_000313985.2 Echinops telfairi
AAAAAAACGACTAATTATAACAAAATCAAACTCTCCCTGAACCTGTGCCATTCCCACAATTGTTGCTATGCTTGAGATCATTGTTGCAGCCACTGTTCAGTCATCTTATCGAAGGTCTTCCTCTTTTCACTGCCCTTCTATTTTACAAAGCATGATGCTCTTTCCAGGAATTCAGAATACAACTTGCACATGCAGAAGACATTTGAAAAACCATGGCTTGGGTCCTCACTTTAAAGAGGCCTTGTACAGCAGATTTACCCAATGCAACGTGTCCTGAATTCCTTGACAACTTCACTCTTTTCTTTTTTTAATCAAGATGTTGTCTATTGGATGACTTGTGAGGATTTAGGATTTCTTTACATTGAGTTGTAATCAGAAAGTGCTTCAATGCACCTTGTTTTCAGCAAGCAAGGTTGTGTCATCTGTACATTGCAGGTTTCTAATAAGAACTTCCTTCCTTCCTGATGCTGAATTCCTCATATAGTCCAGTTTTTCAGATTTGCTTGGTACATAAGTTGAATAAGAATGGTAAAATGATACAACCCAGATGCACATTTTCCCTTATTCTAAACCATGCAATATTCTCTTGTTCTGTTTGCACAACAGCCTCTTGATCCATGTACAAGTTCTGCAGGAAAACAATGAAATGTTCTGGAATTCCCATTCTTCCCAGACTATCCATAGTTTGTTATTATACACACAGTTGAATTCCCTGGAATGATCAACAGAACACAAGTAAATGTTTTCCGGTATTCTATATTTTACACCAATATTCATATGACACCAGCAATGACATCCCTTGTTCCACGTCCTCTTCTGAATCTGGCCTCAACGTTTGGCAACTTTCTGTCCATGTACTCCTGCAAATTTGTTGGATGATCCTCAGCAAAATTTTACTTGTATGTGATATCAATGGTATTGTTCTAGAATTTGAGCATTCAGTTGGGTCACCTTTTCTTTGGGATGGGCACAAATATGGATCTCTGCCCATCAGTTTGCCAAGTAGCTCTCTTCCTAATTTCCTGACATAGATGTGTAAGTGCTTCCAGTACTTCATCAGCTAGTTGAAACATTTCAATTGGTAGTCCATCAATTCCTGGAGCCTTGTTTTTAGCTAATACTTTCAATTCAGCTTGAACTTCTACCTTCAGCACTGTGTTAGATTGGATTTATTAGCACATCTCAGGGTCAATGGTAGAAGAGAGACAGGGAGAAGGTCCTAGGGCTCTCCTCATAAGAAAGCCACATCCCCAAGGAGAAACATCAGATGGTGACCTGATTGACAGGCTGTACTCCACCCCTACATTTTTATATATCTTTAAGTTGATATAAAATTATCTAATTACCTTGGTTCTTAATCATATACTATCTCTTGAAATGGAATGTTAACTCAGTCTTTTTATTACAGTGACTATGGTATTCTTTCCTTCCATTTTTCATGCTTCCTGCATCATTCAATATTTTGCCCACAGAATCTTCAACGTTTCTCAAAACATTTCCTCTCCACTTAAGCCCCAGCGAATGATGAGGGCAATGAATGTACACATGCGCTTTACACAATTGATGTGTGTATGGATTGTGATAAGGGTTGTATGAACCCCTAATAAAATGATTTTTTAAAAAAGAATCTTCAACGTTTCAATACAAGGCTTGGGTTTTTCCCCCAGTTCTTTCAGCTTGAGATATGCTGAGCATGTTCTTCCCTTTTGGTTTTCTGACTCTAAGTATTTTCACATTTCATTATAATATTTTACTTTATCTTTTCAAGCTGCCCTTTGACATTTTATGTTCTGATATTTTACATCATTTCTTCCATTTACCTTAGTTACCCTATGATTAAGAACAAATATCAGAGTCTCTTGTAGCATTCATTCGATGTTTTCTTTCTTTCTGATCTTTATAATGACCTTTGGTTTTCTTCATCGATGATGTTATTGATGTCATCTCACAGTTCATCAGGTTATCTGTCATTAGTGCTCAGTGAGTCACATATATTCTTGAGATCTTTTCAAATTCATGTGGGATATACTGAACCTCATATTTTGGCTCATGGGCTTGTTTTAATATTCTTGAGTTTCAATCTGAACTTGCAGGTGAGCAAATGGTGTTCTGTTCCATAATCTGTCCCTGGACTTTTTCTGCTGCTATTGAGCTTCTCCATCGTCTCTTCTCACAGATGTAGTCAATTTGACTTGGTGTAACCAATTTGGCAAAGCATGGGTGTACATTTACTATTTATTTTGAAAAATGGAATTTGAGATGAAGTTGTCAGTCTTTCAAAATCAATCCTCCAACAGCTTCGTTTCTATCACCAAAGCCATATTTTCCAACTGGGTTTCCTTCCTCTTTGTCACCCACATTTGGATCCAATCACCAAAAATTATAACTGCATCTTGATTGCATGTTTGATTAATTTAAGACTGAATAAGTTGGTAGGATTCTTCAATTTGTGGAGGATCCCTGGTGGTGTGGTGATTACACATTGGGCTGATAACTGCAAAGTCATCAGTTCAAAACCAGCAGCCACTCATTGGACTAAAGACAAGGCTTTCTACTTCTGTAAAGAGTTACAGTCTCAGAAACCCACACAGGAAGTTCTACCCTGTACCATAGGGTCATTATGTATCAGAATCAACTCGATGGCAGTAAGTTTGGTTTTGACATTTTAGAGCTTTAGTGGTTGAAGCATAAATTTGAATAATAGTTGTATTGACTGGATTTCCTTGTATGCACATAGGTATTATCCTATCATACACAGCATTGGACTTAGGTAGGTCTTGAAATATTCTTTTTGATGATGAAAGCAATACCTTTCTACTTGAATTTGTTATTCTCAGCATAGTAAACCATATGACTGTCTAGTTCAAAATGGCCAATATCCATCCATTTCACCTCAATAGCCTAGGGTTTTGATATTTATGTATTCTATTTAATTTTTGATGACTTTCAATTTTCTTGGGTTCCTACTTTGTACATTCTACATTCTGATTATTAATAGATTGATTGCAGCAGTTTGCCTACATTGTTAGTCATGTACCACTAGCAAATGAAGGTCCTAAAATCTTCAATCTCTCCATGTCATTGCGGAAAACTCTATTTGAGAAGGTGCTTCTTGCTCAGTCATATTTTGAGTGCTTTCTGACCTGAGGGGCTCGTCTTCTGGCACTATATCTCTTAATGTTCCATGGCTATTCATAAGAGATTTTCAGTATATCTGAACATGTTCCATTATTTATAAGGTTTTCAGTGGCTAATTCTTTGTAATTGAAACCTGTTATCCTTGGGTGACCCTGCTGATACTTGGAATACCAGTGACATAGCTTCCAGCATCAAGCAACACAGAAGCCCTGATAGTCTGACAAATTGGCTGACAAGTGGTGGTCCAAACAAAGTAGTAGTAGGATATTTGTCCCTATTTCTTATATAACTTTATTGAGCCCTGGTGGTGTAGTAGTTAAGTGTTGAGCTATGATTCACATGGTTGGCAGTTTGAAACCACCAGCAGCTCCAAGGGTGAAAGATTGGACTTTCTAATTCCGTAAGCAGTTGCAGTCTCAGAAACCCATAGGGGTCGCTATGAATTAGCATTGACTTGGTGGCAGTGAATTTTGAGTGAGTAATATAACTTTATTCTACAACAAACAGATCTTCCCTGAGATGATCCAGCTACTTTATATAATATTAGATGCTTCTTTTTGAATGAACAAAATGTGCCTGTTCCAAGAAAAGGGAAATTTTGTGTATCTGGTTGTTGTTAAATAAGATTTTGTTTCTCTGAAGAAAATGAACCTTAGCTAAGTTCTTTTATTTCCTCCATCCTGGTTTATGCATTGACATAGTCAATGCCAGAGAGATTTCTTTTTTACTGACTTTGTTGCTTAGAGTTCACATTACTTTAAACCACAGGATTTTGATTAAATATAATATCCCCAAGCCAAAAGCATTCCAAGCATCAGTCCATTGATTATTTATCTTTCGAAGGGTGGAAAGTAAGGATGAAGAGTGCAATGTGGTGAGAAAAACTTCTTCAGGGAACTCTCTACTAGTCTTACAAGTGGAGGCACTAACAGCCATCTTTCTAGACTGTCGTTACAAGATGCTTAGATAGTGAATAGCCTTGGAAAGTAGATATAGAAGCTCTCTCTGGAACAAAGGGCGAGTTTGCTCATTGGCCACTATAACATAGGTAATGTCTCCCTCCGGAATATAGGTCAAGTTTATTTACTATCCATTATAAAAGATTCATGTTTCTTAAGCTCGGGGATTCTCATCTGCAAAGTCGCCTACTGTATGTAGAGACATCTACCTGTGCTCATCTGTGTTGCTCCTGTGAGACTTAGAACATGGGCATATGACAAAAGTATGCTGGTGAGTATGCTGATTGATGAATAATAAAATTCTTTATTTATGGATCCCAGTGACTCATGTTTTCTGATATCCATGAAATAGTAACATTAATTTATTAGCTTGGAACTAGGGTAAATTATGAAATGCTGCACTGATCTTGATACAACTTCAGTAGGAATTTGAGTTCAAAACTAGAATATAAATATATTTGTGGTCTAGAGGTTTTGCTTTAGGCTATTTCCCTGTACTTCCAAGAAAATTTGATTACTCACCAGAATGAGAGCACTATCACTTATATATAATTCTATCAGATATTTACTTATTACAATGTAGAATTGTTATTTGATTCTAAATAGGAAACAAAATAAAAGATAAGACATAGGTTACATAACACATTTCTTGAGAAAATCTTCATTGTTCAAGGACTAGATTTTTAATATGTCCACATTGATACAGAAGCCACTGATGATGATCACAGCTACCTGCTTTTTCCTAAAATGAGGTGATTATCCCTGATGGCATTAATTTCTAGCCCTAAAATGACGTCCTAAATTCCCACCTCTTATACATTAACAGATGCTATTTATTTCTCTTTTGCCTCAGTCATAACCACCTTAAATACTTATTCATCTTAAGATTAAATTAGAAGGTTGTTGGTGTTGTTAGTGGCTATCGAGTTGGTTCAGACACATACACAGCAACCCTTTGTAAAACAAAACAAAATACTGCCTAGGCCAGCACTATCTGCACAAATGTTGCTTTTTTTGAGCTCACTGTTGTGGATACTCTGTTAATCTAATTAATTGAGAGGCTTCCTTTTTGTACTGACCCTCTATCACACCAAGCATGATATCCTTCTTCAGGAGCTGATCTCTCCCAATATCTTGCTTTCCCTCTTTTATGAAGAATGATGGTGTGCTACTTTCCAGACAGATTTGTTCAGTCTTCTTACAGTCCATGGTATATTAAATATTTATCACCAACA
>NW_022111382.1:726224-727227 GCF_000313985.2 Echinops telfairi
ACAGCTTGGGTCAGGCGCACCTTAGTACTCAAAATTCCATCTTTGCTTATTTTTTTGCAGCATATTTTCCTAGTGCAATATACTGTTCATTGGGGGGGGGGATGCCAGTAACTGGAAAATATAGCCTTAGAGATAACAGTAAAATTAGGGATCGCATGAAAAAAATTTGCAAGACCAACAGCACTGACCGTGAATATAGACAAGGACCTGACCAGAAGGAGTACTCAGGAATCAAATAGACAACATTGGTGGAAAGCTACAAGGGAGAAACTAAATATCATCAGTTAGGACAAGGGAAGAACAGATGGTAAGTTGCTCATATGTAAGTTGAAATGTAAACTGAAGAAAAATTAAAATAAGTCCACCAAAACAAAAATATAACCCTGAGTATATCCCACCCAAATTTAGAAGTTACTGGAAGAGTAATTCAATGCACTGAGCACTAATAACTAAAGACCAGATTACATTGAGGGATGATATCAAGGACATGATACATGAAGAAAGCAAAAGGTCACTAGTAATACAGGAAAGAGAGGAAAAATAAAAATAGATGCCATCAGGACTCGGAACCTTGTTTTTGAACCTCTTATTGTTGTAGGGTCATCAGTGAGGGAATTAGGACAAACCTGAGAACCTTGGTGCAGGGAATACATAGACTATCAGAAATAGGGAAGGATGCAAGTACAGAGGAGTCACAAATTGACAATTGGGATATAATGAAGATAAAACATCCGTGTCCATCGAAAGAATTTGCCAAGAGAGTAATAAGAGAGCCCACAGATTGGGAAAACATCTTTAGCAATGACACTTCAGACAAAGGCCTTATTACTAAAATAAATAATACTCTGCTATCTTCAAAAAAAACCAAAACAACAACAACTAATTTCCCAGTGAGGAGGTGGGCAAAGGACCTGAACAGAAGTTTCACAGGGGCAAAAATTCGAATGGCCAAAAGATACATGAGAAAATGTTCCTGATGTTTAGCCATAAGAACAATTAGGAG
>NW_022111382.1:728121-734942 GCF_000313985.2 Echinops telfairi
TGACCTCAATTCTACCTGACAAGTCAGATTAGACCAGAACATGCACACTGCTACAGAATAGAGCCCACAACACAAGGGATCTAGGATAAATAAATCCCTCAGGGTCACCAATGAGAGTAGAGATACCAGGAGGATTAGGTGGGGGGTAGGGGGAATCGATCACAAGGATCAATCTATAAACCCCTTCCAGGAGAAGGAACAACATAAAGTGGGTGAGGGGTGACAGAGGATGATGTAATATATGAAAATAATAATCTATAACTTATCAATGGTTCAGGAGGGCGGGTGGGTGGAGGAGGGAGCGGGAAAAGGAGGAGTTGATATCAAGGGCTCAAGCAGAAAGAAAATGCTTTGAAAATGATGATGGTAGCATACGCGCAAATGTGCTTGACACACTGGATGAATGTATGGATTGTGATAAGAGATGTAAGAGCCCCCAATAAAAGAATTTAATAACAAAAAGAAAAAATATATTTGCTATGAATATGGCATTGATCTTGCAAAACTCTGTCATTTGATCTCCAGCTTCATTTCTATCACCAATACCATATTTTCCAAATACTATTCCTTTCTGTCTCCAACGTTTTCACTGCATTCACCAATAATTATCAGTGCATCTTGATTTCAGATTGATCTATTTCCAACTGACGTTGTTGGCAGAATTCTTTAATTTCTTCATCACTGGCCTTTGTGGTTGGCATACATTTCAATAAAATTGTATTTATTGAATTTCCTTGAAGGTGGATAGATATAATGCTATCACAGACAGCCTTCTACTTCAAGACTGATTTTGCACTGTCCTCTTTTACAATGAATGTCATGTCTTTAGCAAAGTATTAATCCAGTTACTATCTCCATAGATTTTCCTATCCTAGATTTCATATACATAAATATATAAAGAATTACAATAAATGAACGAACAAAATTAATCTGATAACAATAACAGAATAAAAGAGAGAGAAACCTCCATTGAAAATATAGCAGAAAATATTAAAAAATAGAACATTATTACATTAGGGTACACATTAGATCAAAGGAGAGATTCCCAAGGACTTTTTCAAATAATAACCTTCCTAAGGATTATGCAGCCAGATTATTTTATGTCAACTTAAATTGCTATATCACATATTAACTTCAGTCTTTTCCTATTAAAAGCCAGAAATTTATCTCAAAATAGAAAATTCATGCTTGTCTCAATAGACAATATTCAGTGGGTGTGACACTGTATAGCCAAAAATTCTTTAAAAATAATAATTTTACCCAATTCTACTTAAACTACTCTAAATTCTTTATATCTGACAATTACTTTAATCCTTATACCACCCTTAGGAGTAAGTACTCAATTTACACCCAATTTATTGAAAAACTATACCATGGTAGTTCAGTTACTTGATAAAAGTAACATAGTTTCTTAGAAACTAGAGATTCAAGTCAGCCTTTTTGATTACAAAGTACCTGCTTCTATATACTTACCTATATGTCTCACACTAAACCTATAGTGATACTTTTTTTTGTAACCTTCAATTTGAAGTTTTGTTAATTAACTTCCCTCTGTTATTGAATTTTTTTAGGGAAAAACAAAAACAAACAAACAAAACACATTTAGAAGCATGTTAAATCCAGAACTGACGCTCACTTCCATGGAGCTGATTCTGACTCGTAGTGAGCTTATAGGATAGGATAGAACTGGTCTTAAGAGTGCAGAGCAAATGCTTTGAGAATGAGGAGGGCAATGAATGTACAAATGCACTTTACACAGTTGATGTATGTATGGATTGTGATAAGAGTTGTATGAGCCCCTAATAAAACAATTACAAAAAAAGAGTTTCTGAGACTTTACAGGAATTCAACAGCTCATCTTTCTCCATCATAGAGGCTGGTGCTTTCCACAGGTGGCTTTGCAGTTAACTATCCAATGCATGTTAGAAGAGATAAAACGTGGCCATATTTTAAGTGCCTTCAAGTCAGTTCGGAGTCATAATGAACCTATGCAAAACAGAAGGAAGCATTTCCCTGTTCTCTGCCATCCTCATAGTCACTGTTATGTTTGAGCCCATTGTAGCAGTCAGTGTGTCGATCTATCTCTTCAAAAGTCGTCTTTTACGCTGATCCTACACTTTGCCAAAGATGATGATCATCTCCAGGAACTGGCCTCTCCTGAAAACATGCCTGAAATATGTGAGAAGAAGTATTTTTTCCCTTGCTTCTAAGGAGCATTCGGGCCGTTCTTTCATCCTAGACAGAGTTATTTGTTCTTCAGGCCATCTGTGGTATTTTCAATATTCTTTTTTTTAATTAAAAAAGTTTTATTTACATATTGTGCACATATTATACACCTCCACAGTTTAGTCTTATTGAAAACAGTTGTACAATCATCACTACCATCATTTTCAGAACATTTTCTTCTCTCTTTTATTCTTTATTAGCTCCCCGTTTCCCTCCAACCTCCCCCCTCCTAACCCTATGGCTCCAACAAGTCCCTAATTCAGTTACTGTCTAAATAAATTTACCCATATCAGACTTCATATACTGTAAAACAAACACATAAAAAAGAAAAAAGACCAACAACAGCAACAAAGAAACCAGCGAATAAACCTCAATTGAGAAAAAAGCAGAGTACTAAAAACTACAAAGAAGTTCTAAAATGGGCCAAAAAGGAGATCAAATAATAAGTTATCAAATTTTCACCTAATCATATCTGCCATGATGATATTTATGATATTCTCTGTCTTTTAGTAAGGTTATCCACATCTTTCCACTATGGTCAGAGGAAATTCGTCAGAGGCTTAATTCATGTAGGGAAGCTGCAAATGAATTTTGGATTCCCAATGTCATTCACTGCCCTCTGAAAATCAGGTGTTCAAAATTTAATGTCTGATAATTCCCTCCATTAGATTTGGACTTTATTATTTATCATCCTTGGATCACACATACTGGTATACTTTCCCCATGTGAACTTAATTCATGTTGACTTAGATGTCAGGGTTTTGTGGTTGTTTTTTAAGATAAGCCTTTAAGACCCCAGACACTATTCCCATTGATAGCCAGGCACCATCTGACTTTCCACTACACTTTGCTGTAGCACCTATATCTTCAATGATTTATTCATTAGGGTGAGCATCGAGCATGGCCATGTTATAAGAATGAATTGTTCTTAGATTGGGCCAAGAATCAAGTACAAGCCCCAAATCCATTCACAGATCTATGGCATAGAAAGTCTCTTGTTCACTTTAGAGGACTCACTGTCATTCTATGGCAAACACCATTATCAATCATCTCCCTGGAGTATAGGCATTTCTATAAAGAGTGTTATTAATTTATCCAATGGTATAGAATTTAACTCATTGTTGCAAAAAGGAAATTATTTAAGTATAGACAGGCTCTGCACCTCATTCCATGAATTGTTGATTTGTACAGATTAAGTTCTTAAATGATTGTGCATTATTTACATTAACAATTGGGTTGGTTATAAGCCAAAATTTCAAATAACATTCATTCGCAAGGTAAGAACCATGTATATCAGAGCCAAGTCATAGTAAGGCAGGAAGGGCATTAAAATTGTAAACATATATACAAAATTGTAAATATATGGTCTTGATGGGCTTCCTTTCTTTGGGTACACCTAAAGGCAGGTATCTGAATCAAATCCAATGACTGTCACTTACACAACCTTGAGGTGACAGTTGCCTGTTTCTTCTACACTGGAAAGTTTCTATCTTAAGTCCAAGGACTAGAGGTGAGTTTGAGGTAAACCCTAGTTCCTTTAGTGGGGATTCCACATTAAGTCCTTCTTGTGTAGTCTATGAAGGACATTGTGTTCCCAGTGATTTTTGCCAGTTTCTTGGAGAGGTTCTCACTCTCCAAGTGACCAGTCAGTCATCTTGACCCAGAAGCCCCTCAATATTTTTTGGTAGAATCGTAATACAAATTTGTCGATTTTTATTCAGTCTTTCTTATTCTATGTCTAGCTTTCACATGTCTAAGAGACAATTTAAAATACTCTGGCTTAAGTAAGGTGCACCTTAGTTCTCAAAATGATATCCTTGATCTTCAACACTTTAAAGAGATCTTGTCATCAGATTTGCCCAATTTTTTGGCCATTATTTGATTTCTTAATAACTGCTCCCATGGGCATTGATTTTTGGATCCCAGCAAGATGATCAGCATTAGGGCTTCAGGGTGGGGGTGGAGGACATGCTTTTTATTTACTCAGTGTTCAGCTCCTTATCAATCCATTAATTAGATATCCTAAAATAGAATTGGTAATTACATGTATCCAGACCCTTCATTTATGTAGAGATTTAGTGCCCACCTTTAAAATAATAATTGTTATTTCAATGATATATTGAAATTTTATAGTCTAGATTATCCAAATATGTTGGAGAAAATTATACTGGTAAAATTGAATAAAAGCATTTCAACCTCACTGATTTCATGAGTAAGTCTAGGAATAATAAATTATAGGCGAATTGATAGAATACAAACCAAATGAGTGTTTACCACAAAGACAGGATGGCTTCTGTCTTTACAACTCCTATTTTGGAGTAGTTTAAAGTAATGAAAAATGCATTGCCCCCTTTAGTGTTGCATTCCTTCTCTGATTAAAAAGGTTTTTAAATAATGTAAAACCATGCCAGCAATGTTAATTGAGGATGTTAATATAAAATTTCTTATAGTATCCTGCATCCTATGGATGGCCCAAAGGAAGATACTATCATCATTTTAGTTGCATCTATATTTGAAGAGAAAGGTCTAAATGATGGTTCCATAAGACATGGTATTAAAGTGTGCTGGGGAGTTTTCATAAATCCATAGCTGCCCATCAAAACTGTCACTCCTTCTCCAGGGAAGCAAGATGTAGATTTTCTTTTTCTAATTTGTGCTCTTTGAATTCCACTTCAATTAACTCTGAAGGCCTGTCACTGAGCAAAAGAGCCACAGCCAGTAAGTCACCTGAAAGCATTTAGTGTTCAAATAAAGAACATTGGTATTTAATCTTGGAGAGAATCACACTTAAAAATGATATAAAATTTTTATCATTACAGAAAAAGAGGAAAATATGAATGATGTATAAAATTTTAAAGGTGAACACTACCCATACAGTCAAAGAGACTCTTTAAAGGACAGATGGCATTG
Source organism: Echinops telfairi (assembly GCF_000313985.2). Lineage (NCBI taxonomy): Eukaryota > Metazoa > Chordata > Mammalia > Afrosoricida > Tenrecidae > Echinops > Echinops telfairi. Next base: position 733,258 of record NW_022111382.1, read on the forward strand.
GTGGGAAAGTCACTGAAAGCTAGACTAACCGTTATGCATGAAATGTTCACTAAGTTATTTCTTTAACATGGGCTTCATCTTTCATCTACATAAATGAAATATGATACAATTCTTATTTGGCCCATTTCTTTTTTCATCTCTGCCTTATGCTCTTTTAATGCATCTAATTTCAGTTTTTCTCATTATTTTTGCATCGATTAAATTATTCTTAAAACCAATATGGCAGAATAAAGAGTTCTATGCTCCCATCTTTCTATAAGGAAGAAATATCCCTCCCTGGAGGATGAACAACAGAAAAGTGGGCAAAGGGAGACATCAGACAGTGCAAGATATGACAAAATAATAATAATTTGTAAATTATCAAGGATTCATGGGTGTAAGGGGAGTGGGGAGGGAGGGAAAAAATGAGAAGCTGATACCAAGCGCTCAAGCAGAAAGCAAATGTTTTGAGAATGATGATGGCAACAAATGTACAAATGTGCTTGGCACAATGGATGGATAAATGGATTATGATAAGAGTTGTATGAGCCCCCAATAAAATGATTTAAAAAATAAAAATAAAAAGGAAGAAAAGTCAAGCACAAAATGTTAGCAGTAGACATTTCAGAATTCTAGAGAACAATCAGCGGCTCACAGCAGCTGAGCAAGTCGTGTCAGAACGGTAGGAAGACTGAAAACTTTTTTGATATTTTCTTGAGCACCAACTCTCCCTAACAATCCCGAGAGTCATCAGCAGCCTGCCATCTGGCCTGCTGATCTTGGATTTATTCCACTTAGTAGTGAGCAGTCTGCCATCTGACCTGCTAGTCTTAGTTCTGTCAGATTCTGCAGCTATGTGAATCACAAGAAGCCTCCATCCTGACATTTGACCCAAAGACTTGGAACTTGCTGGTATCTACAACTATGTGAGCCATTTCCTTGATAAAAGTCTCTTTGTGTGTATGCACATATAAGCTTCACTGGTTTTGTGTCTCTAGAGCATCCAGTCTAAGTCAGAGGAAGGGTTTATTCAAAGGAATTACATGAACCAACAGAAGTCATTTATGAGTAAGATCAGGTATTGGACCTACTGCTAGAAAGATATTTTAGAACAATTTTTAAGATGCTCATGAATTAAAATGAAAACAAGGCCAAGTAACTAAAAGGAAACAATGCATTAACCCAGTAAGAATAATGACAAAGAGATTATATAGAAATATATAAATAATATTAAAGAAATAATTAAAGAAAAAAAGAAAACACATTTTGGACCTAAATAAAATCGTAGCTGAAATAAAAAATTCACTAGAGGGATTCACCAGCAGGTTTGAGTTGTCATCTAGAAAAATCAATAAACTGCAAGAAAGGACAACTGGCATAGTGTAGCTTGAGGGACAGGAAGAAAAAAAGTAATTAATTAATTAACAGGTTATGAGCGACCTGTGGTATATCATGAAGCATATACATCATGGGAATCCAGAAGGAGAGTAAAAGGGAAAGGCAGAGAAAGAATATTTGAAGAAATAATGATCTGGCATTTTTCTAAAAGGAGTCTTCCTGCATAGTGTGTTAAGAGTTAGGCTGCTGAGTTAGTTTATTGTGCCAACCTGGACGATAAACACATGTGGGGTTAATTGAAGGGTGGAGCGATAAATGGCTCCGTGAGCCTTGCCTTTTGAGTGCTCTGGTCTCTTGCTTTCTGATGG
>NW_022111382.1:736826-742630 GCF_000313985.2 Echinops telfairi
TTTACACAATTGATGTGTGTATCGATTGTGATAAGAGTTGTATGAGCCCCTAATAAAATGATTTAAAAAAAAAAGAAACAAACACTTGATAAGTTGAGAAGAATAATTCTGTTGGGTCTATTTGCTTAGCTGAATACATCATTCTTAGGAATAAAAGTCGAATGACAATATTATCAATTATTCATAATTTCCTTACTTTTATCATTCAGAATTTTGTAGAAATAAATATAGGCAACAGTCTGTCCATCGTCAAAGTGTAGTTCTAAAGACCATTCTTTCCACTATGAATTTCTGTGTCATGATCTGGAATGGAATCTGAACCCTAAAATATCTGCCTTCTTTGCAGGTTATACTCAATTCATGATTACAATCTCTGTGCCAGAGTGTAATGAAGCCCCCATAAATGGTGGTGTCAATTTCTTGAAAACACTGATGATTATTACACCTATCCCTTAAACTAGAACACCTACAAATAGGAAGTAGTTTGATGACCTTATTAGAACCACAATTCGTAATTAGATATTTTGTCGGGAACTTGATAGTTTTCTACAGTGCCTGTATAGCTTTAAGTCACTCACCTCAAGGAGTCAATTAAATCAGGAACTAGAATAACTAACTCCTTCCATTGGTTTAAATTTACACTCTCTAAGGTGTCAAATTTGACAGAATGTTCTCTATAGGGATCTTGCAAACTTTAACAGTTAGTACATTGATGAAGGATATTGAGGAAACCCGAGTCACAGCCTGGGGCATCTCAATAAGTTCTTAATATCCATTAACTGTATGAATTTGATGTCATTTTTTGATCTCCTGTGCTTTTAAACAAGACAGTTTTTTATGCCAACATCTCTAGAATAGAAAGTGTGATGTTCCCTGGGTAGTGTAGGCTGTCTTCCTTTCCAGATAAAGTGGGAAAAATGCATTCAAATAATAACAATGGCAAGATTCCAGATGTTCCAGTACTTTCTCTGCATTTGGTAATAGTCGGTTGCACTCATGTGGATATATTAGGTGGTACTCCATGAAATGCTTTGTCTAAAGCTACCTTACGGAAGAGGAAGGGTAATATAACCAAGTAAACTGATCTTTCTACAGTTACTAGGAAAGACATAATCAGAACAGAAGGCTAGCTTTCTTAATTCATTTCCTATATTTACCTCTAAGCTTAGGGATATCACTAAATTACTATGACAATTTATTATTAACAAAAAATGCTCCAAGGATACAATTCTTAATAAGTTTGGAAGCAATTCTTTATTTGAATACACTGTAACTTAATGTAGTAGTTAATCTTACATGTCAACTTGACTAGGCTATGGTTCCCAGCGGTTTGGCTAACTAAATGCTAGCCTACTTCCTTTTCTACAGTGTAATATAATATAATGCAATATAATTACTTTTCATAATACAATTTAATGAAATCAATCAATTAGTAGAAAAGAGAATTCCCTTTTGATGTGTTTTGCCTACAGACTCAAAAACTCACTGCCATGAGTGCATGCTGACTCTATAGAACACCGTAGAACTGCAGGTTTCTGATTCTGTAAGTCTTTGTGGTAGTAGAAAACCTCATCCTTCCGCATAAGAGTGGCTGGTAGCTTCAAACTGCTGACTTTGTGGTTAACGGCCCAACATATAACCCACTACACTACCAGGTGTCTGCCTATAGACTATAAATAATTATTTTTGACAGAACTTTATCTCTTTACTCTTTCCATCACCGGATCTATGTACTTTTAGATGTAGGTCTGCAGAAGTCTCCAGTATGTTGCTCTACCTATGGATTTTAGGCTTGCCAGACCCCTACAATCCTGTGAGTCAGGACAAGTCTTGCTAGCTCCCACAATTGTATAAGCCAATTTCCAAATCCTTGAAGTAAACCAGTATCTATGTTGGTCTGTCATTTGTTTTACTTCTCTAGAGAACTCAAAGTATCTTATACAGGGTACTTACATGATTTAGTTGAGATCTAAAAATAAACACATAAAGTATTAACCTTGACCAATTCAAGCCACAGTATCCATTTTGCTCTCATAATTTGTATACCTGAGTCTTAGATGCTGTTTTGATCTTAAGTTTACAGATGATTTCTTAAATTAAATTTCACTTTACAGTTGTAACCAATGCAGGTAGCTGGCAGTTTTCTTGTTAACTCCTTAGCCTTCAAGCCAAGGCCACATTGTTACCTGTACAGCTCTAGCCAATGGCTGAATGTAAACATGTAAAAAGGTCTGGCAATTTGCTCTTTGTGGGACTTTAGTAGGAATCTTTACTTCAGCACACCCCACTACACTGTTCAAATTTTATGCATATCTGCATTGTAATCTGAGGCGCTCATTAATTAATACTGTTTCTTAATTATTTTATATTTTATAGGTGTTAATATTAACTTCCCACATTTCTAGTTCTATTTCAGTGTGTGCTTCCCAAAGAATCCAGCTAGCACAGTTGGCTGGAGTTCAGTTAGAATTCGATCAGTGAATAAAGAACAATTGTAAGCAATATTGAATAAGGGATTAATTATAGAGATTAGACTTTTGGTGCAGTCTAATCCGATTTATTTGATATGACTCTTCTAGCCATTATCTTTGTAATTCATACCAAATGATGGAGCAGGGATATACAAATTTGATCTATGTACTTTTAGATGTAAGTCTGCAGAACAAGAGAATTGGTTAGATTGCTAATACTGTAAATAAGTTACATGATATCTATGTAGGATGGAACTGTAATGTGAAGTTTGGTCAGTTTTGCCATCCAACTAGGTTTAAAATAAGCTATCTCAGAAACAGAAAGGGATCTCATTATCATCAAGAAATAAAATTTTGGATGAGAGTGTGCCATTTGGACCCTAAGATTCCTGTGGGCTAAAACACCTTGATCCAAGAGATAAAGCATTATTGATAGAGGGTTTGAAAGAGTTAGCCAAACTGTTAATCAAATACTGGAAATATAACTTAGTTTGTGATTTGGTCTGTTGAGAGTTCATTTGTTAAAAGGGAATCAGTATGCAGCAGCCCTCTACACTATAGTAAAAAAAAAAAAACAATCCCTTCTAAACTTGTTAATCATTCAAGGGTACTCTAATTCAGGATAGGAGAAGCAGAGCCATTTAGATAAGCAATGGAGCCCAAAACTCTAGGCACTGCTGGTTTGAGTACAGGAATCCTATAGTAATGAAGACATCAATTGGTAATTGATAGGGGTATGATAATCCCTTGGGAAACTATACACTGTTTATCTGTGACCCTTGCTCCTTTTTATCCCATTGCTTAAAAGTCCTCTGATCATTATAAAAACCTGTTAATTAGCTCCTGGAACTATTGCTAAACCTGATCTTGTCACATAGTTTAAGGTATATAACTTGCTTGATTTTGACTGAATTTTGAAACAATTTGGAGGTAGAAACCCTACTGTTTCCTTCTGTCAGCATTTGCTGGAATAAAATGTAGAATTTCTTGAATAAACTTGGTCTCTGTCTTTGGCCAAAGCATTGCCGGGCTAACCTGAGCACCTTGACAGTTTCCAGCACTGTGACATCAGAAGGATGGCAGCAGAGAAAAGAACAGGAGGCAGAGTGGCATATTTCTTGACTCACAGAAAAAAGAAGCTGAGTGCCTTCCAGGAGATTTGCTGGTGGAGTGAGCTGCCTCCCATCAATTTGTCTGGGCTGCTATGTTTGCTGATCTATGAAGTTGGCACTGAGTACCTTAGGACTGATGCTACTGGTAGAGTAAAATGTCTTCTGAGCTTAAGGAGCTTTATAGCATTGCCTAAAAAGGGGACAGGACAAGGGGCCACATGATTGAGTAACCAAGGGCTGGAAAGAGGTGTGCCTGACCACAGAACCGAACCTTGCATTCTGATTGTTTATAATCCTGAATTGTAACCTGTTAACTTATGTAATAAACTCCACACCCTTGAGTATTGACTGTGAGTTATATGTGGTCATGGCAACTGATTTTTTAACTCAGTGGAGAAGAAGAGTCTTGTGGAGGGATTGTTGGTGTCAGAGTTGGTAAAGAAGGCTAGAGGGTGGAGCTATGCATGACTGCCACATCATAAGAATTAGCCTTGAGCAGATGTTGCATTTGATTATCTTTCCCTCTGCTAAAGTCAGGGTGGTCAGACACTGTCTTCACAACACTTTTATGAGACCTCACACAAAAATGGGAGGAGGTTAATCAGTCTCTGTAAGACTGTGGCTCTGACGTTGAACTTGAAATAAGCAGGACCAGCAGTTGGGAAGAAGAAATATGTGTGAAATGTGCAAAAGCAAGCACAAGATAAACAAGTTGGAACCCATAAATACAAACTGGAACCTGTGAAGACATAGTAGAACCTACAAGGAAAGAGTGGAATCAGCAAGGACAGCACAGAACAATATATAAGGACAAACTAGAACCTACCAGGACATGCTGAACCATGTGTATGCTATTTCCAACTCTAATTACATGGGTGACTACCTGGAGAAGCTGGTGCCTTTCACATGTCCTTGATTTGGTTATGTTAAAGGAGACCTAGATGACCTAAAAGGGCTGCAGGCCTGGCTAATGTCCCGTATCAACCAGCAGAGCAGTCCTAAAGTGTCTGAGCACCAATAGTACCATACACTCATATCCAGAGCATGAAATTGGCTGTTGCTTCACTTCTGTCTTCATATATATATATATATATATAATAGTCAGTCATAAACCATATCATTGAGAAGGGAACTTTGGATAAGGTACCCACCCAGCCACTGCCAAGTAGATTAAAACTCATAGCAACCCTATAGGATAGATTAAAACTTCCTCTTTGAGGTTCCTTCAATATTCACATGCAATAACATCCTTGCTTTCTAAAAGTAAGGAGGCCTTGAAGCACTTGCAGATGAAGATCAGGGATTTCAACCTTCAGGATGGATTACAACTAAATGTCAAGAAGACAAAAATCTTCCCAACTGGACCAATAGGTAACATCATGATAAATGGAGAAAAGATAGAAGTTGTCAAGGATTTCATCTTTCTTCAATCCACAATAAATGCTCATGGAAACAGCAAAGGTGAGATCAAATAATGCATTGCATTGGGTATATCAGCTACAACAGGCCTCTTTAACGTGTTGAAAATCAAGGGTGTTACTTTGAGCACTAAGGTACGTCTGAACCAAATTATGGTATTTTTAATCACCTTATATGTATGTGAAAGTTGCACATGGAATGAGGAAGACTGAAGAAGAATCAATGCACTTGATTTATGGTGCTGATGACGAATATTGTAAGTATCATGGACTGCCAAAAGAACAAGCAAATCTGTCCAGAAGGCAGTACAGCTAGCATGCTCTTTAGACGCAAGGGTGGTGAGACTTTGTCCCACATACTTTGGACATGTTGTCAGGAAAGACAGTGCCTGGAAAAGGACATTATATTTGGTAAAGCAGAGTGACATTGAAAAAGAGAAAGACCTGACAAGATGAATGGACAAAGTGGTTGCAAGAATGACCTCAAACAGAACAACGCTTATGTGGATGGTGCAGGACAAGGTGATGTTTTGTTTTCTGTATCTATTAATCAGAAACAATTGAACAGCACCTAACAATAACATAAGCAAAATATTGAAGAATGCAGGGAGCATCAATAGAGGGTGGAAGGAATACACACAATCGCTGTAACAAAAAAATTGCTTGACATTCAACTATTTCAGGAGGTAACAGATGATTAAGAACTGATGGGGCTGCTGGAAGATAAACAAGGGACCATCTAACTGAGAAACAACAAAGCCCACATGGAAGAAGCACACCAGCCTTTAAGATGACAAGGTGGC
>NW_022111382.1:743387-747863 GCF_000313985.2 Echinops telfairi
GGGCAATGAATGTACAAATGTGCTTTACACAATTGATGTATGTATGGATTGTGATAAAAGTTGTATGAGTCCCTAATAAAGCGATTAAAGAAAAGAACAACAACAACAAAAAAGAACTGATGGTATCGAAGAGGAAGTCCCAATCTGCACTGACAACACTGGCAAAAAAAAAAAGGCTTCATGAGTTGAAGTAAAATGTGTATGAATTCATTTGTTCTGTAAACCATTACCTAATGCACAATAAAAAAGGAAAGGAAAGGAAACCACCTTCTGAAAAACCAATCAAACAATAGTAAGTGTCCAGGAACTAATGGCATACTACTTGAGATGTTTCAATGCAACATTAAAATCACTTACTCCTCATGCCAAGAAATTTAGAAGACCTACCTCTCTATCTACCATACCATTTGACTGGAAGAGATCCATATTTGGGTCCATTCCAAATAAATGTGACCCAAAACAATGCATACATTATTAAATATTATCATTAATTTCACACTCAAGTAAAAATGTGAAAGTTATTACAAAACAGTTTCAGCAGCACATCGATAGGAAACTGCTAGGAATTGATGCCAGATTCAGAAGTGGATGTAGAATGAGAGCTATCATTGCTGATATTAGATATATCTTGGCTGAAAGCAGAGAATACCAGAAAGGTGTTTACCTGTGTTTTATTGATGAAGCAAACACATTTGATTCTATGGATCATAACAAATTGCAACTAATGGGAGTCTAGCAAACTTAATTGTGCTTATGTGGGCCCTGCAAATAGACCAAGAGGCAGTGGATAGAACATAACAAATGGATACTTCCTGGTGAAAAAATGGTCAAGATCACATCTTTTCACCATATTTATTTAATCTTATGAGATAATAAGCCAAGAAGTTGGGATACATGAAAAGGAACACAGCATCAAAGGCTACAACCTTCAGTGTAGATGAAACCTAAATACAAAGAAAACAAAAATTTTCACAACTAGGCCAATGCATAATAGAGAAAATAATGAAGTTATTAAGGATTTCATTTTGTTTGGATCAACACTGACAGAAGTAGCAGTCAAGAAATCAAAGTACTACATTAGTCAAATCTGGTGCAAAAGACCTCTTTAAAGTGTTAAGCAACAATGATACCAGGCAGTATCCGTTCGTTCTGTTCAATCCGCTTTCAGAACTAAGGTGTGCCTGACTGAGGCCATGGCGCAAAAAAGAATGATGTGGGGGTGGCATGCTCTGACTTCACGTGGGGGAAGGAACATCAAATGCCACATCAGCAGTGCCCAAAGCTGCTTTCTCTGAGACTGAGACCAGGCATGCCTCATGCTCTAACCCTCTTACCAATTCTGACAGCAAAAATTGTCCCTCCTCCAAAACGCTCTACTTGTCAGCTGTATCTGCTAACTCATTTCAATGGCCACACAGAAACCACAGACAATACTAACAATTATGGGGTTAATTCAGGGAGTTAACAGTTTACAAATGCCCAGGATACAGTTATTGAGACAAGACAATCTCTTCTCAGCTGTGTTCACAGGCAGGTCTCTCTCTGATCTGCAGCCTCTCAATCACACAGGCCTTTGCCCTGCTCAGGCAATGTTGTAAAGCTTTTGGAGGACTGCCGATACATGCCCAAAGGGTGTGTCACATTACAATAAGCCTCAGCTGGAAGGAATTCAGCACTAGTTTATGGGTCAGAAAATCCAGCTCCTCAACTAAGTGTTTGGAGGCATCCTACTCCACAAGCCATCTCCTGTCCAAAATCATACAGTTTTTTTGCTTTGTGGAATAGGAAGTCCACTGCTCTGGCTCTTGCTTCTGCTGATGCCACTCCTCTAATACTCTTCTGTTGCTACTCTGGTGCCAGAACTCTCTCCCACATCAAGTAGAATCAATATCCAGGGATCTCGGGGTCCAGAAACTCTCTGTCTTGTTAGTGTGAGCTGGTAGTAAGCTACCTAATTCCTGCTTCAGAAAGAGATTATTTTTGGCCCAGCCCAATGGCAGTCACAATTACTCATAACTGAATTCTGTCAATGTCATGTCTCACCTTTACTTACTAAGACCCCATCAGAAAAAGGTTGTTTGGTGGAAAGAGTAAACAGTGTGGCTAAATTAGCTATATTAAATAATTCACTGCACTGAACGTGGTATATTTAATCAACTCATATGCATGCAAATACTGGAAAATAAAGAACCAAAGAAGAATTGACACATTTGTATTATGGTGTTACTGGAGGATATTGAATATACCAATGATTTCCAGAGAATGAGCAGATCTTTCTTGGAATAAGTACAACCAGAAGGTTTCTTAGAAGTGAAGATACTGAAACTTTGTCTACATACTTTGGATATGTTATCAGGAGGGATCAGACCCTGGACAAGTATTGGAAAAGAGGAAGTCTTGGCACGTGGGCTCAACCATAGTAGCAACAACTGTGAAGATAATGTTGAACTTAGCAGTGGTTCATTCTGTGCATAGGATCATTATGAGTCCGTGCCAATTTAAGGGAACCTAACAGCACCAAGGTTTTCTGCTGAAAACCTTATGTATACCTCAAAGCATTGTCAGATACCAAAGGCCTGAATCATGGAAACAGAATATTGCTGCAGAAAGTACCAGAAGATAAGTCCCTAAGAGTCTAAGGATGCTCAAAATGTGACTGAGGAGGAATTGATTTCTCAGACTGGGGTTGACAGGGTGATATGAGTCCAGTTCAAGCCTGTGGGAATGGAGCCTTAGGGATCTTCCTTGGCTCATGGGGCATGACTCAAGGTAAAGAGAAAGAGCTGCAAAAATCTACTAATGATCTGAACTTGGAATGTGTGAAGTATGAATCCAGGAATATCAATAGAAATGTTTAGACAAGTTGATGAAACACTGAAAACTTGCTCATCAGTCAGGAAATTCAGAAGAAAGCTATTTGGCCACATGACTGGAAGAGATCCATATTTGTGCCCATTCCAAAGAAAGGTGACCTAACTGAATGCTCAAGTGATAGAACAATATTGTTGATATCACATGCAATTAAAATTTTGCTGACAATTATCCTACAACATTTGCAGCAGTAATTGACGGGGAACTACCAGAATGAAAAGATTGGGTTACAGGGAACGGCCCCAATCAGAGCTAAACTGACCCCCCTCCATGGAAGTATGTGCTACAGAGAACAATACTAAATGTACAGGTTGGGGAGAGGGGCCAGCATGCCATGCCCATATGGTAGCAAACCAAGTAGGCAAAAGAGAAAGGGACATTCTAGACCCCATATTGGCAGGTACACCAAGCCCAGAGGACGGGGTCCCTGCAAGGAGCTGCTGAGACACAGAGAGGACTGTAGGGCCAATAACAGCTCAAGACATGTTGTCCCATCGCTGGAGCATACCCCAACAGAGAACAATACTGGGGACACATAGCAGGGAGTTAGTCCAGTCTGAGCCCACCTGCAGCGGGATGAATCAAGAAGTAAACATAACAGATAAGGAACTGGAGCAAAGTCAAGCCACAAAGCCCCTGAAGAGGCCCCAAAATAGACTTCAGGCTAGAAGGGGTAGCTTCCAGGAATCCCCAATTAACAGTGGGGAGATAGTTATAAAGGTCAACAGACAGACCTGGAATTTTGTATGTTTTTTCCCCCCAATCTTTTGTTTCTTTTGTTTGATCTCTGTTATTGTAGGTTTGCCTACTTATATAAGATAGGCATGGGAAGCTTGAGGAGAGAGCAAAGGGACGGACATTCCCGGAGGGACATTTGGGAGGAGGAGGAAGGGGAAGGGAGCATTGAGCAAACAACATCATAGAGAGGGGAACAACTAGGGAATTACAATCAACAACAAGGAAAACATAGAGATCCTGGGGGTGTTAGAGCAACAGCAATCTAGCTGAGAGGAATTACTAAGAGACAAAAGTAGGGTGAGCAAGATGGTGGGGCAGAAGGAAGTTTAAAAGAAACAGAGGAATTATCTAGAAAGCAAAGCTATGGATAGAGGTATAAACATGAGTGTACATATGTAATAAATACATTAATTAATAAAAGTAGAGGCATTGGCCTAAGTACATATATTTATATGGCAATACACGGAGGTAGTGGATGGACTTCGGGTCTCTGCTCATACCCACGCTCAATGCAAGAAGCCATTGTTCTAACAACCAGGCATTCTGTGATGCTCACCCACCTGGCACAATCGTTGAAGACAAAATGGATGCATTAGCAAATGTGGTGAAGAAAAAACATTGTTGAGAATGAGGGGGGTTGGAGCAGAGACCCAAAGCCCATCTGAAGACAATGGGACATCCCATCACAGAGGGGTCACAGGGAAGGGATGAGTCAGCCAGGCCACAGTAAAGCACCAATGAAACACACAATATTCCTCTGGTTCCTTGAGGTTTTCTCACCCCTCACTATCATGACCCCAGGACTGCCTTTCACTGTGGGTTAGCTCGGAGCGTATGCACAGGTACAGATAAGAGATAAGAGCTCAC
>NW_022111382.1:748900-759313 GCF_000313985.2 Echinops telfairi
TGGTGTGCTTCTTCCATGTGGACTTTGTTGCTTCTGAGCTAGTTGGCTGATTGTTTATCTTCAAGCCTTTAAGACCCCAGATGCTATATTTTTTGATAGCCAGGCACCATCAGCTTTCTTCACCACCTTTGCTTATGCACACCTTTGTCTTCAGTGATCGTATCAGGAAGGTGGGCTCCCACTGATCTGGTTTTTAGTTCTTTGATGTCTGATAACTGGTCCCTTCTGCACCTCATGGTCAGACAGGCTGGTGTGCTTCTTCCATATAGGAAACGATCTTTTAATTAAAAAATAGAAAGAAATTCAGACTATATTCAGAAGAGGACATGGAGCAAGGAATATCATAGGTTATGTCAGAAGGATCTTGGCTGAAAGCAGAGGACACTAGAAAGATGTTTACATGTGTTCTACTGCCTATGCCAAGGCATTTAACTGTTTAGATCAGCGGCTCTTAACCTGTGGGTCTCAACCCCTTTGGAGGTCGAACGACCCTTTCACAGGGGTCGCACGATTCATAACAGTAGCAAAATTACAGTTATGAAGTAGCAATGAAAATAATTTTATGGCTGGGGGGGGGCGCATCACCACAACATAAGGAACTGTATTAAAGGGTTGTGGCATTAGGAAGGTTAAGAGCCACTGGTGCAGATAATAAAAAGTTATGAATAACTTTAGAAGAATGAGAATTACATAACATTTTATTGTGCTCCTGTACTTGTACATGGATCAAGTGGTTGTTTTGTGAACAGAGTAAAGGAATAGTGCATGGTTTAAAACCATGAAAAGTGTGCATCGGGGTTTTATCTTCTCACCATACTTGCTAAATCCGTAGGCTGAGCAAATCCTCGGAGAAGCGGGATTATATGAAGAAAAATGTGGCATGAGGATTTAAGGAAGACTTATTAAAAATCTGCAATATGCAGTGACACAACCTTGGTTACTGAAAGTGAGGAAGACTCAAAGAACTTGCTGATGAAGATCAAGGATTGTAGTCTTCAGTATTGTGGTAGTTACATAATCTCATGTCAACTTGATAAATAGAGTGACAGGTGGAGTCTAGTCCGCCAAATCGGGTCACAGCCTAATGGTATCTTCTTGTGGGCATGGCCTTCTCATAAGGAGAGTCCTGGGAACCTCCCCTCTCTCTCTTTGCTTCACCTTCCTGTTGGTGACCCACATGGCAGAGACCTGCATGAATTCTGGAGACATGTCCACCCTTTGGATCCACAAGACTTTGCCCCCACTGGCCAGTGATGCTCCTGCATTCTGCATCATTGCATATGGTGTGGGTCTGAAGAGGTATTTATTGGCTAATATCAGACTTATGGACTATTATTAGACTTATGGACTAGATATTGACTGGGCTGGAATGTTTCCTGATACATGATTACTCCTTTATATAGATCTCTCTCATATATGTGTTTCACTGGATTTGTTTCTCTAGTAAACCCAGTCTAATACAAGTATGGATTACAAATCAATGTAAAGAAGACCAAAATATTAACAACTGGCCTATTAAGTAAGACTATGATAAATGGAAAAAGGTTGATATTGTCAAGGATTTTGACTTGCTTGTATCCTCAATTAATGCTTATGGAAACAGCAATGATGAAATCAAAAGACATGTTGCATTAGGTAAATCTTCTACACAAGACCTCTTTAGAGTACTGGAAATCAAGGATGTTACTTTGAGAACTAAAGTGTGCCTGACTCAAGCCATGGTATTTTCCATTGCCTCATATACATGTGAAAGTTGGACATTGAATAAGGAAGACAGAAGAATTGATGCATTTGAATTGTGGGGATGGAGAAGAATATTGAAAGTAAAATGGACTATTAAAAGAACAAACAGATCTGTCTTTGAAGAAGTACAGCCAGAGTGTTCCTTAGAGGCAAGGATGGCAAAACTTTGTATTACATACTTTGGACATATTGTAAGGAAACACCAGTCCCTGGAGAAGGACATCATGCTTGGTTAAGTAGAGGGCCCTGTGAAAAAGAGGAAGGACCTCAAGGAGACTGATTGACACAGAGGCTGCAACAATGGGTTCAATTATAGGAGCAATTGTAAGGATGGTGCAGGACTGGGACGTGTTTTGGTCTGCTGTATATGGGGTTACTATAGAATAAGAACTAATTCCATGGCACCTAACCACAACATTACCATATACCATATAGGGTAGCAATACCATATACCCCATGGGAATACTATATAATGTTCCCCAATAAACAGATAACAATGTATCTAAAGTGGATCAGAGAGAAATATAAACCATAGATACATGAATGGATATTGTGCTTGCAGTTAATCAAAACCCTAATCTAAGAACAATTAGTTCTGATGACATGGCCCTCCTCAGTCCTTGTCCTCATGTAGAGATCACTGAATATATGGGTGCTATAGCCAAGTGTGGTGAAGAAACCAGATGGTGTCTGGCTATTAGGAAGAATAATATCTGGGATCTTAAAGGCTTGTCTTTAAAACTAAGTAAGGTGTCAACTTAGTCCACATGGTAGAAGTACTGTGTAATCTAAGGACTAATTATAATAAAATTCATGACTGGAGGTGGGAATAGTATTAGACCTTAAAATTTGAGCACCCAGTTTACAGAAAGCTATGGATGACAGAGAAAGCACAAAATTCATTTTCAGGGTTTCCATGTAGATTAAACCTCCTGCGAATCTCCTCTGACTATTGATTAGGGTTATGAATAATCTTACTGTCAGACCAAGTGCATTGGAAAATGGATTGATACAGATGTATTTGGATTACAATTTAACACTTTATTATTTGTTTTCCCTTTAGGCCTAGTTGAAATTTGTACTAGTTTTTAAAAATTATTATTATTTTCTATTACTTTTTTAAACCGAGGTTTTCCTATGTTTTATTTCGTTATTGTTGTTGGGTTTTTTGCTTTTGCTCTAAAAAATGCTTTTATTTGTATGAAATCCAAAATGTGGCAATCTATAAGGGCAGTTACTGGATTAATAATTTCTTGGAATTATAGTAGGGGGTGCTGAGGGTGAGAGGGAGCTAATAATAATGAGTATAAGGATGTATAAAATGTTAGAAAATTATAGCAATGATTGCTATAATTGTTTAATGCTATATTGTTTAATGTGTTTAAACTATTGAACTGTACAACATGTAAAGTATATGCTAATAAAATGATTAAAATTAAATGAAAAGAGAGAGAAAGCCAATAAACTATGCATTTTTATTTCTTATTTAGCAAGGTAATTCCCACTGTGGCTCTCTGGGAGCTGCCCTGCTCATTTTTGGCTCAGAGGTGTTTCATTGTGCACTTTTTCCTAAGACAAATGCTGAACTAGCTTGGAACACAGGCCTTCTGCATGTGTTGACAATAAGTAGCCTTTAATACTACATTATTACTTGGGGTGATTGCTGAGGGTGGAGACAGGGTACTTTCTGGGTTACCAAGCATTATGTCCTTTTCCAGAAACTGGTCTCTCCTGATAACTTGTCCAAAGTACTTTGAGATAAAGTCTCACAATTCTTACTTCTTAGAATTTTGGCTATACTTCCATAAAGGCAGATGTGTTTGTTCTGAGAGTTCCTGGTACTTTCAATATTTTTCACCAACACTTAAGCATTTGCTTAATCCAGATACTTCTTCAATCTTCATTATTTATTGTCCAGCTTTCATATGTGTATGAGCTCATTGAAAATATCTTGGCTTGGGCCAGGTACTCATTAGTCCTCAAAGTGACCTCCTTGCTATTTAACTCAACACAGTATTTTGTTTGATTTCCTGACTGCTGCTTCTATGAAGATTGATTATGGATCCAACTCTCTGTTTATCATCATGTTATCTTTTTGTCCAGTTATTTAGGGTTGCTACAATATAAATATCACAAATTAGTGGCCTTAATAAATAAAAATTTATTTTTCATAATTCAGAGTGCCAGAAGTCCAAAATCAGGATGCTGGCTCTAGGAGAAAGTTTTCTCTCTGCCACCTGCAGAGGAATGTCGTAACTTCTTTAATTTCTGTTTCTTATAAATCTCCATGTAGTTTAAAATCATCTTCCCTCATCTCTACTTGCTTTATTTCCTTGCTTACTTGTTCAATCTCTTTATATCGCAAGATACTGACTGAAGACATACCTACACTAATTCAGCCTTATTAACACAGAAGATAACCCATTCCCAAATGAGATAATAACAATAGACATAGAGATTAGAATTTGCAACACATACTTTTGGGGGACACAATTCAATCTAAAACCGAATCTCTAAGGAGACCAAACTAAACATGAGTTGAGAGCATATAAAAGCTTTCATTTCCTACGGCGAACAATTTAAACTGTCATGTCAGATATCTTTGAAAAGTGTCTGTTATTCTGCAAAGTGGCTCCGCATTCCAATAAGGTGGAGGCCAGGTACAATCTTGTGCAGAATGCAATGGCATTTCTACACTGTACAATAAGCACGTTTATTTAGGAAATTTATTGCACATGACGTTTCCCACAGATGTCTTATGGGTTCACTGGGAATTTCCAGTGCATGGCATTTTCAGAGCCTCATACTTAGTGCACAGTAGGTTATTGTTCTGTACCATGGTCCACTGCTTAATGCAATCTCCCAACAGCCAGAAGGACTATTTTCTTCCCTACTGAGGCATTCTGATGAGAGACTTTTCCAAGATTATTGTTATTATCTCTGTAAGCTGATTTTCCACCGGGGTTATAACATTGGAGAAAATAGGTTCAAGCTTTTCCCGAAGAAATGAATCTCAGTGATGACATTAGCAACTTCAACTCAGATAAAAACTGTTCTTATTGCTCCAAAAATGGATATATACTAGATCTCTAGATGTTTTTTCTCTGCAATTTGAAGATGTGTGCATGCGCGCATGTGTGCATTTTAAGTCACACACACTTTTAAAAAATTTCCAGATGCCAAAGGCATGAATTTGTTTCAGCATTGCTCTCTGAACAAAGAAAAGGACTGACCCTTCTTTATCATTTGTGAAATTTTTTGTAAGTTGATTATGGAAAACACTTTTAAGAGATAGGCAATTGAGACACAGTAGTTCTGATGATGATTTTGTGGGCCTATGTAATTTCAGAACTTTAATTTTAGCTTGCAAAAGTTAGGTTTAATTATCTCTCAATCATTAACATCTTCCCATAAACATTTGTACCTTTGTCCCAAATACCTCCCATTATTAATGAAATCAATATGTCAGCTTGTTACTTCTTTATAGATTTTTATGCTTCTTATACTTTTTGTTTTATGAGAGTTTTTATTTGAATGTGCTTCATTTTACTCATTACTGGGTTCATCTGATTTTTCTCTATTATTCTATTGCTATGGTGAAACTATTAATTGATTTGCAAAGACTGGCTTAG
Organism: Echinops telfairi; assembly: GCF_000313985.2. Taxonomy (NCBI): domain Eukaryota; kingdom Metazoa; phylum Chordata; class Mammalia; order Afrosoricida; family Tenrecidae; genus Echinops; species Echinops telfairi. The sequence goes on from NW_022111382.1 coordinate 754,276, forward strand.
CCTTGCATCCTTGAAATAAACACAATTGTTTAAGCTAAAATTTCTTTTTAATATAGCTTTTTAAAATTCTGTTAATAGTTTGTTAAGAATTTTTAGTAATATCTATGAGGGTTCTTGGTCTGCTGCTTCCAGGAACACTGATTGTTCTTTTGGCAGTCCATGGTATTTTCTATGTTCTTTGCCAATGCTATAAATCAAAAACATTGATTCTTCTTCAGTGTTCCTTATTCAATGTCCAACTTTCACATGTTTTGGGGGTAATTGAAAACAACATAGTTCTCTTTTGCCTTGGAGAATACCTTGAAGCAAGATGGGTTATCAGCAGCTCTACTGGAGCCACCCACGAAAATTCGGCCAGGGTTCCTGCTCTTGCTGCATGTGCTCAAACTGGCACGGTTAGATCTGGCATAGTCTAATGTGGAAATAAGGCCTCAATATGTGTCCTCAGCATTTCCATCAGTATGCGAAGGATATCAGCTTCATCAAGCTGGACTAAGTAACCTCTGAATGTATTGAATGCATTATCCCCAACAGAAGAAACAATGTCAACTCTTTGTACATGAAATAAAATTAAAAATTCAAGTCTGAAAAAAAGAGAAAAAAAACAACATAGTTTGGGTCAGGTGAACCTTAGTCCTCAAAGTAACATCCTTGCTTTATAACACTGTAAAGAAGACTTTTGCAGCAGATTTACCCAATGCAATGCATCATTTGATCTCTTCACTGCTGTTTCCATGAGAATCAATTGTGAATACAAATAAGACAAAATTCTTGACAATGTAAATCTTTTCTCCATTTATCGTGATGTTACCTAAAAGTCCATTTGTGAGGACCTTTGGGGGTTTTTTTTGTGAGTTTTTGGCTAACATGGGCCATTTAATCATTCCCCAAATGTGTGCAGTTGGTTGTCTGTAACAAAGAATGGAGAAGATGACAGAGACTTCTTGTCATGAAAAGAAACAGGAGGTCAATTGCATGGAAAATCAAAGACAGACAAAGATGAGACGACATGCGATTCATAAAACAGAAGCAGAAAGAAACAGAAATGTGAGTAGCATGAAGTAAGAAAATTACCCACAAGAATTTAAGCATTAATCTTCCTTCCGAATTTCTCCCAGGGACAAAGAAGGGCAATTGATTTGGAACATAACAGGAAGAGTTGTTGACAGAAAGAGAACAAATGGATTCCCAGAAGAGAACAGACTGTAGGGAATGTGACTTCTTCCTTGACTTCTTTTTAATTCCATACAGATGATGATATCGAAACCAGTTGGGTTAAAGCAAAAATGTGGTTTGTCACCTTGGTTCTTTACATGGAAGGGGGAAGAAAAACAAAGACTATATTGAAAGTGAAAGAGTATAAAAATACCATGAAATGGTATTGTGGTCCTGGGTCCTTCAAGGGTTCTCTTTATTAATCTGTTTGGACCCTGGTTTAAAGATACTGATACTCGAGGTGTCGATAGGATCAGGTCAGGCATTAAAGAACAAAAAAAAATCATATCGTTGTGAAAGAGGGGAGTGCAGAGTAGAGACCCAAAGCCTATCTGTAGGAAACTGGACATTCCCTTACAGAAGGGTCGTGGGGAGGAGATTAGCCAGTCAGGATGCAGTATAGCACCGATGAAACATACAACTTTCCTCTAGATCTTTAATACTTCCTTCCCCCTACTATCATGATCCCAATTCTACCTTACAAATCCAGTTAGACCAGAAGATGTACACTGGTACAGTTAAGAGCTGGAAACTGGGAATCCAGGACAGATAAACCCCTCAGGACCAATAATGAAAGTAGTGATACCAGGAGGGGAAGGGGAAGGGGAAGGTGGGGGAGAAAGAGGTAACTGATCACAATGAGCTACATATAAATCCCTCCCTGGGGGACGAACAGCAGAAAAGTGGATGAAGAGAGACATCGACATCGGACAGTGTAAGACTTGAAATGATAATAATAATTTATAAATTATCAAGGGTTCGTGAGGGAGGGAGGGTGTAGGTGGGAGGGGGAAAATGAGGAGCTGATATCAAGGGCTCAAGTAGAAAGAACATGTTTTGAGAATGATGATGGCAACAAATGCACAAATGTGCTTGACACACTGGATGTATGTATGGATTGTGATAAGAGTTGTATGAACCCCCAATAAAATGATTTTTTAAAAAGATAGTGATACTAAACTCCCAAATCCATTGCTGTCCAGTTGCATATAACTTATAGTGATCTCATAAAAAATAGAAGTGCCTCACAGGGTTTCTGAGGCTGTACATTTTTATGGAGTAGACAGGTTCATCTTTCTCCCATGGAGCAGCTGGTGGATTGAGATTTCAGAATTTTCTGTTAGCAGCCTAATGCTTAGCCCACTTTACAACCAAGACTTCTTAAGAAAACAATAGACAAAGTAAAATTTTAAAATGTATTTAGAACTTAATCAGCACAAAATTCTCTGGTGGACAGAGTACAAATATAGAAGCCTTCCCACCCTCTCATCCCCCACTACTCAGTATTGTTCATACTTTTAGGTGCATTGGAATCACATGGAGACCTTGTCCAACCTGAAAGTCTCTGACTTAGTAAGTCTAGGCTGTGCATCTGAATTTGCCTTTCGAAAATGTTAGCAGGTGTTGATTATGTTTCTGACACCAGAAACAAACTAAGAGAACCTATAGCAAAGTCAAAGATATCATTTTAAGACCACTGATGTCATGGAAGAGTACAAAGTTCATTGCTGAATTTCCATGGGAAAATGTTGAAAGAACAAATTCGAAATTCAGGATCAGTCATGTCTTAGACTCTAAGACTTAGAGAGTTTTATATTTAAATACAAAATTTCATTTCCTACTTAATTCATTTAAATGTTGGAGATACGTATTAAATGAACATTTCATCAGCAGCTAGTAGTAGCCTTGCTATTTTGTTTGAAAGTCCTATACAAAATTTTCAACCATAAGAGTATAGGTATTGTTAGCTAGTCAGAAAATGGCAAGGAGAGAAGAGGTGTTAAATGGATGGAAATTGGCAGGAATCATAAGCACAAAAGAGGTGGAGACAAGCTTCCACATATACCTCTCCTGCACAAAAGAAGGTGAGAGGCAGAATACATTTATATAACAATAGAAAAGCCCAGAGATATTGGAGATAATGAAATGACCAGGGGAAGAAAGATGGATACTCACCCCATCCCCACCCCCAACCACCATCCTGCAGTGACTGAAGAGACCCCTGAGTTTGGGTTCTGAGATAAGAGCACAGCATGAAGTCTGGGATATTGGATGATAGAGTGACAGAATATGCATACCTGAAAGGAGAAGGGACACTAAGGAGGACCAGTAAATAGCCTAAGACCAACCAGAAAGCCAACATTGGGTGGGAAGTCCATCATTAGCCAATATAAGTTCCAGTATTATGTTTTTCCAGGCCTTTTAGACTAGCTAAGGGCCCTTTGGACTTCTCTTCTAAAGTGTCCCCTTTCAATAAACTCACTCTTTCTGCTCAGATCCTTTCTCTCACTCTTTTCTGAATTTTGTCCCTTGCCTGTAACCTTTCTTGTGAGCGGACAAGAACTGAGAAATGGAGAGGATTGAAACTCTGAGCCTCCTCCCAGCAACAGCCATAAAGCTGACAATGAAAACAGAAGATAGAATAATTAGTGCATTTGAACTACTGTATTGGCAAAGAAGACTGAAAATACCTTGGACTGCCAGAATAGCAAACAAATCAATTTTCAAAGAAATGCAACCAGTATGTTCCTTAAGGGCAAGAATGTTGATTGAGACTTTGGCTTGCTTTCTTTTGACACATTGTTAGGAAAACCTGTTAGAAAGGACCTCACAGTTGGTAAAGTACAGAGGGCCAGGGAAAAGGAGGGAAACTTTAGTGTGATGGATTGACAAAAAAGCCAAAATAATGAAGCAAAACATATCAGCAATCATGAAAATAGCAAAGATGGCTATCCATATGGTCACACAGTCACACAAAGAAACCCATTACGGAAGACATCTAGGAGAATTAACTGAATCTGTTTTAACTTTTATTTTTCCATAGTGGGAAGCAATTTTTGACACATTTATGTATTTATTACATTTTTGTTTTCCTTAAGATAACTATAGTGCCTTAAAATATCACTCAGTTGTAAGAAATTAGAGACAGTGAAAAAGTGCTGTTTGGAATAATCAAACTTCTGTTTCGGCTTTATATGACCCCCTGCCCTTTAAAGAAAGTAGATCCCAGGTAGTTCTTTGGTTTGGGGGTCAGATGGGAGGGTTTCTGACTGAAAGTATAGAGATCCCCGACACTCAGTCTAAGCCCAATTCAATTACATAAAAAGGATAGGAAAAAATAATATTGGGATAGCCATAAGGAGAAGTGGCTGGAGTTGTTTTATCTGGTGAAGTTGCTAAGGGGATACTATGGAGCTTTGGAGTTGGTGATCTGACTGATCTTAGGAAAAAAGTATTCTGTGTAAGGAATTGATGTTTTAAGGCTATATCCAAGAACTACAGTTCCATGTCATGCAAACATGTTTTCATTCAGCCCTATAGACTTTCCCTTCCTTGCTCTTCAGGCAATGTTTTTGACAATTGCAGTGTTGATTTCGGACTCCAGAAGGGTGCGCTATCAGTTTAGACACTGTTTTGCATTTTAGTGTTAGTTACTGTTGACTGGACTTCAACTGATGGCAACTCCATGTAAAATAGAAATAAGCATTGCCTGATCCTCTGCCATCTGCATGATGTTAGGTGTGCTCCGTCCATTGTTGTGGCTGCTGTGTATTTTGAATGCCTTTCAGTTCAGGCAATTCATCCTCCTGCACTATATTGAACAACATCTTTTGTGTGATCCATAGCATTTTCATTGGCTGATTTTCAGAAGTAGCTTACTAGATCCTCCTTCTATGCCCTTTTAGTCTGGATACTCCATTGAAATCTGTCCAACAGGGGTGAAGCTACTGAAATTTGAAATACCAGTGGCATAACTTCCAACATCCAGCAATTTCACAGCCAGCACAGTACCACAAAACTGTTAAAAAACAACAACAACAAC
>NW_022111382.1:760231-772909 GCF_000313985.2 Echinops telfairi
GTAACTACCACAGATTATGTAACTACCACATATGCATTACAGAAGGATTTTCTGAAGAAACAGAAAAACATCCCCAGCTTCAAGGAGAATATATATCAGATTCTTTTTACTTTTATATTTTATATTTTATATCAGTGTTGTGCAAAGAAGGCTCAGATCTCCAAAATTATAAATATAAAAAATGGCAGGAGGGATAATTTTTTTAAAATCAGTGCAATAATGCTTTAGGAATAGTTAGGAAAGTTAAAATATACAATGAATAGATGAGAAGATGCATGAGAAAAATAATTCAAGGACAAGGGGAAAAACCCAAAACATTCAGAAATATCTTTGTAGTAAAAAGAATGAGCAGACCTGGGTAAGCCTTATGATAACAGATTACACAAGGGAACCCCCTCAACTTCTTTGCTTCTTACTTTATTATTTTTAAGAGCAACTTCAGATCTAACTTAGGGATTGTATTTTTACAAAAGTACCTACTTCTTAAGAAAAAAATATGTCTTTAATAGCATTTGATGTTGTTTTTCAGAAATAGTCTTTCCAGCATGAAATGAGACAAATGTAGCCCGTCTGCCCTTTCATTTATTTCTAACTTCCTACTGCCAAGGAGCTCAATTTTAAAAAGAACATATTAAAGCAGACAGGATTCTAAAGATGCCCCCTCGTCTACCCCTCGTTCCCATCCCCTCCAATGCCCCCGCCCATTGTCTGTTTATTAAGTTAAACATGCATCTTAGTATTGCTATGGAAGAACTTTGAAAACGTAATTAAGTTTACTCAGCAGTTGACCTGAAAGTAGGGAGAGTATCTAACTTGAACTATGTGAATTAGACAAATGTAATTATAAAAAAGGGTTATAAACACAGGAGGTAGGCCGAAGATTAAATAAGTAACAGGTTGTGGAAGAGCAATTCAGAGGGACTACAAGCTTGAGAAGGAAGGATTTGCTTATTCTGAAGTAGGAGACCATGGGTCAGGATGGTCTCTGGCTGACAGCCAGCAAAGTAGCAGAGACTTACTGATTTCTGCCAACAAGTGAATGACCTTGGCAGCAGATTCTCCCCCAGAGCCTCCTGAAAACAGATTAACCAATAAACTTGTGATTTTAGCCTTTGTGAAGCCCAGAGCAGAGAAGCCAGCAGAATAAATGCAGCTTTTTTTACCTAGAGAATTATGAGATGATAAATTTGTATTGTTTTACACCACTAAACGTGTGGTCATTTGCTATGACAGCAATAGGAAAAGTATGCCCATATACAAATTTGATTATAAAAATAAGATCAATGATATATGAGAAGTAAGAAAGATCTGAAAATTTGCCAGAAGGATGGAAATGAATATCTACGTTTTTCAGTATTCAGTGTGAAAAAGAGCCTATTTATAGTCCAAGGAATGTGATATTCCTAGAAAACCAAATATCAAAGCTCAACTTCCATTGAGTCAATTCTAACTCATAAGGAGACCCTATAGGACAGAGTAGAACTGTCCCTGTGGGTTTCTAAGGTTGTAACTCTTTACGGGAATAGAACATCTCATCTTTCTCCTGTAACACTGCTGGTAGTATTGAACTGCTGACCTTGTGGTTAGTAACCCAATGCATAACCTATGATATCATTGAGGTTCCTGATATTCTTGTTCTTATTCTTAGAAGGCCAAATATTATTATTGAGCATTAATAGGATATAGTTTTTAAATAGTCATATATAATAATTTTGCAGGTGAGCATAATTTTGGCTAGCTTAGGATTTATAGAGCTGGATAGATAGATAATCCAGTCCACTCTTGCAACAACAAAAACATTTGGCAGAAATCATAAACTATTCTTGAACCCTAGATCACTGAAAATAGGTGGAAAACAAAAGCATTCCAGAATAAACAAGACACAAGCCCTTGCATACCTGATCAAGACATTGGCAGACATCAGTATATATATAATTCAGCTTTGCATTTTTAACACATTGGTAAAGACCTAGTGTAGACTATCAAGAACTATAGACACAGAAAAAATAGCATTCACTCACTCATTTTGAGTTTCCAAGGCTCTAAATAACTCATTCACTCACTCAATCCCCATTGCGCTCATAGGTTCAGATTAAAGACAGAGTTAATAGTCCTGGACAAGTGGTTTTCGTTGTGCAGGAGACTAGAAGCTTCTGTGGAAAAGACAAGAAGACTTGCCTAGGTACTTCTACCTGCTTCCTCCTATAAAACAGAATTCTTAGTCCTCTGAAGTGAGCACAGTAACCTTGTTCCAGGTAGGACCCTGGTGAACCTCGTTGCAGAGAATAATAGGGGGAAAAAAGGTACGTAAACACTGTATTAGGCAGGGTTCTCTAGAGAAACAAAACCAGAACACTTATACATTGTATCTATATCTATATACAGCCAGTTGGAAGATGAGATGTTTGAAGCATTGCACAGGCATTGCAAAGCAGGTCACAGTGGAGCCTCATGGTGGAGCTGTGCAGAGTGCCTGGGGATAGATGCTGCGTCTGGAGTTGGGGCAAGACTAGTGGATTCGGTCTGCAAGCAGCAGACATGGCAAGGTGGGGCAGCTTCGTGGTGTGTAACAGCAAGGCACAGCAACATGGTCCACCCCGTCCATGGGTTGGCTCAGCATGGCCCACAGGTAGTCCAGTACACATGTAGAGGCAGGGCAGCTAATTCAGGCAGTGTGCCTATCCGACCACCAGGAAGAAAGTGGAAGGGCTGGCCTCAGTCGAAATTCCAAAAGAGGTCATCCAGCTTCGACCTGATTGACAGGCTAAACTATACCCACATCTTGTTACCAGTGTCATGTTGGCACACACACACACACACACACACACAACAACAACAACCTGACTATCACAAACACTATCCCTGGAGGAAGGCTAGGCAGGATCACTAAAAAATGGCCATTCTTAAAAAGTAATGGTACAATATTTGAACAAAAAAGAGACTTAATTAGAACAACAAGGTTGATCCCCTTAATGTGCTCCACCTCTTCCCTGTGAGCCCATGCCCAATCCTGCTAACCCAGTAAGTCAAAAGTAACTGTAGTCTTCTGTCAGCAGAGAGGTAGGAACAATGAAAGAGTTGCCCTCTCTGAAATAAAGGACAAAGGCATAATGGTGGAGAAGACATTGAAAAAAAAAAAAGAAGAAGAAGAAGAAACGCTCTGGCAAACCAACCCAACCCCCAACAAAAGTCCCTGACTGCCACAGTCAGTAAAGTCGCAGCTCACAGGTTGAATCCATCCAGAAATGCTTCAGAAGCAAGGTCTGGTGATTTGCTTCTGAAAAATCACAGCTCTGAGAACCCGACAGAGTGCAGTTCTACTCTGCACACATGGGGTTGGCATGAGTTGAAATTAATTCAATGGCAACTGACTTTTTTTTTGTTATTTTGTCTTGAGAGTAACCGTAGCCGGCTGTAGAAAATTAAACTCACTGCCATTGAGGAAATTCCAGTTCAGAGTCCTACAATACAAAGTGGAACTGTCATTTGGGTTCCCAAACTGTAAATCTTTATGAGTGTAGAACATTTCGTCTTTCTCATATGCAGTGGCTGGTGAGTTTGAACTTCTGACCTTGGTGTGCCAATTTCGAGACATAAATTGAGTTTTTTTCAGCACCACAAGCCTGAATAAGCTATCTGGGAGTCAACCCAACAGTTCAAGGCATACGAAGGAGGCCAGGAAAACCGACATGCTCTGCTGAGACAAAACAATCAACAGCATGAGACTGAAAAGTAACAGATGAAACCATAGGTCAGAAAGATTACCATAACCATGCTTAATGCAATGAAGGAGACAGTGTGCATGAATGAATCCATTGCTTCAATAAAAAGAAAGAAAAGTACAAGAAAGGATTGCATGGGAATTTTAGCAAGGAAAACCACAGTAACATGCCTGGGAAGCTCCTGACTCAGGTTGTGCCATGCATATTGTCTGAAATGCTTATCTTCAGTAACCTGTAAGGCTCATTTGCTTAACTTAACTTTTCCTGGCCACTTTAACTGAAAATTCAACTGCTCATCCCAACACTTCACACACTCCTTCCTATTGTCCTTTGCCATTTAGCACTGACCACTGTCCAATAAACTACACTACTATGAATTGCTGTGGATTTGGTCCCCAAATGATGGTGGTCTTACATAAAATGGAATGAAACACTCCCTGGTCCTATGCTATCTCCATGTTTGTGGATGAGAGCATTGTGATCCACAGGCTTTTCACTGGTTGACTTTTCAGAAGTAGATTGCCAGACCTTTCTTTGGAGCCCATCCTGGTCCAGAAGCTCTGATGAAACTTACTCAACATCATCATACCAAACCAAATCTGCTGCCTTCAAGTTTATTCTGACCCTACACAGGGTTTCCTACTTTTTAAATCTTCTTGGAAGCAGGAAGGTCATCCCTCTACTATGGAGCTGCTAGTGGAATTGAACTGCTGACCTTTAGAATAGCAACCCAGCACCTAGTCCACAGCACCACCAGCTTAGCAGCATGCAAACCGTCACTGACAGATGGATGTTGGCTGTGCGTGAAGTTCATGGGCTGGAATTGGACTAGTGTATACCACTGAACTACCTGTGCCTCCAAATGGCATTAGCCATTACCTTCACTATTGTTCTCCACCGTATTTCTTCAGTGTTTACAACAGTGCATTGCACAGAGCCAGCAACAAAGACACATCTGTGGACAGAAAAGAAGAAACGATGAAAGCCTAAAATGGGCCCAGCCATATCTGTTGGGCTCTCACACAGGCCTGGCACAATGCTCAGCATTTGGCATTCCAATGTGTCCTTGAGTCAACATGCTCACAAATAATAGTGCTGTAGGGATCCTTCCTCAAATGGCAGATGAGGAAACTGAGGTGGAAGAAGTCCAGTAAGTTGTCAAACATTGCCCAGCTGGTCAGTGCTGGGCCTCAATCATGATAAAGGGCCTGTTCTTCACAGCTCCATCACGGCCCACCTCACTAGATCAAAGCATGCCCACCTTCCTCCCCTCATCCTCAGCTGAACCAAAGAGATGAGGCAAGACTCTGCAGGGCAGAGCTGACTGCTGACTGTGATTCTGTGACAGGTGCAAGGGAAGGAACAGAAGACATTTTTCCCCAGGATGGATTTTGTAGATTGTATTTAGTTCTGCATCTCTGGGAAGTCAGGACCTCCACGTTGCCATGGCAACAGAGAGCAGCTGTTCATAAGCTCTTTCCTATGGAGTGATGATCCCTTCTCTCTAGTTAAGCTCACGGAAAGTCTGGTAACTTGTTAGGATGTGGCAGTTGCTAGGGCTGCTGTTTCCATTTAAACTGACATTGGCCATTTCCTTGACTTTTTATTTTAAAAGCTGGTTAACCATGAAACAGTAACCTTAGAATAGAAAAAAAAAATCATACTCATCACAACACAACAGAACTTCATTGCTATTCATTCTGATGTTTGTGTTTCAAAGGTCATTTCTGGCTCCACCATCTTCTAGTTATTTGATCTTGGAAAAGTGCTTAAATTTATGAAACAATCATAAGTCTCAGATCTCAACGTGATGCTGCTGATTTTCTAGAAGATTGTTATTGTATCTTTCGATTTGGCTTTCCTTTAAAGAAGAAAATGAAATGAAGTATACAAAAACCCTGGAACTTAAGTACTTTCTAGAAGTCTCTGTGTCTCACATGTGACTCCCTCATTTTTTCCTCACATATCGTCCTCTCTTCTGCTACCCCACATGCATTACCAACCCTAGTGAGCATTTAGAAATCCTGGGTTTTGCAATGAGTAACACCCAGCTGTTAACCACAGGGTTCAGCTGTTAATCAGGGAGATGGTCTTTCCAGTCCACCATGATGCACAACGGAAGAAAGGTCTGGCTAGATACTTACAAAAAATCATCTGTTGAAAACACTGGGGAGCATGGTCCTACTCTCACAAACATGTGGTTGCCTTGAGTCAAAATCTACTCGCTATTAGTAATTGGTACTGGTAGAGGTGTGTTTACAAATTTTAATTTTCAGTAAAATATATGTAACAAGCAATTCAAAGCAAAAATGAGATATCATCTCACCCCAGCATTAATATAAACTGAACCAAACTCGCTTTCATAGAGCCAATGCCAATCCATAGAGGTCCTATAGGCAGAGTAGAACTGCCCCTGTGAGTTTCAAAGACTGTAACTCATTACTTTTCCTAGAAGTTTCATTGGCAGATAATTCACATATCTTACAATTCAATAATTCAATCCCATCAAGAATTGTACAGTCATCATCACAATCAGTTTTAAACATTTTCTTCATTGTTGTACTCATCCTTATTAGCTCCCCATTCCTGCCACCACCACACCACCCCCACCCACCATACCATCAAGGAACCATTAATCCAGTTACTGTATCTGTAGATGTATCTATCCTGGATTTCATATACTGAAACACATGAAAACTAACAAACAAATTTAACAACAATAAGTAAAACAGATAAAAGACCTCAATCAAAAAGAAGACAGAAAACATTAAAAATTTGAACAGATTTAAATGGATCATAAGGGAGCTCAAATGATGGAGTGCTAAATTTTAACTTAACAGCATCTGTAACAATCCACTTTCCAATGCATTCTGCATGACAGCAATACTATTGATATCCCTGGTCCAGAGCCAGAGGCGATTCATCAGGGGTTTGATCCACGTGTATTCCACCCTCCCTCCCCCCACCTTTTTAAAACTGAAACAGCTTTAAAATGGGTCAAAAGGGAGATCAAATGATAAGATATTATTACATTTTAACCTAACTACCACCATTGACTTTACAATATCCCCTGTCTGATAACAGGCCTATTTACATTCCTCAACTATGATCAGAGGGAATTCACCAGAGGCTTAATCCATGTGTGGAACCTGCAAATGGATTTTGGGTTACCACTCTCATTCATGGCTTTGTATAAACCAGGTGTTAACAATTTAAGCTCTGATACCATTCTCTCCTTTAGATTTGGATAATATATTCTTTATAATCCTTAGATTACACAGGCTGATGTGCTTCTTCCATGTGGACTTAGAAAACTTGTTTGAAAACAAGCCTTTAAGACTCCAGATGCTATTCTTTCTGAAAACCAAACAGTATCTATTTTCTTCACCACAGTTTGCTATAGCACCCTTATCTTCATTGATTTCTTCATGGAGGCAAGTATCAAGCAGGGCCATGTCATAAGAACTAATTGTTCTTAGATAGAGGCAAGAATTACGTGCAAGCCCAAAATCGATTCGTGCATCTATGGTTTATGTTTCTGGCTCCCTGTAGAGACTAATGACAGTGTCAATGTGCAGTAGTTACACATTGGGCTGCTAGCTGCAAGGTCAGCAATTTGAAACCACCAGCCAGCTCCACATGGAAGCATGAGTCTTTCTACTCTCATGAAAATATGCAGGCTCAGAGACTCACAGGGGCAGTTGTGCCTTGCCTGATAGGGTTGCTATGAGTTCAGCATTGGCTTGATGGCAGTGGAATGATCCCCCAGGGTGGATGATTGATATCTTTTCCAACATAAAATGACAATTGTGTCTCTAAGGTGAACTGAAACTATAACTTTTATGGGTTATGGGTGTAGAAAGCCTGTCTTTCTCTCCAGGAGCTGCTTGGTAATTTTATACTGCTGACCTTGTACAGCCCAAAGTGTAATCACTACACCACTGGGGCTCTATAGCTTTATTATAGCAAAATTAACAAGAAAACAGAACGCAAATGCTAGCAAGGGATTGGAAACCTCAGGTACAGTTGGAAGGACTATAATGAAGCAACCACTGTGGAAAATGATATGGGACTTTAAAAGTTAGAAACAGAGATATCATATGATCCACTAATCCTACTACTAGGTATATATCCTAGAGAAATAAAATCAGTGATATAAATAGATACATATGTATAATCCACATTCACCATGGTATTATTCATAATAGTAAAATATGTAAACAACCTAAGTGTCCATCAATGGATTCACAGGTAAGCTAACGATGATAGATGCATACAATGGAATACTATGCTATAGCAAAGAATGAGCCATCTTTGAAACACCTGATAACTTGGATGGAATTAGAGCACATTGTGCTGAGTGAAATGAATCCATTGCAAAAGGAAAATTTTGAATGAAGAATACTATAAAAAGTCAAGAAAATGTTTGCACATAGGAAATCATTCTTTGAAGGTTACCAGGGGTGGTATGCGTAAGGAGCATAAATCACTAACTGGAGGGTAGGCATATATTAGCTTGAGTGAAGGGAAAGGCAATATACAATAAAGGGGATATCACCACAGAATAATCAATACAAAGGAAGTCATTAGATGTAGCTTGAGTTAAAGGCAGCAAAGGTAAATATCGTCACATATCCAATCTGGCAGTAACAGTAACACTTTATGAATGGATACCTATGTAGACATTCCAGCAGAACAACACTGGGAAGGTAAATGGGACTATACCCACAATTATGTTTTACAGAGGCTGTTTCTTGATATATATTTAGATGAGCTATAAATATATCTGTGAGTACAGTACACATGCAAGGTAAGACATTATGAAAACTTCTTAGCTATAACAGAAAAACTTACGGGAATGGCCTGGACCCGAGAGCTCACATCCATAGTCTCAGGAATAATAAAGCCACGAAGACAGTGCTCTGCATCCTCTTTGGGGGAGTAGCTACTAGGGTTTTACATGCTGGGGAGAGGTCACCAAAGGTGAATCTATTGATCTCTCCTCATCTGGAACAAAGAGGAGTGAAGAAAAATCAAAGACACGTGGACATAATTAGTCTAAAAGACTAATGTACCACATGAATCCCAACATCCATGGCACTGAAACAAGAAGAATTAGATACTGTCTGACTACTACTGCTGACCACTGTGAAAGGAATTACAAAAGGATGTTCTGAATAGACTGGGTGAAAAATTATGGATCAAAGTTCAAAATAATCGAAAGACCAGGCTTACTGGTTTGACAGAAACTGGGGGAACACCCAAGACTATGGGCCTTAGGGACTCTTCATCCGCCATCTCCTGTCTACACTTGCCTCCATTCTTTGCCCTTCTTTATATGTACAAATATTTGTATTCGTGCTTAAATTCTGAGCACTTCACAGCCATTTGCTTAGAACCCACATAGATTGGGCCTCCACTGAACTCTTTCTGATTAACCACGAATGTGGATAATCTTGCCCTCAGGCAGAGTACATTGGAAAATAAATTACCCCCACCCCTTTCCAGCCAGGCCAGGGGTAGACTCTTCGGGGCTTGCCTCAGTTCGTCCTTGATGAAGGTCACCATACTGGAGATAATACAGATGGCTGCATAGCTATGAGTCATGACCTATTAGTCTCACCCTGACTGCCTTGGTTTGAAGACCTAGACCAACCTTGTAAGCCCTTCTATCTAACAATGTACATGTCCCAATCATGGTACGGTACCTGCTTCTGTGGTTCCATCTGTAACTGTGATGTATTGATCTGCCATCACTCATGAATTTCTGACAGTTTCCTTTATTCCATGACGTATTTAACTGGCATCCTGACTTGAATCCTCAGATGCCATTTTGACCTCCAAATAATGGCCATCCTCATCCGGATGATGTGGCTGTGTCTTTGCCTCTTAAGACTTAATAAATGTTCTCCTTAAATTATATTTGAGATAGGGTCTCTTTTGTACTGTAAAACATATCTCAAGCCTTCTGTTCTCTGAACTACTTCCTCAAAAAATACTTCTTGAAATCTAGTAGCTGTTTGTGCCTTATAAACCATGTGAACTTCAACTTCTTAGCTTCCTCACCTGTAACATGTAGGTTGTAACAGAAGTAAATTCATAATTGTTGTTAGGATCATGTATGAACATATTTGGCACAATAGAATAGAACAAAAAGTTTGGATCAAAACTCAAAATCATAAAAGTCTAGGCTTACTGGTCTGATAGAGACTGGGTGTGTGTGTGTGTAAAGACTATAGACCTTAGACACTCTTCAGTCCTGGAACTGAGCTCATCCCTAAAGCTCAACTTTCAGCCTTATAACATTTCTCTTAAAGCCCATGGACCTGTCTCTCCTGACTGCATTGCCTCTGAATAATCATTCCCAACCCTTATTTACATACACACATATCTCAAGATCTTGGTTCCCTGTTCAACATCTAAAGATACTTCCTTAACGCTAATATCCCAGTTTTGTCCCTTAATGATGTGAACTTCACCCCTTTGATTTCCTTATCTATACCATGCAGTAAGTAACATAAGTAAATTCATAATTGTTGTTAGGATTAAACTCCACCATGCAAGAACATGCTTGGCACAATAGACAGTAAACATCGATTGCCTCCTCACTGAATGAACACCTGAGCCTTTAGAAGAATTTGGAGGAAAGTCTTGATGACCTTTTCTCATTCTTCACCATTCCTTCCTCACCCCAACCCCTTATAGACTATTTGGTCCATGTTTGCCTTTTCTTTATGAGGAAGGCCCTTATTTCTTGCTAAGCTCTTGGCTCATTGTTTAACCCTATTTGAAAATCGTATATCTGTCTTATACCCAGATTACACAAGAATCAAACTTCATAATCATATCAAACAACTTACTTTAAAATTTGCACAGACACGTCACCAAAGGAGAAGAAAGATGTAAATTAAGTATTCAAAAGGACACTCAAAAATATTTGGGAAAGGCAAATTAAAACCACAATCAGATACCAGCCAACTACACACTAACTCCAAACCAAAACGCGATACCATGGAGTCCATTCCGACTCATATCGACTCCATGGGCAGGGTAGACTGCCCCTATAATAGGTTTTTCTGACAGTATAATTCTTTATGGGAAAGAAAGCCTCGTCTTTTTCCCCCAAAGTGGCTGGTGATTTCTAACTGATGACACTGAGGTTAACAGGACAACTTGTAACCCACTGGGTCACCAGAGCTCAGAACAGGCAAAATTGAGATGACCCTCTGTACCAAATACTGGCAAAATGATGAATAACTCCTCTCATACATTGCTTGAAGTTTCTTGATACTTTAACCATAGTTTTCAATTGGCCCAGTCATCAGACCATGTTGTGTACCCAGGAGAAGCGAAACGCAGGCACACAGATCTGCACACAAATGGTCACAGCATTTGAGATAGTCTCAAACTGGAAACCCAAACGTCCCTGAGAAGGTGTGGTCAACCCATATACCACACACTGCAGTGAAAAGAGCTCTGGGGGCGTAGTGGTGACGAGTTGAGCTGCGATCCACAAGGTCAGCAGTGGGAAATCACCAGCTGCTACAAAGAAGAAAACCGGGGCTTTCTACTCACCCAGAGAGTTACCGTTGTGGGAACCCACAGGGCCCATTCTACCCAATCCTCCAGGGTCGCTGTGAGTCAGCATGCCCTTGATGGCAATGTGTGAGAGACAATTAAACGGCCCAAGCTGCCCAGGGTTGGCAGTGCAGTAAGAGTTCCGGGCAGTCACCCTGGGCTCAGGGCTGCACGCGTGGAACCTGGGGGGCCGAGCGTCAAGGAACCTGAGCGATGTAAGGTCAGGTGGTCCCATGGTAACCAGAATCTCTGCTGGACAACAAGCTGAAGCTGGTCAGCAGAAAGTCCGGGCCACCATGGACCGCCAGAGGCCACGGTCCCGGTTTCCAGAGCTGGAACCTTTGCCCCCAGGCACGAAGAGAAACCCCTGGTATAAAGAGAAGCCAAGCTTCCGTTACGTGCCAAGGTCCAAAGACGGGCCGACGTTCGCCCCGCACCTGAACAGCCAGAATTGGGTGTTCGTCAAAAAGGAGGTGGACGACTTCAGGAAAGGTTGCCCACCTTGCGGTGAGATGATAACCAGGGGTTGTAAGGACGCGCCTTTCCCTTTAATTTACCGGACAAAGGCCACACCTGCCCCAAAGACTTGCCAGAAGAAGGCGTCCAAAAACTCAACCCTGTTTTCCAAGCTCTCGGCAGCCCAGCTAGCACGCAAGGCCTTCGTGGAGGAGACAGAGGCCAGTCTGAAGGCAAAGGCACATCCTTTGGAGGACTGCCCCGATCTGGAAGATGCATTGCCTGCGGAGCTCTTAGAAAAAGTGCTGGAAGTGCTAGATCCCGACAAGGAGCTGAAGGACACCTGGGCTTATTGTCAGGACGGCAAGAAAAGAACGAAGGATCCAGCAGAGCTACTAAAAGATCGTCCGCTAAAGCCCTGCAGGAGCCTTCGCAATCTGGCTCCCATCCCGGATCCGGACGAGTGGCTGAAAGAGATGAAGCAAGTGGAGGAGCCACCGCCGCACCCTCCGACTCCAGAAAACGTGTCCCGAGCAGTTGCTGACTTCTGCAGGTGGGCTCATTCATATGAGTGTACGGACATTGATAAAGATTATATGATGAGAAAGTTCGACCCATTCGTTGGCTGGAAAGCAAACACTGGACGATCCCACATTAAGGAAGTAGCCCGAATTCCTAAAAGCTTGAGGAAAGTCCACTGGCCCGCAAGACAGGACCAACCAAGGTTCTCCTTGAACGAACCAGACTTCGAGAAAAAGCTGCAAGCACTGCAGTTGGCTCCTCCGAAGGAACCCGTGAAAATGAGGTACGGAGCGTGGTACCTGCCTGTCAAGCTGTGGAAAAAATTACGAGTAGACGAGCCTCTGCTTGACCCCAATGCCCCAGAGGAAGATGAGGACACCGGTTTTAGAAGGTTAGAC
The DNA here is from genome assembly GCF_000313985.2 of Echinops telfairi. Lineage (NCBI taxonomy): Eukaryota > Metazoa > Chordata > Mammalia > Afrosoricida > Tenrecidae > Echinops > Echinops telfairi. Next base: position 772,908 of record NW_022111382.1, read on the forward strand.
AA
>NW_022111382.1:773221-791003 GCF_000313985.2 Echinops telfairi
CACTGTTCATCGGTGCTTTTCTCAACTATTAGATCAACATTCATATATATACCGGTACTTTTCACATCTCTGTGATATTATTACTATCACAACAGAGTATACATTCTGTGTAAAAATAAAAGCAGAATTACTCTTACCAAAAAATCGTGGGCTCATGATGTTAGCTACAACATGGGAGGGATCTTAAAATCATTTTGTAGGCTGCAATAACACTTTTCAATGATGTCATTATGATAATCTTTATGTAAACCAATTGCTGAAACAATGGCCAAAGTAAGGTTAGCGTCATTTAATTGTGAAATTGCTATCTCCCCCAACCCTCAAAATGATATTGAAAAATGCTTATCAGAAATCAGAAACTTAAGTTGTGCCATTTTATGTTACTTCCCAAGTGAACATACTTTTTAAATGTTCGTCCTCTTCATAAAAATTCACCAGGAATTAGTGTTTCTATATTATGTAACAAAGGTTCAGAAGAGCAAACAAGGAGTTTGGAAATTCTGGGAAATCTAGTGTATAAACTAAATCTTTGTAAGCCACATCAAATATCTTCACATAGCTGTGCAAATGCAAGTAATCTTAGTGCTCTGGGACAGATATGTACATTTGTAGCTAGTTAGACTACTACTACACATCTGAGGTGCATTTCTGTGATAATAATTTCTTTTAGTAGAATTAATACCAGACTAATCACAAGGAGTTGGAGATTAAAGAGGTCCCAAATTCCCAACTCTTCCAAGATGTTATTCCATTCCATTTTTCCCCACACTCCTCTCAAGTATACTACCTCACATCCCTGGGTTCCGCGACTCAATGAAAAGTCTCACAGAAACATATGAAACTTTAAGGAAATGTGTCACGTGGTTTTAGGTGTTGTCAAGTCCCAATCTGAATGATCTGGAAAAGCTGAGTCAGGTCTTCTTGCTTCTACCCAAGCTCAGTCGAGAAGCATATCATAAATGGGCAGGTTTTGATGGGGATGTCGTTTTTTTATCTTCCAGCCACCTATATTCAAAATCAGACTCACTGCCATCGAATTTATACTGACTCACAGCGCCCCAATAGGACAGGGTAGAACTGCCCCTGTGAGTTTCTGAGACTGTAATTCTTATGCGGGTAGAAAACCTGACAGAGTGGCTGGTGGTTTGGAACTGCCGACCTTGCATTAAGCAGCCCATCTGGTAACCAATATGCAACCAGAGCTCCTTTCTGCCAACCATCTCCCTTAAGTCACACTCCCCTGTAAAGAAGAGTCTAAATCGCATCCCAATCTAATCCTGTAACAGAGAACTCTCTCCAAAATGAAATCATGAATACAAGCCCAGAGCTAAAATCGACATCACACAATGGATTCTGACAAATGTGAAAATGGCTAGAAGGATCATATTAAGTAACTGACTCCATTTCAGGCCACTCAAGTTTTCCCAGATGAGGAGAAGGTATTCATCAGGCCCTTGGGAATTCTGGCATACAGGTTCAAGGGTGTAGTTAGTTACATTCACTTGCTGAGGGATCACCCCTGTTTCTAGCACTTACTGCTGCAACCCTGATCCTGGGACTGCAGCATCTGGCAGAAGAAAAACAATTTCAGGTGATCTGGGGAAGAACTGCACGGTGGAACCAGCATCCTCCCTTGTCCCTTCTTCCCCCGGCCCCACTGAGAAACATCAGCCTCTATCCAGTGGTGATCCTCCCTTTACTCCCTCATGTCAAGTGAGTCCAGAAATAAAGCTTTACAACACCTTTTCATTGATTTTTACAGGGATTCTAAGACGATTCAATAGGGGGAAGAAGAATCTCTTCCACAAATGGTGCTGGGATAATGAGATATCCACATGCAAAAGAATGAAGTGTAACCACGTCTTACACCATAAATAAAAAGTAAAATACATTATATTACCTAATGTGAGACCTAAGGTTATTTACCATCTAGAAAGTGAAAAAGCAAGTCACAGTAGAAAAAAAAATTGGCAAATCTTATATTCAATAAAGAATTTGTATATAGAATATATAAAGAAGGCTTACAGATCAATAATGAAAAGATAATGAACCAATAAGCTGTTAGAAAAATGCAACTAAAAATCACAATGAGCTAACCATCATCACACTCACAATGGCTATATATTGAATAAATAAACACATATACACCTAAGTAAATAAATAAATGGAAAATATAAAATGTTGGCAAGCATGTGGAACAATTGGGACCCTCGGATCCACAGCCATTAGAAGCATGAAACCGTGCAGCTGTTTTGAGAGACAGCCACCAGTTCTTTATATGGTTAAACATGGAGTTATACCATACAGCCTCTCTAGCCTAGTTACATAGGGGAATGAAAACAATGGTCACACATTAATGTGTACACAAATGTTACTACTGGCATTATTCATAATAGTAAAAATGCACAAACAATTCAAATGTCCAACAATTGATAGATGGGAAAGTAAAACATGGGATATGCACACAATGGGCCATTATTTGACAATAAAAGGCAACACAGTACTTATACATGCTACAACATGGATGAACTTTCAACATACTGTATAAAGTTGAAGAAGCCACTGCCATAATTAAAGAAAATATCATTTCTTCTTCAATCAGCCTTATTCATTGAGTAGCTTTTACATAAATATGAGGCATTTGAAAATACCATGATTTGGGTCAGGTCCACCTTAGTCCTCAAATTGACAGCTTTGCTTTTTGACACTGCAAGAAAATCTGTTAAAGCAGATTTTTACAATGTAAGATATCATTTGATTACTTTTAAAAAGTATTAATTGTATTGGCATATGTTTCATATATCATAACGTTTAATCATTCATTCATATTAAGAAGAGTTGTACAATCAATTTCAGAATATTTTCTTTTGGTACTCATTGTAGTTAGCTCCCATTTCCCTCCATTCTCCTCTGTCATGCCCTTATATAATTATTAAAGCAGTTACTGTCTAAACAGATTTACCTATCCTGGATTTCATATACATAAAATAATACAAAACACAAGCAGGAAGCAGACCAAAACAAAACAAACAAAAAGCTAACAACAATGACTAGAAAGACCAAAAAAACCCAAAATCTTCAATCTAGAAGAAAGCAGAAAATATTAAAAAATGGAAACAACTTTAAAATGAGTCAAAGTGGAGATCAAATGATACATTTTAGACTAACTGTATCTGCCACAATTTAGTTTGCGATTCTTTCTTGTCAGATAGCAAGGATATTTATAACCCTGGACTATGTTTTAAGCTCTGATACCATTCTTTCCTTTAGATTTGGATTTCAGTATTTACAATCCTTGGGTTACACAAGTTTGTATGCTTCTTTCATATGGACTTAGTTGACACCTCACTTAGATGGTTGCTTGGTTTAAGACAAACTTTCAAGACCCAGGAATCATTGTTTTTGATAGCTGTTTGCCATGTATTTCTTCACCACACTATGCTATAGCACCCATATCTTCAGTGATGTCTTCATGAACCAGAGTATGCAGCAGGGCCATGTCATAAGAAACAATTGTTCTTAGGCTGAGGCTAGAATTAAGTGGTGTAATGGTTGCTAAGTGTTGGGCTGCTACTTGCAAGGTCAAAAGCTCAAAAACAGCCCCTCCTCAGGAGGAAGACAGGGTTTTCTACTCCCATAAAAAATTACAGTCTCAGAAATTCACAGGAGCAGTTCTACCCTATCCTATATTTTTCCATCTTTTGATATTTTTTTTCTGTTTCTGTCTTTATACCTGAGCTGTGTTTCTTATAAACAGTATATTAATGACATGTTTTTTAATCTATTTTTTAATCATTTTATTGGGGGCTCATACAATTCTTATCAAAATCCATACATATATCTATTGTGTCAAGCACACATCATTCTCAAAACATTTGCCTTCTACTTGAGCCCTTAATATCGGCTGCTCATTTTCCCCCTCCCTCATGAACCCTTCATAATTCATAAATTATCATTGTTTTGTCATACGTTATCTGTCCGATGTCCCCCGCCCCTCTTCTCTGTTGTCTATCCCCAAGGGAGGAGGCTATACATAGATTTTTGTAATCGGTAATCCATTTTGCTAGTCTATGTCTCTTAACTAGTGAATGTAATCCATTTACCTTCAATGTTGTTGTTGATAGGCATGTTTTTATTCCTGTTGTTTACTTATATATTTTACGGTGTGATTGGTTTTGTTGTTCTTCATAATTTTATGTGCTAATATCTTTTTTGCTTATAGATTTTCCTGTAAATGATTTCTTTGCCCTTTTTTTTTTTGCTTTCATCTTAGTTAGTATTCACTAGGATTTGATGGTTTTCCTCTTTATTCTGCTGAAGTCTGAACATTTTCTTTGAGGTTAGTTTTTGTTTTTAATTGTTTCCTTTACAAGTTTTATTTTATTACTCAATATCTTTCCAAGTTTATTGTTGTTGCTGTTTTATTAATTACTCAATTACTTCTCTATTCAACTGTTTAACATCTACTCTGTTTCCTCTATTATTTTATTATTGTCCTCATTGTGGAATGCTATCTGTGGTTTCCTATTTTAAATCACATAGTTTGTTTTACTTTGTGCATTACTTAAGTAAGGTGTGTGAGAAACTGAGAACCGGGAAGAGAGTGTATGCTGACAAATTCTCTGTGCTCATATTTACGGAGTCTAGGGAGCAGTTTCTGGTGCAGGCCGTCACGTTCCTGATTTGGAGACACATCCCAGTCACATTCTACTAATTGAAGTTATGTTAGGTAGCTAGCACAGGGACTGGGGTGTCCACTGCATATGCTCAGAGGTTCAAGCTTCAAGCCAGGGAGGGGTGTTATATCTAGGTGGTGTTACACCTGGATTGCCCCCTCTGGGCCAGGTGAATTCAATTCAGCCAATGCGGTTGACCAGAATTGTCAACCACGCCTCCCAGCGGAGGACCTGGAAAGCCAGAATCCAGAGCCTTGTGTCCCCTTCAGCTTCTCAAGCTGCCTTTCAGAGGCCATGCAGGATCTCCTCTGGCCTCAGAACTCCACATGGGGGTGTGAAGTGCCCTGATGGTGCCTGTGTAAACCTAAAACTTCTAGCTTTCATAAAACTCACTGGGATCACAATCCAGGCTCCAGAGTGAATTATTTCTATTGCGAAGCCAAGGACCGAGGTATTTCTCCTATGAGAGAGATCCTACGAGAGAGATCTAACCGTTATTTCTCATAATGTGTCCCCGTAATAATGCCAATTATCAAGTGTTGCTTGCAAGCACATGGTGGCTACTATACCCGTCAAGGTAATCTGCCTGAAGGTTTTCTGCCATCAAGAGCAATCAGACCACCCCACCCTAGGTACTCCTTTCTGTTAAGGATCATAGATTGTTCCCCTGGAGAAGAGCTCAGGGAGACCTAAGGTCAAGTAAGCTCAGGGATGGCCAAGGTTAGGATGCCATCTTGGCTCTAGAATTCACCCATCTTGCTGTATATGTACTTTCCTGTCACATGTATGTCCCCAGCACAACACCTTCCTGTTATTTATGTGTGTGACATGGCTTGCATGCCCGAGATTATATTTGTCAGTGAGAGAATACATTTGCCCCTCTGGTTCTAGTCTGTATGGCAGAGGTGAACCCCTGCATGCTTGTCTGTTGTTTCTTTAATTTACCTTTCAATTACACATTTGCCTCTTAGGACCCATTCAGTTGTGGAGGCTGGTACTCCACAAGGTGATTTCACAATAATGATGTCTTGTATGGTGAGTTTAGAAAGTTGCTATCATTTTTGTTGATTCTGTGTTCAAAGAACTCCTTTTAGTATTTTTTGTAAAACTGCTCTTTCTTTTGCAAATTCCTTTATTATTTTTTTTCATTGTCTGAAAATGATTTTATTTCTTCCTCTTATTTGAGGGATAATTTTGCAGGATATAGGATTCTTGTATTGGCAATATTTTTCTTTGAAATTTTTGAGTATACCTTTTCATTGCCTTTTTGCCTACATGGTTTTATTGAGAAATCGGAGTTTTTTTTCATTGGTTCATCTATATAGGTGGTTATTCTTTCTTCTTGTGTTACTTTCAGGATTCTTGCCTTTCTTTGAGGTCAGAAAGTTTGACTATGATATGTCATAATGATTTTCTTTTGTGGTCAATTCTGTTTGGGGTTCTCTGGGATTCTTGGAGAGTTTGTTGTTGTTGCTGTTGTTGTTCTGACATATTAGGTAAGTTCTCTATAATAATTCTTCAACTATTTTTTCTGTGGTTATTTTTTTATTTTTCGAGCTCTGGGATGTCTATCAAACATAAATTGTTCCTTTTGATAATGTACTATATAATCTTAGGTTTTCTTCAGCTTTTTTGATCTTTTTTTTATAGATTGGCCTTCTTGCATGTTAGTCTCATATTTCTCTTAACATTTTCCTCCATTTGTCTAAAGCAGCTGAAGATTATTCTCCTAAAATCCCTCATAGGAAAATCTCATGTTTTTTCTTCATGCTAGACCTACTGTGGGCCTCTTTGTATATTCCACTCATTTTCTACTATTTTTTCTTGTTTTCTCATGTGCACAGAGATTGCTTGCTGTTTTCCTTAAAGATAGAGAAACCTCTCTGTGTGGCCCCACATGGGTACCTACCTTCAGAGGGTTGGAGGACAATGCAGACATTTTAAAACTTTGCCTTTGCATGTCTCCTGAGGTGGGCATTGGTGGTGAATGTAGCTCTTGTGCCCACAACTGAGAACCTCCAGGATTTTTCTGTGGACAAGGAAGCCATTAATGTGATTAATTTCTTTAAATGAGAACATCCCTTGCTCACAGTTTTCATAGAAACTGCAGTCAGAGACATGCTTGTCAATGTCTCCCTTTTAACCAAATGCCTGGGACAGACCCCTTCACATCTCCTAGTCAGTGTCCAATTGGAAAGGAGGGAATATGGAGGCCTGATCTTCTGAATTAGTTATACATTCTAGCAAAGCAAACCCTCATTAAGCATTCCCTGTGACCCAAAGGACAGGTTAGTTTTGCAGTCTGAGCATCATATCTCACATCTTGTCCTACAATGTGTTTTCCACTCTTCTCTGACACTCATTTACTACAAGACCCCAGGTACTAGCAGTATCTTCATTAAGCCTCACCTTCCTGATCTATGGATTACAGATGATAACCAGAGAGTCCAACCTAGAACCATCTCAGCAGAACAGAGCATATGAGAAACAAAGCACACAGAGGCTGGTCTGTAACATATCTCCATGAATCATAACTGTTTGCTGAAAATAATGATGATAGCAATTGCAGGTTAAAAGCAGATTACAAATCTTTATTGATTCAGATTGTTTGCTGTTTCCAATATTGTTTCAAGAAAGGTAAAGACATAAGAGAAGCTGTACAGGATCCCACAAGATGCAAGACTAGCTTCTATATCCTGCTTTTTAGCGATAAAGTATGGAAACATTAGTAACTCAGAGATTCTTTGGCTATAGAACTGGACTTCTCTCCTCTCTGAACCAGGCTGTCCATGGCTACAATTGTAAATCAGCTTTATGTTATCAAATGGTATAGTTTACAGAGATTTGTTTAAAATCAGCATCAAGCCACATGCAAAAAATTATTGGGAGTTTAACATTTTGATTTGGCTAAGGGAATAATCCAAACTCCTATGAAATAGTTCTGCAGAGGATTTCACACTTATGGCATGTCATTTCTATCTATGGTATTACTTGGTTAGCCAGAGGTTTTATAATGTACAGCTCCTGGATTTCAAATATTTCAAGCCAAAACAAAAGGGCCTGTAGTGAAGAGAGCAACCTCCTTTGAAGGACAAGGAGAGATGGAAGGAGACAAGAAAGACAAGAAAGAGATAGGGAAAATTTTTAGTTGCCCAACACAAAACTTAATTTGTTGTTATTGTTAGTTGCTATTGAATTGTTTCCAACTCATAGAGACCTCATGTATACAAGAGGAAAAAAAATCTCGTGATCCTGAGCCATCCTCACAATCGTTCTTATGTCTGAGCCCATTTTGCAGCCAGTGCCAATTCATCTCATCAAGAGCCTTCCCTCTTTTCACTGCCCCTCCATTTACAAAGTATGATAGCCTTCTTTGGGGCTGGTTTCCCCTGATAACATGTACAAAATAGATGAAACCAAGTCTCTCCTTCCTTGCCTCTAAGGCGCATATGACTGTACTTTTTCCAAGAAAGATCTGTTTGTTCATTTGGCAGTCCATGATACCTTTAATATTCTTCGCCAACACCATAGTTCAAATGCATCAATTTCCCTTTGTTATATCCAGGTCATGAGCTTAATCAGGGCCACACAGAAAAGGATCAAATGAAAAGCTTTATTGCATTCAGTGGCCAGGAGTCAGCTAGCGCTCAATATCTCTGCTCCAAGCACTAATGTAACTCTGGTTTATAAAGCAATAAACCACAAGTGGGCAGGATGACATTTTACATCCAATCACAACAGCACATACATTTTCGGGGGATGAAGCGGCTAGGGAACTTCCTGCTGGTATCCGTTTTGGGTATGAGCAGCAGCCCACCAAATTTTGAATCTAGTGGCTCTGGGAGGGAAAACCAGTGTGGAAATAGTAAGCTTATGCAATGGAAAAACACAGAAGTCAGAGTCAGAAGGTTAGCAAATGAGCCTTAGGGTACTTCAGCCAAAGTGTGCAGCTGGTAAAAGGTGTGTGTGTGTGGCCTGACATTAATGATTTCAAAATCAGCCACAATGGCCCAGGGTGGGATTGAGTGGAGTATAGGGTGGGGAGTGGGTAGGTGGGGGAAACCAACGCAAAAATAGTTAAGCATAAGTGGGAAAATACAGAAGCTAAGTTCAGCTGGTTAATTAATAAGCATTAGAGTATTTCACCTTCAGTCTTCTTGATTCAATGTCCAATTTTCACATGCATATGAGGTAATTGAAAAGGCCATGGCTTTGGTTCAGGTGCACCTTAATCCTCAAGGTAACATCCTTGCTTTTCAACACTTTAATGAGGTCTACTGCAGTAAATTTACCTAATGCAACACATTATTTTGAGCTCTTGACTGCTGTTTCCATAAGCATTGATTGTGGATTTAACCCTTGACAACTTCTATCTTTCCCCCTTTTATCAAGGACCCATTGGTCCAGTTGTGAGGATTTTGGTCTTCTTTACACTGAATTGTAATCTATACTGAAGGCTGCAAATCCTCGCTCTTCATCAGCAAATGCTTCAAATTTTCCTCATTTTCAACAAGTAAGGCTGTTTCATTTGTATATCACAAGTTGTTAATAAGTCTTCCTCCAACCCTGATGCCACATTCTTCTTCACATAATCCAGTTTAATTTTCAATTTAACTTGCTGGGACTTAATTTAGGTCTAATTTTTCAAAAGAAAATGCTAAGAGAAGTGGAGTGTCATTTACTTTGTAAAATATGCATCTTCATTATATTTCTCCAACTCCCACAATAATAGACTATATGGTCATATACCTGCCCTCTCACTGAAAGTAAAAATTAAATAAAAAAAAGCATTTTGAGGAGCTTTAAGAAAGTCACATTTCAAATGATCTTTTAACAAATAGCTTGCTGGGCTTTTTATTTGAATACTAATAAGTATTGACAATATTGCAGTTGATTTTGAGGTATTTTGTGATACTATTTTTAACATGACCTAATTTTAAAAATGCATATTTAGCCCAGGCTGTGGTGACTGGTGATGTTAAAAATAAGATGAAATCAGAGGCCATTTAGATGTGTGAGCCTCCTGAGCCTGCAATTTCCTTTGGAATTGAAATAAGAGGGCAGGTGGCGGGGGGGGGGGGGGGGGGGGGGGGCAGTGTGGTTTCACATTATGGAGGTTACAACTCTGCTTCCTACAAAGGTCTCTTTTGTAACAGAGGAAAGACCCGAGGAATGGATATAAGAACATGGCCAGGAGAATGCCAGGCCCAAACCAACATGTCTGTCCTGGACATGTTCTCTCAGGTCTTAAGTCATTTTTCTAGTCATCTTTGCTGGGTTTCTCCTCCTGATATCACACTGTGTCTCGGGATTTTGCATAGGGCTTCCTGTATTTTGGAGGCCTGGTGGCGTTAAGAGGTTGAGCACTGGGCTGGTGGGAGAAAATGAGGCTTTCTATTCCCATAAAGAGGTACAGTCTGATAAACTCCCAAGGGCAGTTCTACCCTGCCTTACAGGGTCTCTATGAATCTAGATCCATTCAATGGCATTGAATCAGTGAGTTCCAATATTTTACTTTCCTTCTGTTACAATCTTGCAATCCTGTTAGAATTCATGATCAATGGACTTTTAAAAATTTAGATGAATTCATCTCCATTTGAAAGGTAGGCCTCAGCTAACAATACCTCCAGCTGGAATACAGACAGTCAGCATTTAGTTGAGGCATCTTGCACTTTGCTGCCCTTTTGTTCTAGTCTTGCAGTGCTAATGGAATTCATGAACTAGCACCTCTTGCCATTTCCCTTAGAAATCCAGGTTAACCAGTTGCCATTTGAGGAGGAGATTGCTCTTAATAATACTTGTGGCCAGAGAGGAAACACACCTCCAAGTAGAAAGACTAATCTGAGAACTACATGGCTCATCTCATGGGCCAGACTGCTCCAGAAGACCACTTCTCTAACGCCTTTACTCTAAAACACCCTCTGGCCCCATGGTTCTCAACCTTCCTAATGACGCGACCCTTTCATTCAGTTCCTCATGTGGTGGTGACCCCCAACCATAAAATTATTTTTGTTGCTACTTCATAACTGTCATTTTGCTACTGTTATGTATCAGGCGAACCCTGTAAAAGCATTGTTCGATCCCCAAAAGAGTCGCAACCCATCGGTTGTGAACCACTGCTCTAGCCTGTTGCTCCAGGAAGCAGAGTTTGATGAACATGGTCCAGTCTGTCTTTCCGCATACTCAGTCTCTGCTATCGAGTTCTGACTCAAAGCAACAATATTATCTGAAACGTAAGCAGTTTACCTCGAAGCGGTGCATCCAATTTACCCACTCCAAGTCAGAAGAAAGAGAAGTTTTTATTTCGAAGGTATACCATTGAGGAAGAAATGAACCCTGGTAGTGAAGTGGTTACCAAGTTGGACTACTAACTGCAAGGTCAGCAGTTCAAAATCACCAGCTGCTATGTGGGAGAAAGACAGGGCTTTCTACTCTGGTAAAGAGTTACATTCTCAGAAAGGCGCAGAGGAGGTTCTACCCTGCCCGATATGGTCGCTATGAGTTGACATCCACTCAATGACAGCGACTTTATTATTATTTTTAACCATTGAGGAAAGCACCACAGTGCAAAACAGGCATAGTGGTATCCCTTTTGAAACTAAAATACGTAGAGAATATATATCTTTGGCTTTGAAATTTACACTTTCGGGAGTTGTGTATGGATGTTTTACAATAACTCAGGTTTCAGGTAATGAAGGGAAGCAAGTTGGCATTAATTAGCAGTTAAATTTTAGGCTAGTCTCAGGATGTTTTAGTTGACTAACTAGATAGCAGGACATAGCTTTTAATCGACTACTTGTCTGTCAGTCTGTCATACTGTGGTGGTTTATGTGTTGCTGTGATGCTGGAAGCTATGCCACTGCTATTTCAAATGCCAGTAGGATCACCCAAAATGAACAAGTTTCAGCGGAGCTTCCAAACTAAGAACAGAAGGCTAAGAAAGAGCCAGTTAGCCACTTTGGAGGAAGTAGCCACTGAAAATCATATCCCTACCTTCCATACACTGTCAGATACTGAAGGCCTAATGAATGGAAGCAGAACATTGTCAGAGCTAGTGCCCGAAGCATGGTCCCCTCAGCTCCCAGGGCTGCTTGGGTCAGTGAGGCATCAAAGGAAAGGAAGGCCCTCAATGAAATGGATTGACGCTGTGGCTGCAACCATGTGCACAAGGATAGGAACACTTGTGAAACCGGCGCACATGCTGGCTGTGTTTTATTCTTTTGTGCGTAGCGTGGCTATGTGTATGAACCGACTAAATGGCAACTAACAACAAGAACAAGCTTTTAATCAACAGCAGGCAGGTAAATAAGAGAAGATTCCCAGCATGATCTGGCCCATATAGTAACTTTTGTGTGCATCCTGTCTGCATTTGAACAACATAGCCAGTTAAAACAAATCCCTAGAGACCACATTAAGTAAACTACCTTAGGCTAACTGCATTTTGTAAGGGTGGTGGTGGTTTCTAACAACATTAAGTAAAATGACTTGGGTTGCTAACCCATAGGACAAGGTAGAACTGCATCTGTGGATTTCTGAGACTGTAAACCAATTCATCTTTCTCCTGAGGAGCAGCTGGTGGGTTTGAGCTGATCTGCTCTGTTGCCTGTGGATTGGCCATGCGTCACAATTCACTCAGTGGCAATGGATTTAGTTTGGCTTTTGTTATCTTGGTGTTAAATTCCTATTTTGATGTCAAACCTTAATTGGTGTCCAATCTCAAAAGTCCTGTTTTCTTCATCAGGGGGCCCTTTCTTTAGTCATAGCTTGAACACGATACTGATTTTGTTCTGTGACCTTATATAAAACTTACTTTTCTAAAAAATGAGTTTGTCATTACACATATCTCTGCTGACTTAATTTATATTTGGTCAAGATAAATCATCATAAAAGTTTATTCTTTCACACCTCAGTGCAAAACAATAAAAAACTCTTCTCTTTCATCTCTTTAATTTTTTTTCCAAATACATGTTTTTATTTGGAACTTTTTATTGATGTATGACATGAATATGGAAAAGTGCATACAGCATAAATGTGTCCTACAAGGAATTTCACAAAATAAATATACCTACACAGTCCCCCTGTCTTCCTACCTGCTGAATGCAAGTGCACAAATTCTTAAAATCAGCTGTCCTTTTTCTCCCCACTTTCCCCCTCCTCTTCTTCCTCCTGCTTAGCCTTGCTTGGAACCTGATAATGCTCCCTTTGAAAACATGGAGCATGCACAGGGGGAAGCATTAGTGGAACGAAGACCAAGAGTATTTCTGTGTCTTCACCAAACTTGACTTTAGAATCCCATTTTCTGGACAAGAATAATAACATTATGCAGACTGAAATTAGCCAGTCACAAAAGGACAAATATTATATGAGATCACTGTTATTCAGTAAAAATAAAAACCAAGATAAAGAGAGTCAGACCAAAGGGAACAGACGTTGGAGGAAAGATAAGTGGAAGGTGGGTTTGATCCACAGACCTTGTGATTAGCAGCTCAAAGCATAGCCCACTCACTACACCACCAGGCTTTCTTCTAAGTATTATTCCAGGCAGCATACAATGCAAGAGTCATCAGAAACTTTCAACTGTAGCAATCTACAGGAAGAGATTCCTAAAACTGATTTAACTAAGTTCAACTTGATCTGTTGGATTCTTGGCATTCCAATATAAAATTTTTTAAAAATCACAAAAGAAACCAGATACATCATCAATAATGTGGTTGAGGTTTCCAGTGTGCTTTACAGTGGAAGCAGGATCTCACAGGTTGCAGTTAAAACTGCACATGCACCAGAGTTCAATGGCAGCAGCATGTACTGAAATCAGTAACCCAAACAAACGTACTCAAAAAACAATGAAAGTCTGTCTCTAAGATTCAGTCTATAGAAATTCATTTTTTTTAAAAGTAAAGGTTTTTCTTTGTTTTTCAAATAATCCTCAAGTACCTTCTGTGATAGGTAATATGTTTTTACCACTCTAAAAGTGAATGCATTCCACTAGGTGGATCAAAACATAAGTGATGACATGAGTATCTTTAAGAAAACATGCATTTTCTATCTTAAAAAAAAAAACATACCCCCCCTTTTATTGTGACTAAAAAAAATATCTCAGATTTTGGTCTTAATTTCATGCACTATACATAATAGTAAGTAATTTCCTGGCCACTCAAAGCATTAATCACCATCTTGATGGACAATGAGAAAAATACTTCCATTTCAGTGGATAAAGAGTAACCAAAGTTTTATTAGTGCTTACCCAGTGCTGGAGGGAAGAGGAGAGGGAGCTATTGTTTAGGAAGCATCGAGTTTCTATTTATGGTGATTTTACATTTCCAGTTGAGATTTAATATTTTAAATATTACCGTTAATATTTTTAATTTTACATTTCTTGTCAATAAATTTGTAGGATGTCAAATAGATAGTTGGGGATTCAACAAGTAGAGAGGGAAAATAGTGTAAACATGTTTGCAATAGAATAATCATAATGAGCGATTATGAGGGTTAATCTAAGCTGGATAAATTTGCAAATGGGAAAATGAATATCATTACAATGAAAAACTATCAATACGTTAGAAGTCTCTGCAAGTTGAATCATTTTTTAAAATGGGCTAATAGATAGAAGATTCAAAAGATATGGTCAGAGAATAAAATGTTTGAAATAGGAAAATGAATGGAGATAATGTCATTTGTAACGTGAAACTTAATGAAGTTCCCATGAGAAAGAGATATCGAAGTGGTATGCTTGGAAAGAACATTGGAAGTGAGGCCCAGATGCTGGCTGATGCATTATCAGTAGTTATTCTGAAATTATTGATACAGATAAAGACAGCGTGATCTAGTGATAAATGTAAGAGAGCAGTTGGGTGATTTATAGATGATGGACCACAACAAGATGTATGTACACTGCTTTGGACTGTGGTGATACTCTGAATGTGGTGATACTCTCAAAGGAAATATGCTTTCCATAGGAAGAAGGAGAAATGGCTTGAAAGTAGAAGTAGTTCAGGAACCGGTATCCATTGAACTTATGCCTTCCAAATCTCAGGAAGCAAGATAAACAAACAAACACATACACAAACAAAACCTTCATATGATTAAGATTCATTTTATACTTTAGGAAGTTGTCACATAAATAAATGCATTTGCCTCTCGTTGTTACATGAAGTTAGTCCTACTTTCTGGGACACCTCACCACACATTTAGTAGCATAAAAGAAGTATCTCCTCCACCAAAAATCAGTATGCATGTAGCGTCTGTGTCTTAGAAATTCAGTAAAGGGACAGTAGAATATAGTTGTTCTAGTATAATATCTGATATCATATCCTAGCATATGACACCTGGGGCTTCAGCCTGTAGGCTGAGCGTGGAATGAACAGGTAAGGCTGGATTCCTTTGAGACTTGCTTATTCATATTTTTGGCTCTTGGTCTGGAAAAACTTCAATAGCATTGCTATGATACCTACCAATATGTGGCCTCTTCTCAGGACTTCCTTACAGAATAGCAGCCTCAGGATAACTGAACTTATTACAGTTCATTACATGCTGTCCCAGGGATCCGAGAGCGAGTTCAGAAAGCAGGAGCATATCTACTCCTAATTCATTCTGGGTTGCAAGCAGGTCATAAGGCCATTCGAATCAAATGATGGGGAATTTGAGTTCGCCAACTAACAAGGGAGTGAAAATGTCCTAGAAAGGTATATGAAATGGGAGAAACAGTTGCAACTGCTTTTGGAAAACACAAACTGTCACAGAAGAGGTTCAATGACTTCCTGAAGATAAACAATAATGGGTAAAACTAAATTGGCAAGGAATCTGGACTGGAAGGCTACATTTGTGATCTATAAACCATGATTTAACATCTGCAGCAAAATAAGTAAGAAAAAATTATATCACAGCCAAGGAAAACTTGTACAGGCATTGATAGCAATACCATTTTAAATCATTCAAAATTCGAAACGGCATTTATTTATTTATTTGTTTTTCCTTTGAGAATTCTCCTTTGCCCTTTCTAACATTACATTCTCACATCCTGGTTGTTCTAAATCATATTGAACATTTAAGAAATATCTTAATCTAATGTAATGTTAGAACACTTTTCCTATTGCCAAACTCATAAAAGGAGATTTGTGTTCTGCAGTTTAATGACATCTGGCGGGACTACTTCACAGAAAGCATAAGCTTTCCCTTAGGGTTTCCATCACAGCCGAGTCAATTTTTGTCTGGTGTACTGTTCATTTCTCAGCATGCTTAATGTTGCAGGATTTCTTCTGCAGCAGCTGAATGTTTTCAGTGAAGGGTAAATATTTTCTGAAAAGCTAAAAACAAAACTCTCTCCCATAATGATTTTGAAAATCTTGAGGGGAAAATTGGCCTGCCCTGCAGGTACAGTTCAAGAAGGACAACAAAGATTTTCCTGTGTAGTAGCTGAAGTAGAAGACTTGTTCTCTTAGCAGCAGCTGGTATCACTGGGTCGACCATGGGATATTTGCCTTTGAGGCCTGGATGATGTGGTTAGCAGTGCCCTGACAGCTGAGGAATGGAAAGGCTCGATGGCAAAAGACAAACATCACAACCCCTCTGAGTAACAGAAGCAGGTGTTTAATGCCTTGCTCATAAATTGAAGTTCACTAAATTATTACACCCAGGTTCCGCTTACTTCAAGCTTGATGAGTCGAGGAACTAAGGTTTTCCTATCATCAGCTGAAGATTGATGCTACATACAATTAAGAAGGAACTCTCCATGTGACTCTCTTGATGTATTTTTTTGGATGACGTCTTACTTAGATGTTTTTTTATTGCTCCATACTTAGAATTTCCGAGACACAGCTGTTCTTTTCAAGAAATCAAGATTCTTTTTTTCCCCATCTTAAATAAGTACATCAGAGCTACTGCTATTGAACATAGACTGATGGGCAATAGCTTTCAGAAGGGGGAAAATGTACAAAGAGCTTAACCTTTTAAAAAATTCAGACATATTGAAATAGAGGGGAAAGCAGCTATTTAGGAAATCGGTCTTCATTTTGTAACTGTCTGAGCTTGGCAAATTCATCCATGTCTTTGACTTTTAGTTTCTCTTCTTTAAAATATCAGTGTTTAAATGTATCATGTAGCATTGCAATAAACTTTAAACTAGAAAATATATTTAAAACTTAGATGTGGACTCAAAAGTTATATACTGATTACTGTCTCT
This sequence comes from Echinops telfairi, assembly GCF_000313985.2. Classification (NCBI taxonomy): domain Eukaryota; kingdom Metazoa; phylum Chordata; class Mammalia; order Afrosoricida; family Tenrecidae; genus Echinops; species Echinops telfairi. The sequence continues at coordinate 790,076 of NW_022111382.1, forward strand.
GAAAGTGTGTTAAAAATGGCACTTCCATGTGCCTGATCCTAGTAGAATGAAGGTTTACAGCAATAAAGTGAACACTGATTTAAGTAAAATATAAGAAAGCTACAGTTTTCTACCTTTCCATGCTCCACCTTCTCCATGGTTGTGGCAATTCTCATTCCAAGGGAAAGACCCTGATTCCTGGCTGTGCTGGTCACAGAACTAATTTCATTCACTAATTACTGTGTGTTCTTGTTCTCACCTATCTAGGAGCCATCTGAAAGACCAACACAGGCAGGACACTAATTTTTGTTTTTTATATAATGGAAAGATATTAGGTAAAGCTTCAAAAACCTGTAACATTTTGTAGCCACGTGGGGCTAAAACATGCAAATATCATACGCTAAAGACCTACTGAGCCCTAGATGAACTCTGCTGGTGTGTTGGGTTGTGTGTTGGGTTGCTAATCACAAAGTCAGTAGCACCTCAAACCCACCAGCCATTCTGCAGGAGAAAGACTAGACTTTCTGTTCCAGTAGACATTAGAAACCATCAGAGGCAGTTCTACTCTGTGCTATGAGTCAGAATCAACTCCATAGCAGTGAGGCTTTGTTTCATTTTCTTCTTAAGGCCTTGGTGGTGCTGTGGGCAGGGCATTGGTCCGAATCCAAAAGTGGTTCCTTGAGAGAACTCTTTTAAAGTCTGACAGTATCAGAAGCCCTAGATCGAGTCACTCTGTGTTAGAATTGAATCAACATCGGTGGTTTAAAAATGGGAAGGAGAAATTAGGTACGGTTTCTTTCTTTTTAAAAAAAATCATTTTATTAGGGGCTCATGCAACTCTTATCACAATCCATACATACATCAATGTGTAAAGCGCATTTGTACATTCATTGCCCTCATCGTTCTCAAAACATTTCCTCTCCAATTAAGCCCCCAGCATTAGGTCCTC
>NW_022111382.1:792400-825265 GCF_000313985.2 Echinops telfairi
AAATATATTTATATGAGGATGGGGAAATAGATCTAGGTATGGTTTCTTTGTGAAAATAAAGCTGTTGTTTGTTGTTAGGTGCAGTCACATTAGTTCTGACTCATAACGAACCTATGTGCCACAGAATGAAGAATTGCCCAGCCCTGTGCCATCCTCTCAATTGTTCTTCTGTTTGAGCCTATCAATGCAGCCACTGTCAAAGGACTTGCTCTTTTTTGCTACCCCGCTACATGATCAAGTATGATGTCCTTCTTTAGGGACGGGTCTCTTCTGATAGTACATGAGATGAAGTCTTCCCCATCCTTGCCTTTAACGAACATTCTAGCCGTACTTCTTCCAAGACAGACTTATTTGTTCTTTTGGCAGTGCATAGTACTTTCAATATTCTTTGCAAACACCATCATTTAAATGGATCAATTTTTCTTTGGTCTTCCTTATTCAATGTCCAACTTTCATAAGTATTATGAGGTAATGGAAAATATTATGACTTGGGTTAGGTGCACCTTAGTCTTCAAAGTGATATCCTTGATTTTCAACACTTTAGAGAATTCTTGTGCAGCACATTTACACAATGCATTGTGTCCTTTGATAGCTTGACTGCTGCGTCCATGAGCCTTGGTTGTGGGTTGAAACAAGATGAAATCCTTCATAGCTTCAATCTTTTCTCCTTTTACCATAAGGAAATATACTGCTCCGGTTGTGAGCATTTTTATTTTATTTTCATTGAGTCACAATCTACATGGAAGTCTGCAATCCTTGAACTTGCAGTAAGTGCTTCAAGTTCTACTCATTTTCAGCAAGCAAGGTTGTGTCATCTGTGGTATTCTCTGCTTTCAGCCAGCAAATAATTGTCGTGAAAAGCTTTCTTGATTTTTGTTGGATTCTGCATCTGGCTGATGGTTCTCAGGTTCTTTGGACTTAAAACAAAGGCCAAAGACCTGCTACAATGCCTGCCAATCCCAGGAACCTGACACCTGACCTAACACTAACCTCGGATTCATTCGCCTGTCCAGTTGCAAGCCTGATTTGTTGACTTTGGATTCATCCAAACTCTGCATGCTGTGGTTTTGTTTGTTTGTTTGTTTGCCAATCCTAAGTTTATCAGGCCCTGGAGCTACACAAGTTGGGAGAAACCTCCAGCTTAATATCTGACACACAGACTTAACACAAGACTGATTTACCAAATTCACAACCGTGGTAATAATGTTCTTGATGTAAATTCCTTGGTATATTTAACAATATATTTATTCATTCTCTCTCATTAGCAAGTACTGTGATTAACAATACAGAGTTAATAATTCATTTAGAAAAATGTGGACTGTGAACCAATTTGGTCCATTGTTCTTCTGTCTGGCTTCCCTATACTGCTTTCCCTCCCCCTTCCCAAAGGGGGACAGAAAACATAACCCAACCACATCTTCACAGGAAAAACACCCCACACATATGTTATACTGGAGGATGCAGAATGTGTACTGTGGAGTACAGCTTTAGGTTGTGAGGAGACCATATTTGTATAGATGGTTCCATGTCAGTAAGGAGGGGAAGCAACTTAGGAAAGCCTTGAGAACTATCTCTCGTGCTCCTACTGTGTCTTATACGGCACAGTATAAGACATTGGCATCACCAAAAAGTATTGGCATTGGCATCACCAAAAAGTCGAGATTGTGCAACACCTAATGGGAGAACTTTGCTATAGATTATGCTGAATAGAAAATAAACTAGAAAGAGGGTGCTTTAGAGCTTCGGATAACAAGTTCACCAGTGATTGGGGACCAGGCAGCTTCTCTGCATGACAAGACAAGGAAGTTCAGTATGTTCCTCCCAACTCCAGCTTTTGGATTTTGCCTCAAAACCTAATCTCAGATACCTGGGTCTGGCTTTTACTGCATTAAAACACAATCAGAGTTGAAGGTTGGTCAAGATGAAGCTGAATCCTTGCCTCTTTCTGGGTGGCTGATTTTATTTCCCACACACTTATCTAACTTGTCAGGTCCAACAAACCATTGAGTTACAGAGGCCAGCTTGAAAATCCACTGGGGAGCCTAAGAAGTTGCCCCTTCGCCTTCTAACTTGGCAGCATATCATACCTATCTAGACTGAAGAGCACCTCAAAAACTGCTGAAAGCACTAGGCCCAACAGAATGTGAAAAAATAATGAGGAATCCCCCAATGATGTGGCAGGAGCCACATTTAAATATATGCAGGGCGAGTTTTTTTGTCCTGCCCAGGGAAAATTGTCACAGAGCAGATCTGCTCCTGCAATTTTATCCCCATTTTCCCCTCCTTTCCTAGGAACCATGGTTCTTCCACAAACTAGTTCTATCTTTTGCTTGTGCCTAGGATTTCTCCCAAGATTTGAACAGACTCAGGTGATTGGTTTGCACCCAGCTTAGGAATTCAGAGCATCATTCATGTTTGAAAACCCAATATGGATCTCTTTAAGATTCTAAATCATTATTCTTTGGCTTTCACTTCATAACAAGAACAATGACAAAAGAATTATGTCTGTTAAAAATGAGACTCACAAGTATGAAACTTATGTGATATATGTATGAAATATTAGCATATCTTTGTACTATATAGGCACTTACCTCTCAGGTAAGCATTTGACTACTAACCGCAACATTGGCAGTTCCAAACCACCAGCCACTCTTTGGGAGAAAGATGAGGCGTTCTACTCTTTTAAATAGTTACAACATCAGAAACCTTATATGGGGTCACTATGAGTTAGAATTACCTCTCACTGACTGTAGATTGGTAAACTATATAAGTTATATGAGATATGTACACATGTAAATATTAGATATATATTTCTGTATTATTTCAGGTGGTCTACTTATTCTTATATATTTAATGCAAGAATATGCATCCCCACAAAACATAATATTGATTTTATCAATATTAAATAAAATATATATGAAAGATTTTTAAAAATCTGGAATCTTTAATTTTATGCAGTATTATGTAAGTATTCATACCATATATTACAACATAGAACCTGTGTTAGTGTGGGTTGACTAGAGAAACAAATTCATAGACACTCATATGTGTATAAGAAAGAACTTTATATACAAAAGCAGTTGAATATTGAGAACATTTCCCAGCCCAGTGCAGATCAAGTCCATAAGTCCGATATTAGCCCATATGTCTGATACTAATCTATAAAGTCCTCTTCAGAGGCAGGAAAAACATGCAATGAGGTGGAATGCAGGAAGATCACAGACCAGTGGGTGGAAAGTCTTGTGGACTCAGTGGCAGTAGAAGCATCTTATCACTGGCAGGGGTCTTTATGTGGCTCCTCAGCTCAAGGGACTAGCATAGTTCCATGTGTCTTCTCAGCTGGAATGTCTCCCAGGGAGTGAGCTTGTGCCCCACCTCCAGTGAGCTATTTATCCTGGTCATACCTCCAACAAAGGTCATCAAGCTATGACCTTATTGACAGGCTATATTTCACCCATATCTTCTTACAGGTGTCATGTTGGCACAGAACAACTAACTATCACACTACCATAATAACACTAACACTTCTGTGGATGAATGTCCAATGTGGCTGGCACTGTGTTGGGCACTTGACATAAAATCATTACAACATCTTTGTAATAACAATGGAGTCTCAGAGCTTCTCTTACTTCAGAGCTGCAAATGCAGACATGTCTGACTGCTAACCCCATGATCAGGTAGAGGGCTGAGGAGTCTAGAGAGCAGAGAGAGTTGACAAGGGGCCCATCAGTGGGCTGTTGAACAGTGTTGAATACCCTGCAGAGACAAGTGACTCTACACTGGCACTGGTCCACATCTGAAAAACTGTGTGCTCAGCATCCCAGGATTAGGAGTAGAAATAGCAGAAAGTTAGATTAATCAGTGTTTCCAGTTTTGTTCAGCAATGCAAGGAGTTTGAGAGGGTTGGTGTGTTAGACAGGGTTCTCTAGAGAAATAAAACCAGGATATTTATGAATATATATATCTAGATAGATAAGGAATATAACAGCTAATTAGTCCACACAGCAGCACAGAGGGCTCAGTTCAACTCTCTTCTGTGAAACAGTTAATATACTGAAAGTCCTTCAACTCACAAAGGCTGCTGGGTCCAAAGTCAAGGAAGCAGACAGCTGAGTCTTCCCTTAGGCAATGCAGGCAGTCGGGCCACAGGCAGAAAACATCAGGGCGGGTCAACAATAGTCAGCAGCTCCAGAGCTTAGTGAAGCAAGCCAAGATGGGCCATCAAACTCAAGCAATATAAGACGACAGGATCTGCCAGCCTCAAACTCAAGGGATGTATACACCCACAAGGGATGTATACACCAGCAGCATGGTGAAGCAGGTTGAGGTAGTTAGTTTATTGTGCCAACATGACTGATAAACACATGTGGAGTTAATTGAAGGGTGGAGGGATAAATGGCTTGGTGAACCTCGCCTTTCTAGTTCTCTGGTCTCTTGCTTTCTGATGGTTGGACCAGGGTACAGCTGCCTTAGCCAGTTCCCTGCTTCAGCTTGCAAGGCTGACTTCCTGAAAGACATCCCCAAGGAGAAGCCACATGGACCTACCCCGATGCAGCCCTGGATGCTGGAGCAGCTGGGCGGAGACCCCTGTCAGTGCTGAGATGCTTACAAATTCACTGACTCAGCTTTCCTCCTGCAGCCGGCATCATAACGTGTGTTTTGTGAGATGGAGGAGGACTTTGTGGATTGGTGTTGGACATGTCATTTAATGGGTTAATGTTGGACTTGTGGGCTTGGGAAGCACTGAGTTGTGATGTTTTCTTGATGTGCACTTACCCTTTATATAAAATTCTCTCTTATATATGAGTTTCTGTGGATTTGTTTCTCTAAAGTACCCAGACTAACACACAGGTCTCAAAGGAAACTCAAGCTCTAGGAACATGTTCCACAGGTTGACTGTCCCACAGGTAGTGTAGCTCAAAAGTTGAGGCGGAGAACTAGCTAAAGCAGTCACATGCTCGTACAATTGTCAGTTAGCAAGAGAGCGAAGGGCGGGCCTTGCCAAGCCATTTATCTCTTTGTCTTCCAATCAAACTGTGACCTTATTAATCCCACATGTTCCTAATGGCCAGGTTGGTGCAAAAAAACCACCTATCACAGAGCCATTCATCCATCTAGAGCCCCTTGGTTATGAAAGCGTAGTGGGGTGTAGATTTGATAGTATAAAAACTTACATGTTAAGGGACAGCGTGACTCTTTTTTTTTAACTTTTAACAATTGAATTTAGTTTCTATCACAAGACATTATAACAACACCTTATTCTAATTGGCTTCTTGGCATCACTTCTAGTTAAGTCTAATCACTTTGGTGACCTCAGCATTTAAACTTCAATGCAGACAATCTAAGGAATAGTTTTTAACCATTTTCTCCTTGGAGTTCACGTTAAAGTCCACTGGCCTTCTCAAACGTTAGCAGGGCATTGGTGGGAAGAGAACATCTATTTCTCGTTCTTGCTCTATCTCAGTCCAGTGCTAGCATCTCAACTGATTGAACCCAGGCAATCTTGCCTTTGGACATCTTTCTTCTTGTGTATCAGTTTAAGGAGATTCACAGTCTCAGATTCCAAGGCCCAGACCAGATTTTACCTTCCGTTGCAATGCCTCTATCTTAGTATCTAACAGAAATCCCACAAATGGGTGAGTGGTTTTCACAAAAAAGAACGATATTTTCTCACAATTTAAGAGGTAAAAATGTTAAATTCAAGGTGCCAGCTCTCAGGAAAGGATTTCTCTCTCTGTCAGCTCTGGAGGAAAGTTCTTGTCTCATAATGTCTTCCCTTGGATTATCTTTGTTTGGGTTGGCATCTCTTTTTCCCCATCTCCACTTCTCTAGTTTGCCTCTTTAATATATTTTTATATCTCAAAAGAGATGTTTTCTGCATTAATCCTGCCTCATTAGCAAGGACAATCCATTTTCCAGTGGGATTATAACCATAGGTACTTGTATAGAGGTTTGGGATTACATCTAATTTTGGAGGACACAATTCAACCCATAACAGTCCCCTTGACTTAGATGCAACATCTCTCTCTATATGCCAGAAATTTCTTGTTCTGCTAATGTCTATGTCCTCTTGACTTTCACTGGGATTTTGGGATATTTTTCAATAATCATCTGGTAATGACCCTTAAGAGGGAAGAAAGATGGCTGTCATCCCTTATGCCTTGAACATCCCACACCATTTCTAATCTGTATTATATCTCCATGATGCTTCAAGTGAGGCTCTGCAAGATTATCCATCTTCCTTGGATTTTCCAGGAAGGGATGCCTATACTTCCTCTGCCTTTGGATTCCCCAATTATAAAGAATTTGTACCAATTTCCCATTCAAAATACCCACTACTGAAGGGAGTGTCAATTTTTCTTCCTTTCTAAACTCTTTGGAAGATTAGATAATTTGCTCAGCAAATACTGATGTTGATCTACTAATATTCTCATATACCAAAAAGACAAACTCACTACCATTGAGTCAATGCTGACTCATAGCAACCTTCTGTTAGTTTCCAAGACAGTAATGATTTGTAGGAGTAGAACATCCAGTCGTTCTCCTGCAGAGCTGCTGGTGTTTTTGAACTGATGACCATGGAGATCACAGCCCACACGAAACCACTACACCACCAGGACCCTTACCCTCATATAATTGATGTCAAGTCCATTCTAAATCATAGTAATCCTATGGGACAGAGTAGAATTGTCTCATAGGCTTTCCAAGGCTATTATCTCTCCAGAAATATATGAACTGCCACATCTTCCTTCTAGGGAGTGGCTTGTGGGTCGGAACCACAGACCTTTCAATTCACAGCTGAGACTTACCCACTGTACAACCAGGGATCTTGGTGTCAGGTGCTCTTATATATAATATGGGAGTAAACAGGATAAGCAATGCTCATGCCTCAGAGCTCACAGACTAGTTGAAGATAAGCAATAAACAAATGAGAAAATTAGATAAAATAAAGTGGAGATAGGAGTAGAGAGCAATAAGAGGGTGTTAAAAATATAGAGGAGTAGATGCAATGATTTTTGAGGAACTGTCCTTTGAGTGGAGATCTTAGTGAAACAGGAAGCAAACCTTGCCAAGATCTAGGTGATGAGCAGAGAGAACAGTACATGTCTTGAGGTGGAACTGAGTGACTGAGGTGGCCATTAAAAGTACAGTTGGGTAAATACTTGTCTGTGAATAAGCACATCCAGGAATTGTTTTAGTCATTTAAACTGTAATGTATCAGAGCTTAAAATAAATTCTCCAAATTGAAAGGGGGAAAGTGAGTCATAGGCAAGCGATGTCGATCAGGGAAACACTTGTTGAAGAAGTAGGAAGACAAGAGTTTAACACAATGATTGCAACAATGGACTGAGATATACCAATTGGAAGGATGGTGCAGGACCAGGGAGTTTCTCATTATTGTGTACACAGGGTCTATATCAATGAACAGCAACAGCAGGATCCATTGGAGTTTAAACCAGCTGGTAGACATGAATTGGTGAAGACATACATGGAAGAAACATATATGAAGTTCACAATGGCAAAAGGAAGCAAGACAGAGGTGGTCTGGATGAGATGGTGAGAGGACAAACATTTCATACTACGAAAAGTGAATGTTAAAAGCTCATTCCTTGATAAGGAAGCCTGGTGGGCAGCTAAACACAAAGGCAGCAGTTTGAAACCACCAACCATACTCCGGGAGCAAGATGAGGCTTTCTGTTTTCATAAAGGTTTGGAGCCTCAGAAACCAAAGGGGGCAAGTCTATTTTGTTATTAGTAGGAATTGACTCACTGGCAGAACCAGTATGATTAGCTAGCTATTTAGATAGATAGCTAGGTAGATAGATGAGAGAAAGAAAGACTTCAAGGTACTGGTGCATGCAATCATGGGAACTGAAAAGTCCAAAATTTGTAGATCAGGCAATCGGTTGGAGACTTCTGCTAGCTAGCCTTGTGGGGTGCTGCCAAGTCAGGTGGCAGGCTGAAGATTTCTGTAGGCTTGTGTCCCAGGATCCATAATCAGGAGCTGGGAAGTTAATATAGCACAAATTCTGCCAAATTACCTATTTATAATCCAAAAGCAGACCACATCTTAAGAAAGACCTTTTTCAAATGCTTGATTACATTGTATTGATTACATTATGGAAGGCAATTGCATTGCATGGCTGTTCTAGAACAGCAACGTGTCCACTGTTTGACAAAATTCCTGGGAACCATAGACTAGCCAAGTTGATACTTAATGTGTTTTCAAGGTGATAATTAGAATTGCTGGCTGTACATACAGAAAAGTGACTGACTTTTATCAGTAGTATTATCCTTTTGAAAATCTCAGGAGATGGTATAACCTCTTAGTGCGGGCATTCAGAATGGATAGAATGCTTCCATGGTTCCCCTTGGTGGGCAAGCAGGATAAGAAGTTACATGCATTTATATCAGTTCTTCATTTTGGTCCATGAGTTTGAAAGCTCTAATATTTCTCCAATATAATTCTTAAGCCTAAAATTCTGCATTTAAAATGTTTACATTTTGGGAAACTCTGCCACCGTCTTTGCTAATTATAAAGCCAACTATCTGGATTATAAATCATCTAATCAACTTAACTTCAATATTTTCTGCTCTGAACATTTCTCAGTAGAAATGTGAGGAAGAAATCTACTCTCTTTTTTTAGGTTTTTTTTCCCCTTGGACATTTCTTAGGCTCTATCCCTGAAGTGATTTACAGTGAATGATCTATATTAGCCAAGTTCCAGTTTCCTACCATCCCTCTTATTTCCTCCAGCCCCTTGACTATTGATGGATCAAAGGGATGACGGGGTGACTGCATAATTAGAAGGTGACCTCTCCATGTAGCCATTGGATAACTCCCTAACTCAACTCCTCTCCTTGCAAGTTCTTTGTTCTCACACCAGAAAGGATGATTAATGGGTTTAGCTGTTGACCACACTCTAATTGGTATTTTCTTTTCTTGGATATATTTATTTGCTCAAGTTAAGTTTGTTTAATTAGTTGGAATACCTCTAAAATTGTTGTGCCCTACCTAGGAAGTTGGTGACTAGAGATCACCCTTTCTACTTCACTAGTCACCTCTGCCTTTTTCCTTTTCCCTTTCTTGATGATGATAAAATATTGAGCATTGCAAAATTGTTGAAAGATAAAATTATATCTAGGTACAAGCACACTGTCACGTTCATTTTTCACTAAGTGTAGTTCAAATCCAGAACAGTTTAAATCCAAACAAACCAAACCCACTGCCATCTAATATATTCTGACTCACAGAAACCCTACATTAAGTCTTCTGAGTCTTTGAATATTCACAGGCTCAAACAACCTCATGTTTCTCTTATGTAGTAGCTTGTGGGTTTGAATTGCTAACCTTCAGGTTAGCAGCTGCACTCCTAAACTACAGCACCTTTAGGACTCCTTAGAATAAAATAAAAACTAGTTATTTTTGACATATATTGTTCTGTTCAAAGGGGGTTAGTTAACAACTTTACTAGTACATGCTTCTTTGTGACCAAACTGAATGTATTTTAAAGCAAACAAACACAAGAAATCATACAGCTTCATTTTCTAGCATGTCAATCAATAGATTTATAATGTTTCCTGCTTTGAAAGAATGGAAACTATTGATATTTCACTGTGTTCAGCGACCTGAAATTATCACAAAGTCTTACATTTGTAAACATAACCAGACTGTGTGATTAGAGAAATGTTAAGGAAAAATGAATAGCACAGAGTTTGTAGAATATTGTGTTACTTTAAAAAAGAAAAATAAATAAAAAGGAATTGCTTTTGGCAAGTCCTAGAAAACTAGTAATAATAAGTAGCAGCATATTTCAGTTTCAAAGGGGTAATCTTTTCTCTAAATTTTTCACCTTTAAACTAATCACTTACTACACAAAACATTAATAAGCACAACAGAGAACAGGCCTCCCTAACTGGAGAAGGCAGGAAGTTTGTTTTGGGCTACTAGAACACTAACATCTCAGTTGTTGACATTTTTCATAAATGGTTCCAAGGATAAGGAATGGAAAGAGGATAACGAGCTTCTCAAGCATTGCTTATTAAGATGAGTAACATGCACTATTTCAATAAACCACCTTAAATCTCAGTTAATTGATCCAGTGAAGATTTATTTCAAACTCACTCAATAAGACTGATTGGTCCATGATCACAACTACAAAGACAAGGAAAAATTTTACATGTAGAGTTTCAATTTATACATGCATGGGTTTATTTCAACAACATGGTTAAACCTATGTCTGCACTATAAGTACTTAGTTACAGACAAGTTCTCTTAGTAATATAATTATCTTAGTTTTTTTAAGTGCAATCAAAGAAGTATCCTTAGTCTTTTTCCAAAAAAACCAAACTCACTACCAGTAACACTATAGGCCAGGATAGAGCTACTCTGCAAGTTTCTGAGACTGTAATTCTCTATGAGAGTAGAAATCCCAGTCTTTCTCCCTCAGAACAGCTGATGGTTTTGAACTATCGAGCTTGTAGTTAACAGCCCGACACATCACCACTGGACTAACAGGTCTCCCTAGGTCCAATATAAAAAAAGTTCGGTTAAAAAAGGCCAGGAAATTTGTCCCAAGGATTTTTTTTTTCCATCACAGCAAGTACTTGTTCATTTTTCTAGGGCAGTGGTTCTCAACCTTCCTAATGTTGTGACCCTCACGTTGTGGTGACCCCCCCCAACCATGAAATTATTTTCGTTGCTATCTCATAACTGTAATTTTGATACTGTTATGAATCGGGCAACCCCTGTGAAAGGGTTGTTCGACACCCACAGGTTGAGAACTGCTGTAATCTAGGGTAATTAGGGCTGTCCTATGAGAATTTCATTGGGAAAACCTACCCCATCTATCCTTAGTTCTGATCTTGAACCTCCATATTTTTTTCGTGCCCCAAACTACAAGAAATCTTAAAAGGAACAGGCGCTTGAAGATACTGAAACTGATATTTTGAGATGGTGTAAATCAAAGAGTTCAGAATTTTTAGGGAGAAGGGTTAAAGAGATGGAAACATTGCTTTCAGAAGTGTATCAATCTATATGGAGGAAATGTTGAGAAACAGTATCTTCCCCTTTGGGTACTTTTGTTTAATAAATATTTCAATGATTTTGTAGCAATATTTTTTGCTTACTCTCATTCTTCTGGTTTCCTTTAGTTCCAGCTTCTCATAGAGCTTAGCCTCAGTATCTTCCATTGAATCCGCATAGAAAAAGATTTTTCATATCATATAGCTAGGCTTGCATGTGGAGTGCATTACTTCAACCCACATTTTGTGTCCCCAAGACCATTTTATCAGGGTTGCTGATATAAGTACAAGGGATATTGGGAAATGTATTTTTTCCATTTTCTCAGTAAAAGAAAATGAGATACGAAGTCTATGATCGAGCTCTGCCACAATCAGATAACGACAAGATTTCTGTAAAAGAATGAATCAGCAAGATAAGATCAGAGGAAATATGTTATATTTATATTGGATCTCACATTATAAAAAACAAATGACTTCTAAGTTAGTTTAATAGGGTATTTCTTATGTATTTTCTGACATGATGCTATAAAATATGTAAGACATCTATTATTACATTTGTTTCCCAAGTTAAGAAACCATGATTCATGGGGAAATTTTTTCTTAAAGTCATATACCTTTTCAGAGCCTAAAAATAGAAGTCAGATCTGTTATTTCCTTGCCTGTCTCAGATACTCTACAATGATGTCCACATAAGAAGGAAGCTATAGAGGGCGTCTATTGAGGGAACAATTTAAAAATGTCTTCTAAGCCTTTCCATTCTCTTTTTAAAGTGAGCAGCCAATTTTATGAAGTGCTTAGCTGAGTTTCCAAGTGGAGGTCGGAGTCAATTTCTCTGGCACAGTAAGTAGTGATTCTGCTCTAAGAAGAGGATATATGGTTGTGTCAAGCACGGAACTCATGCTGGAGTATGATAAATGGCTAGATGGAGCCTCCGTCTTGATCTGTTCTGTTTGGGTTTCCCGGATGAGGGACTACGGCAGGCACTTTCTGTTGGGCAATCATGAGGCATTTTAGCTATCTGGGCAGATTGATACTGTCTAGTTAGTCTTAAAGCCGAAGTTCATTTTGGCTCAGAAGATGTACTTAACCTACCTTGTACCTTTAAACAGGTCCCTTAGACTATGAGTCTGTTTCCACATCTATATAATGATGCCTTTCCTATGTAACACAGGTGTACTGAGAAGATGAAGGAGATAGTGAATATATACATACATTAAAGCATACAATTGTATCCTACAGCATTTATAGTTAATTTATTGATAAAGTCAAACATACTACATGTATATCGCAGGTGGCTTTTGCTGTAGTTTTATTCTCTCTACCACTACTCTCAAACATCCTCCATGATTCTCTCCCCTTTCTCCCTTTAATCCTGCCTTCATTTTATTATATTGTCATTTTCAATTGGTTTTGTTATTAGTTGCTATTGAATCAACTCTGACTCATTGGTGACTCTAGGTTTGCAAAGTGGAACTGCTCCATAAGGGTTTCAAGACTCATCCCCTGACAGGCCTCTTTGCTAATGCACCTCCGGCTATCCTTGAACTGCTAAATGTTTTAGGTAACATTCGAGTGCTAAATCATTTGTGCGATCCAAGGACTCCTAGTCCAATACAAAACGATCGACTTCATACGCATCTAAAACTTCCTCCAGCAACATTTCTTCTAGATTCTAGTTCTTTTATTGTGTTGGTAATGAGGAGAAAGGCAGAATAAGACCAAAGGATCCCTGGGCCTCAGTGCCATTTCTGTGGCCCCTTTTTGAGGTGTATATTCGAGAGGGGCTTCAAAGGGTTCAGAGTTCTCCACTGTACACAAATCTCTGGGACATGGACAATTTGACACCAGCTCATTCCCTCCCATCGCCTCCTAGCAGAAACAATCTCTTGGCTTTAGGATCCCCTCTTTCCACAAGTTTATCCCTAAAATGGGATATGAGCAAGATGCTGCCATGTCAGCTACCTTCCACAGTGTCGACTCATTCCAGAGAAGCCTCATATAACCCTTCTGCTACTAATAGCAGGAGTGCAGACTTTCCAGTAAGTGCACACACTTTCAACCCTACAGTCGTCTGTCCACAATTCTCTTCTTAACTAGCCAGATTGATTAAGGACAAGCAGCAAGCCCAAGTTACAAGTGTACACCAACAGAGAAATGGATTTCCTACCTTCCTTTCTTATAGCTAATTCTGAAAATCCTGTACTTTCTTTCATTAGTCATATGAGCACTGTGCTTCCTTCTTCACTTTGAATGGGAAAGGTATCTTTCGTCCTTCTTCTATCATACAGGGCCTTAACAACATCTTCCCACAAACTCTAAACTCTATACTCTATACCAGGCAAAGCATCTCCAGAGATGTATTACTTGGGACTCCACATACTGAGGGAATAAGGACAGGGCTTGAGGTTCGGTTGTGTGCTTTTTCTACTACTTGTAGTAAAGCCAAGAAGGAACAGTATCACTCAGCTCTTTGCGTTTCTTTTTTTCAGTGTGTTGTGTATACAGTCTATTTTTTCCAAATTTTAACCTTTTCTCAACTCCTGTTTTAAAAAAAAGTTCTACTTTGTGGTAGTTAAGGTTTTGTGTGATCTTGGGCCTTGATTTCTCAGTGATTTGGTAGTTAAGGCAGTAATCTTCCCAGGATGAGATCTCCTCAGGACATGTTCTGTGTTCAATATAAGTGGTTGCTATGGAAAAGTTGCTTGCTATTTGCTCTGACTGGATCTTGCATCTGGCTTGTTATCTGACCTCTGGTTCTTTAGACTTGAGGCAGTGCCCTGCAATATTTCAAGCTTATCCTGGGAGTAATTTACTAGCCTTCCCTCTGACTTGCTGTTCTTGGATTCATTTGCCTCAGCATCCAGAAGCTTGCCTTAATTAACTCCTGTAGCTAGGTGACACAGGAGAATTTCTAGCCTCATATTTCACCCATGTGCACTTGGAACTTGCCTTCCTCTATAACAATGTGAACCATTTATTTGATATGAACCTTTCTGTGTGTATACATATATAAGCTTCCCTGGTTTTGTTTCTCCAGAGACCCAAGACTAAGGCACACTTATACCCAGCTTTGTGTGTGTGTGTACCAGATAAATCAAATTGTAATATTAACATCTGAATGGAAACTAACCAAATCCAATAAAATAATCTCAGTTAGATAAATAAAGAAATGGAAAATATTAAAATGATCAATTAGTTATTTTAGCCAAGAAGCAAAATTTAGCTGACTGGTAATTTTTTCTGTGAACGACTTTCTTCCTTATTTTTAACAGTTTTATTGTCACATAATCCACATACCATGCAATTCAGTAGTTCAATAATATCAAGAAGAATTGTACAATCATTGCCACAATCAACTTTAGGATATTTTCTTCCCCCTTTCCCTCATGGTTAAATCGCCTTTAAAATGAGTTGTGTAATCATAATCTATTCTGGTGCTCCCTCCCCTCTCCCCACATTCATTCTTTACAGATTCCCTGACCCTCCTTATCTCCCACCCCTACCCCTACATCCCCTATAAATCCTTGCATCACTTATTTTTTCTATGCATCTATTCCTTCTGCGATTCACAAGCTGGTACACCTTACAGAAACAACAAAAAACGAAAATGAACGAAAGTGGATACGATAAAATAATAATAATAATATAAACATACAAATACAAATAATGAATAAGAGAGAAATGAACAATATTTAAAAAGCCAGGGAAGAAATTTTTGTCATGGAACAAGCAAGAGATACTTGCTCCTAAAACAAATTCAGGTTGTCAAGAGAGAGGTCAACTGACCAAGCATCAAATTCAATCCAGCATAATCGTGATTACAATGATCTTGGTCTGATAGTAAGGCTGATTGAGACCCTTGCCTGTGTGTATTTTTTAATGACACATTGAAACTAAGTGAGATATACTATGTCTAGCATGTTATAAAGAGTAGCATCTGGGGTCTTAAAGGCTTATCTTTAAAACAAGCAACCATTTAAATGAGGCATCAACTAGCCAGCCTGTGTGATCCAAGGATTGGAAATAATAAAATTCAAATCTGAAAGAGGAAATGGTATCAGAGCTTAAATTGTGAATACTCAGTTTGAAGAATGTAGTAGAAGCCTAAAATCCATTTTTAGGGTCCCTATGTGGATTAATCCTCCAGTGAACATATACAAGAGATATGACTAGCCTTCCTATCAGATAGAGAACATTATAAAATTGATTGTTGCAAATATAATTAGGTTAAAATGCAATATCTTTTCATTTGATCTCCATTTTGACTCATTGTAAAGTAGTTTTAGTTTTTAATAAGTTCTGCTTTCTTTTTGATTGAGGTTTTTCTCTGTTTGGTCTAGCTATTGTTGGTATTTTTGTTTGCTTGCATCTCAATTTTGTTTTGTATGATTTCCTGCATATGAAATTCAGGATAGGTATATATAGAGATAGTATCTGGATTGATGATTGTCTAAGGACATGACCAGGGAGGATGGGTAGAAATGTGGAGCTAGCAACAATGAATAAGAGAAGAAAATGTTCTAAAATTGTTTGTGGTGATGAGTGTATACAGTTTCATAATATGACTAAGCAATTAAATTGTTTGATATGTGAAGTATATGCCAGAGAAAACTACTGGAAAAAATAAATCTAGCAATTTACACTGATTGAAGTGACATGGGAATTAGACTTAACTGTAAACTTGCTGTTTGTTGTGATCATGGCTAATTCATAGGGGACATACCCTTAAGGACAGGGATATAAATGGGCAGTCAGGTCTTCAAATATAGAGTTACTTCAGAGAAGGCTAACTGGTGACTATTTTTGTTTTTTGACTATTCTTTTTAAAAATCAATAAATTGATTTATTTTTGGCCTTCAGGGATTTAGTTTCAGATTTAACGCTGATAGCTGGGAGGCTATAAAGTTGGCCCACATATGCATGTGTCTGGTGGGTAGGGGGGCAGGCAGGGGTTGGTGGTGGTGCTGATCTCCACCTTCTGTGGAGAGAAGTAGCAAAGTCCACTGAGGAAAAACAACATACCTGATCAAAGTAATTGTTCCTACCCCTTCTCCCTTGGATGCACTGCCTGTGGAGGAGTGTTCATGAAAACACTATTACAGTCCTCTTTAAGAGAAGTTTATCCTTAATCTACGGTCATCTATGGCATAACCAGGACTGGTCATAGAATTATACATATGCTCAGTATTTGTGTATTTTCTATTTTTTCAGACCCCTAGGAGGGGAACATTAGGTCCCACCCTATAGTCTAGCTCCATTCCTGATAAACTATACATAAAAGCCCTGATGAACACATTCCTTCAGGGCAGGTCTGCTGCACACACCCAGGATCTGGAATGCCAATAGAGAGCCTGGATGCACATATTGATTCCATGCAAGTGGTCTCTTCTTTCTTTTTTCCCTAGATGCCCAGATTACTCTGTCTGGGCACTGGACACAGATAGAAAATTCTGACATATATTCCAGAAACCAATACCTTCTGTAGGTTGGACATCCTAATATGCTATTTAACTTCTGCCATCTTTCTTCCAAGAAATCCTGGTGTTGGATTTAATTGTCATTAGGTGGATAACCACAAGGTTAACCCACTAGCCACTGCATGGAAGAAAAATGAGGCTTTCTACATCGGAAATGGTTTACAATTTTGGAAACCCTAGAGAGCAGAATTTACTTTGCCCTATGTGGTTGCTATGGGTTGGAATTGACTTAATGGTAGTTGGGCTTTTTGTTTGTTTGTATTTTGGGGTATCCTTCTTTTATTATCTGATATTTGTACTCATCCCAGACTCTTCTGATATATATGAAATGATGCTACATGTCCAACTTCCATTCTAAATATACTACTAGAGGAGGTCACCATCCTGGCTTATTGCTAACAGATCATGTCTGTCCCCCACTTTGACTTAGATGGTTGTGATGGTATTCTAATCTATTCAAGCAAATTACCATCTAGACCAACAGTAGTGTTAAATAAATTGATAGGAAATAAGTAACTAATGTAGAGCTAATATTAAACTCATTTCCCCTATTTTTAAAAAAGATTTCAGATCCTTGCCATTTTTTCCTTGGGTAACTATAATTGTTTACATAGTGTTCTTCCTATCTGTGATATTGTCATTCTTCAACACATCTTCCAAATCAATATTAAATTATATTTGCTAACATACAAATATAACATTGCTGCTTTTGCACTTCACTTCTACTGATCACTCATGAATCCAGTGTCTATATAAGGAGAAAACCCCATAAGAGCATACCTCTTATGGACCCTTAATGCCAGACCCCAATCTGTGTCTCATCTCTTTACTTGATACCCTTTATAATACCCCTTGACAATAATGGTTCTGCATTTTTTCTCTTGAAATTGTCTCGGCCTTTTATACTTCTATGGTGGTTTCTCTCATGGCATAGTAGATTGTGCATTGGGCTACTAACAGCAAGGTTAGCAGTTCAAATCCACCAGTCACTCTTTGAGAGAAAGATGAGGCTGTCTACTCCTATAAAGATTTACAGTATCAGAAACCCTATTGAACAATACTGCTGTGTCCTAGAGGGTTGTTAAGAGTCAGTGGATTTGGTTTTGGTTTGACCTTTATGAAGAAAGACTATGCTAGATTAATACATATGAAACCTACTGAAAGTGAAGAATGGTATCAAATATATTGCAATGTTTTATATACATGACATTTTCACTGATTTTTAAAGACTTTTAAAGTTAGCAGACCTGTGCTCATTCATAAAGTTTTGTTTTGTTTTTAATATATCTTCAGTGTGAAGTTCTAAACTTCTCTACTCCAGAAATTTTGATTTGATGGTCCCTTAAATAACATCTACACTGAATAGTTGCCCTGGTGGTGTAATGGTTAAAAGTGCTTAACAGCTAACTGAGAGTTGGTGGTTCAAATCCACCAGTCTTTGGAAAAGGCGGACAGGAGCCCACCACGGACTTGTCCAAAGAAGTTAGTGAAAAGATCATTTACGTTGAGTTTCTATTTGGGGTGATGGAATTTGGCCATGCCTATTGGTGATAGTTACACAACACGATTGGTGTCATTGATGTCACTAAGTTGTCCACATGAAGAACGTTAAATGGCCCTGCCTCATGAAGACATCACTGAAGATACAAGTGCTATACCAAAGTGTGGTGAAGAAAGAAAGGACCCAGCTATCAGAAAGAATAACTCTTGGGGTCTTAAAAGGTTGCTTCCAAACAAGCAACCATCTAAGTGATGTGTCAACTAAGTTCACATGGAAGAAGCACACCAACCCGTGTGAGCCAAAGAGTGTAAATAACATCATCCAAATCTTAAGGAGGGAATGGCAGAGCTTAAATTATGAACACCAAATTTGCAGAAGATGACATTAGAAACCCAAAATCCATTTGCAGGGTCCACACATGGATTAACCTTCTGATGAATCCCCTTCGATCACAGCTGAGGGATGTGAAAGCAGCCCTGTTATCAGACAGAGAGCACTGCAAAGTCCATTTCAGCAGACACAGTTAGATAAAAAGGTAATATCTTATGATTTGATCTCCCCTTAAATCAGTTTTAAAGCTTTTTTAGTTAAAAAAAAAGAAAGAAATACATGTGGATTAAGCCTCTGGTGAATCCCCTCTGACCATGGACCAGGGATGTGAATAGCCTTGCTATCATGAAGACTGCATTGGGAAGTGAATTATTGAAGATGCAGTTAGGTTAAAATTTAGCACCTTATCATTTGATCTCCCGATGATCCATTTAAATTTGCTTTAATTTTTAGTGTTTTCTGCTTTCTTTTCAATTCAGGTTTTTATCTGTTTAATTTTGTTATTGTTGTTAGTTTTGTGGTTGATGTTTGTTTGTTTTTTAATGTTTTTCTATATATGAAATCCAGGATAGATAAATCTATAGACAGTGACTGGATTAATGGTTCTTGGGGGTGTGGATGGGAAGGTTGAGGGGGAAATGAAAAAAACTATTCTGAAGCTGAGGTGGTAATGATTGTACAGTTCTTTAATGCTTGAGTTCTATGGCATGTGAATAATATGCCAGTAAAGTTGTAAAAAAATAATGTTCAGTTGCAAGCGTTACTTTATATATTTTATAATAATAAAAAACCGGTTTAAAGATAAAAAATAACATATACACTTTATATTAGAAAACACACTTCAGCAGCCAGGGAACTATTTTGAAAACTGTACTCAATATTTAATGTAACAACAATAGTGCTTTAAAACTACTACTGAAAAACATGTTTTAAAAGCTATGCTGGAAAATGCAACTTTAAAACTAGTAAAACCTCTGCGTTTCTGCTTCCATTAAAGGCTAATGGTGTTACTATAATGCGTTATCCGTGATGGCTCTATTTTTAAAAACATGATTAAACACTTAATATGAAGGACTTGTCAGTCTTCTGAGCTGACATACTGCAAAGCTCTAATCTGGGCCCTAACTCATCCTCCATGTGACTTTGCTCTCCTTCTCACACACATTCTCCCAAACCCTCGACTCAACTCTCCTGCTTGGCATCAGAGACAGTATTTATTTCAGCCAAGTGAGGACAGCCTCTGTGCATACTTCCTTACCAATCTGTAAAGATCATTTTCATATGCATTTTATCACATAGTGAAAACCATGAGAAACTATTCACTATAGACAGGTGAGTTAGTTCATTGTGCCAGCCTGGCCGATAATCACATGTGGGGCTAATTGAAAGGCAGTGGGATAAATGGGAGGTGAGCCTCGCCTTTCTAGTTCTCGGGTCTCTTAGTTTTGTGATGGTTACACCGGGTGCGGCTGCCATAGAAGTTCCCTGCTTCAGCTTGCAAGATGGATTTCCTACAAGACATCCCCAAGGAGAAGCCACATGGACCTATCCCGATGCAGCCCTGGGTGCTGGAGCTGCCCGTGTGGAGACCCCTGCTAGCGCTGAGATGCTTGAGATGAGTTTTTGTTTCATTGTTTTGTGGTTGAGAAGGTATTATGTTTATGCATGCCATTGCCAGTAGCAGAGTAGGTATAACACAAGATTTGAATGGTTTGCAGAAGACATTTTTGTATAGCTATTTAACTGATAGAAAGCTTTAATTTCCCTTCTAATGCGTTTATTTTATTTGTTTTTGAAGTATGTTGTCGGGACAGAAAATGTATGTGATTGTAGATAAGAGCCCTCCTCCTTATTCTATTTAAGCAATACTCAAAGTGAAAAGGAGCCAAACAAATTAAAACAAAGAATCATAGACAACATCCTGCTATGAAGATAAAAATAAACAAATAAATAAACAAGAACAGAAAGAGCAGAGCAGACAATAAGTCCTCCAATGGAGAAGATATCAGATTGCTCACAAAACAAAACAAAATATTTTGAAATTGTAAAGAAAATCACAAAAACAACCTACAATGAAAAAAATAAAAGTTCAGCAAAACAAACATTATGAAAACCATGTAAGCAAGACAAACAATAAGATGTTAAAAAATAAAAAAGCAAGATAACCATGAAACAAAAGGAACTCAACACAAAAAGTCATCATAACTGAAATCAGCAAGACTTGAAAAAATCATATGACAAAATGACACTAATAAAATCATATATATCAATAACAACACTAAATGTCAACTGAATTCACCAGTTAAAAGACTAACAGAATGGATAAAAACCGTGAACCTTTAATATGCTGATTATAAGAAACTCACCTTAGCAGCATGAAGTTTTGCTTCTAGTTGCCTTTACATGTTTTTGATGAAATGTCTTAAGGATGTTGGAAATGTAATGATTATTGAATAAAGCTTTCTTCCCAATAGGCGTACTGATTCAGGTGCACACCTAGAAGAAGGAAGAGAGCTGCAGGAGCTAAAATATAGTTTATAAATAGCTTTTAAAATAAATTTTAATGTCATTTTATATTGCAAAAGTTCATGGCATGTAGTTTAATGCAAAAATGAAGCCATTTTATCTTAATGCTATTAAAGAGTTTACTTTGTTATGCAGAAAATTTTTACTAGTGTTTTCCGGCCTGTTTCAAGACTTTCAGTTAGCTGAGTGAATGTAAAACACAGTTAAATGTTATGATTATCCTCTACTTTAAGGAGTCCTGGTGACACAGTGATTAAAACACTAAGCTCTGAACTGAAAGGTTGGTGATTGTGACAGGTAGCTAAATTAGGGACAAACGGGGGTTGTGTCCACCAAATGCCCTCCCTAAATGAAAATCAGCTGGCAGTGCCACAATAAAGGGGTCAGAAAGAAATCAGGCACACTAATTAGACACCAATGGGAAAGTCCAGAACAGAGTATGCGCCAACTAAGGCCACCTAGGTGCAGGTGAAGCTAAACCTGGCCACAACCTAGGTACATGACATCACACAGGTGAGCCTAAACTCAGCCAATAATATCGGCCAATACCCTCCACCATGTCTCTCCAGGCAGTGGGGATAAAAGGGGATAGAAGGTGATAGAAGGGGATAAATACCTTCAAGCTACTCCCTCTGGTTCAGGTGCTGTGTTGCAGACTGGGGAGGGTGGGAAGCTCTCCCACTGTGCAGCACATAACTTCTTGCATGCCCTGTGGGGCCAGAACTCTCGAGATTTCCTGCTCTTAGTTCTGCATGCTTGCTTTTGGGATCCTGTTCCAGTCTGCTTTTCACGTGTTTCTTTGTTGTTGTTGTTGTTCTTCCCTGAAATGACCATCTTCAGTTGCTCACTCTTGTGCAGTCCCCACACGGCCTGCACGCTTCTGGCACGCTTTTCAGAGACTGTGCACTTTCTGAGGTTGTATTACCTGAACCTTCCCGTTCCCTCAGAAAAGTTACTTGGATTACGAAAGTGCTTCTGCTGCGTCCATTCTTTCAGCATTGAGAACCAAGAACCATCTCAGACCTAAAACTTGGACCCCCAGCTGTTCTGAAGGCGAAAGATGTGGGAATCTACTTCCTTAAAGATTGACAGCCGGGGCATTTCTCTCCAGTCCTGCTGTGCTTCTTGGAGTCGGAATCTACTCCGTGGTAGTGGGAGTGGTTTTGGTTGGTCGTCTATTTTATGGGGCAGGACGCAGGGGTGGGGTGGGGTACAGGGGATAGAGGAAGAGTGGAAGCTGTACATTTGAGGAGATTTAAGTTCTACAAAGACCTCAAACCAAATCAGTTGAATGTTAAGCCATTTTTCTTTTGAGAGATGTTGCGACATATTCCTTTTCCTCTTATGCTGAACTTCTAAAGCCTAACTATAGTGGAGAAATGGCGATTGTCCAATGAATTGCGGTAGTAAATAACTCACCCTGCATCCCTGTGTGCCCTCAATTGTTTTGGCAATAGAAGTGAAAAGCAGATGTCTAAGAAATAGGTCTCATTTGTTTTTATCTGGGACATTGGTTTTCCTTACCATTTTCAAAGTAAAAAGTAAAGTAAAAATCAAAGTAAAAAGAAATTCCATAATGTCCAGAAATTATTTAAATATTCATTAAATAAAAAGAGAAAGCCCCTTTGGTGTCAGCATAGACATATAGGTGCCCCAGTTGCACTAAATACTCTCATCTTTGTGACTTTCATTTGCTCCTTTGTAGCTGGGATTTCTGCCAAGCTTCTAGTGAAATAAGACACATTTATGACTAAGACTGAATTTCACAGCTTCAGGGGAAAAAAATTCAAATAGATACTTGAGAAACTTGACATCTGAAACTAGATACCTGACAAATGTACCTCTCTGTAGCTTGACAAGTGAAGATGAGTTTTCTAATCTTTTAGTGTGTCCAGCTTGGTTACGGATGGAGAGACAGAGCTCAGGTGTGACCGCCGCCTTGAACACTGCATGCCATAAAGACCATCCTCGGGCTCTGCTGGAAAAACACCAGCTGGCTGACCAATACTGTCTCAATGAAATCCCCATAGCTCACCCTGAGGGACATTTAAGTTTCATGCTGCCACATTCAGAAAAGAGAAGCCAGCAGTAAAGAAACATTTTAAATACCATTTAAGAGGGTTAGCATTTGGGAAGAGGAAGATAGTGTGCTAAAAATTCTAAGAACCTATGGTCTTTTAAAATTTTTCACAGTCTTCAGGAGAGGGTAATAAACAAAGCTAGCCTGAGAGGGACTCTGCTAAATTGGCAGCAGGTTTAGGCATGAGTCCTGAGGCCACAACACAATGATTATTCTTTGAAGAGGGCTCTGACAGTCATCCATTTGGGGTTGTATCTCTCTGTCCCTTTTCTGTAATCCATTAAAGAACAAATGACTGCCTTCTAAGGAAGAACAACAAAAGCTCCTTTTGTAATAATGGAAACACTCAATGTTTCCTTTTGAGTTCTAGTCTTTTTTAGAAATTTGAAAATACTCTCTTAAAAAGTGGAGACACAAATGGGTGCCAGTGTTAAATTATCAAGAACAATTAGTAATACTGGTGTGGTTGGTAAGTGAGGCAAATGTCTGGAAATGTGAGATTATGAGAAAAGGAAAATTAATAGAGGCATGGAAACAGTGAGTTTTATGAAATGCCTTGAGAGAGAGAGCTCAATTTTGTGGCATTTGTTGACAACAAGTTGTTTCTATGTTTTAGCACAATGGCAAAGAAGACTCAAGAGCAAAGAATTGAATATAAGCTTTGAAAGTCAAATTAATGAATGAATAGATCCATGATAGATATATAAAAGATACATCCAACTCCAACTGCCCTTGAGTCAATTCTGACTCATAGGAAACCGATAGGGCAGAATGGAACCACCCCCTGGGGCTTCTGAGACTGTAAATCTTTATGCGAGGAAATAGCCTCATCATTTCCTCTTGCAGTGGATAGTGGAGTTGAACGGGAGACTGAATTTAGGAGCCCAATTTGGAACTCATTACACCACCAGGGATCCTCAGAAAGATAGATCAGTAGATAGTTAATATCTGTGGACTTGGTACCATAAAGCCTGTTGATGTAATCAATGCGAACCACAGAAGGTTGCTAAGCAATGAATGCCCTGTCTCCAGTCAGGTGACTCTTATTTTTTATAGAGGACCTTTCTCTGCTTTCTGACACTTTATGTTGCATTTTGAGTTTCAGGATAGAGCAATACTGCATTACTGTAACCTTCTTCCTATACCCTTTCTTCTTTCTTTCCTCTCATATTTCTATCCTCCCTCCCTTGCTCTCTTTTTCCCCCTATCTGCTCTCTCTCTTCTTATTTTTTGTTTATTATTTTAAGACTATAATGCCATATATATACATATGTAATTATTCAGAATTAAATATGTGAATCCTGGTTGTAAATAGATTGTAAAGTTCTGAGAAAGATTCATACCATTAAGTTTTGGGCTAATATATGAGCACAGGCCTTTTGCACCACCCAGAGATCTGTTAGAAGGCAATCTTGTGGGCTCGTCCCCTTTAATGGCAGGTATTTGCAGGAATTTTCCAGTGTACAATGATGAAGCAGGAAAATTCCTGCAACCTACTGCTTTAAGTAGCTTGGATACTTCCCTCTGGCTCAAAAAATCAACCAACACATCCATACTTATAAACAGAGCCTGGCGTTATCGTCCTAAAGGATTCAAGACAGGACCCTTCCCCTGCTTTGCTTATGCTTAAGTTTAGTTGTCCTGACAGTTCTTCCTCCCGTCGGACTGTAATCTCTATGCCTTTTCAAGTTCTTTGTATCTGAGTTTGTATTTCAAGGACACACAACGTGTCTCCTTCTTTCCCTCCCCCTTTATTCTTGCCCACCCACATAAACACATATCAATTTTTTTAATTCAATCTGTATGGAATTGTTCCTGCCAGCACACTCTTCTTGAGGGTAATTCTGGATTCAGAAGTCCATCTGAACAAAACAAAGCTCACTGCCATTCAGTCAATTCTGACTCCTAGTGACCTTAGAGGATAGGGCAGAAGTACTGGTGGGTTCCAAGGCTGGAAATCTTTAGTGGATCTGAAAGCCCCATCTTTCTCAAGAGGAGTAGCTGGTGGGTGGACCTGACTACCTTGTGGTTAGCGGCCCAGTAACCTCCTATGCCGCAAGAGCACCTAGAAATCCATATAACTTATCTAAATTGTCCTCTATGACTTAGTTCATAGGCCTGTCAGGTACAGATTGCTTTCCTTTGGGAAGTACACAATAGTGAGTTGTGCTTTTTAGTGTATTGGTGTATTATTAGGCAAGAGCTCTGGGTGACCCAAATGGTTTAGCACACTATGAAGGAGGATTCAAAAGTTCATGGAAAATGGAATGAAAAGATAAAGGAAGGTTTCCATGGACATTTTGAAGGCCCCTCATATTACTAACCTAAAAGTTGGCAGTTTTAACCCACTCAGAGACCCTTCAGAAGAAAGGCTTGGTGTTCTACATTGAAAATTACGGCCTTAAAAAAATCGTTTTATTAGGGGCTCATACAACTCTTATCACAATCCATACATACATCAATTGTGTAAAGCACATGTGTACATTCATTGCCCTCATCATTCTCAAAACATTTCCTTTCCACCTAAGCCCCTGGCATCAGCTCCTCATTTTTCCCTCCCTTCCTGCTCTCCCCTCCCTCATGAACCCTTGATAATTTATAAATTATTATTTTTGTCATATCTTGCCCTGTCCGATGTCTCCCTTTACCCATTTTTCTGTTGCCCATCCCCCAGGGAGGAGGTCACATGTAGATCCTTGTAATCAGTTCCCCCTTTCCAACCCACCCTTCTTCTACCCTCCCAGTATCACCACTCACACCACTGGTCCTGAAGGGACCATCCGCCCTGGATTCCCTGCATTTCCAATTCCTATCTGGACCAGTGTACGTCCTCTAGTCTAGCTAGATTTATAAGGTAGAATTGGAATTATAGTCTTGAAAGGCCTATGGGACATAATTATAATCTGTACACATGGGCTCACCAGGAGTGGGAAATGACTCAACGGCAACTGTTTTGTTGTTGTTATTGTTGTTTCTTTGTTTATTATTATGCAAGTACCTCAGTAGGCAGAGGCCCTCATAATTTCTGATAGAAGGTGTGAAAGAATAGGCTTACTGTTAATCCAACACTGGAAATAAAACATCTTTTGAAATTTGGTCTGTTGAGATTCAGTAGGTTAAAAGGGACCCAGGATGTAACAGCCTCCTCACCTGTAATAAAAAATCCTTAAAAAAAATTCCAAGACTTGGGCCTGTTGCAAAACTTGCTAATTATTTAAGGAGGTTCTAATTCAGTAAAGGGGAAAGCCAGGGCATTTAGATAAGCAATGGATCCTGAAACCTTAAGGCAGTGGTTCTCAACCTTCCTATGCTGCAACCTTTTAATACAGTTCCTCATGTTGTGGTGATGCCCCAACCATAAAATTATTTCCGTTGTTCCTTCATAACTGTAATTTTGCTACTGTTTCGATTCAGGTGACTCCTGTGAAAGGGTCGCTTGACTCCCAAAGGGGTTGCGACTCACAGGTTGAAAACTGCTGCCTTAGGAGGTACTGGTCGGACAGTCTTTGGAGTAATGAAGATTTCAAGTGATGGTCTGATAATCCTTTGAGGAAAGGTAAACCGTTTCTGGTGAACGTTGCTCCCTTTCATCCCATTGCTTGAAAGTCCTCTGATCATTGTAAAACCGGATAATTACTTCCTGGGATGATTGTAAAGTTTTTTTTCTTTTGTCACACTGTTCAAGGTATAGGAGGGAAGACACCACCACCCCCCAAAAAAAACCCAGAATTTTTTTTCCAAAGCTATGTATTAAAATTTTTTTTTAATGAAACAACCTTATCCCCTTCAAAGTACTCTCCATTAAACTTAATTCATTTGTTAAATCTGCAATTCCATTCTTGGAAATATTTTTAAAACTCATCTATTTGGATGGTTGACACAGCACCTCTCTCGCTTTTTTCTTCACCTCTTCGACATCTTCACATGGCTGTCCTTTCATGTTCCTCTTCATTCACAGAAACAAAAAGGAGTCACACAGAGTAAGGTCAGGTGAGTAAGGTGCGTGGGGACAAGAGAGGCATGCTGTTTTTTGCCAAACACCGGCGCATTGAGTTTAGCTCTGGGTGGCAAAATCAGTCTGCTGCCTGCCACAAATCAGGCATTTTTTGTCATACACTGTTACAAAATCTTTTCAGAACCTCTATATAGAAAGCTTGATTAACAATCTGACCTGGTGGAACTACCCCTCTCCCATCAAGCAAACAAATGAGCATCTTCCTGACCTTTGATTTTACTTGACTAGCTTTTTGGGGGGAGGTCATGATGGCATATTCCATGGGCTTGATTGATGTTTGTTTTCAGGGTTGTAAAAATAGCACCATGTCTCATCATCGCTAATGACCTTGTGGGAGAAAACAAAGATGGGTTGATTCGGGACTGGTTTTTCAAGCATGGTGTATGTTTCCACTCGCACACTTTTTCCTGGTCAGTCAGAACCCAAAGCACACATTTTGCTGCGACCCTTCTCATTCCAAATTTTCTGTTAAAATCCACTGAACCAAGCTCCAAGATAGTCCAGATAACTTCCCCATCTCTTTGATAGTCCATTGTTGGTCTTGGAGCGAGCACAAGTGCACGAATTTTGTCAACATTTTCATTCGTTTGGGAAGTTGATGGATGTCCAGAATGAGTTTTGTCATCAATTGACATTTCACCTTTTTTGAAATGATAAAACCACTCATACACTTGAGTTTTTCCCATAGTGCTGTCTTTGTAAGTTGTGTTCAACATCACAACAGCTTCTCAGGCATTTTTCCTGAGCAGGAAACAAAATTTCACAGCCACATATTGTGTTCTCTTAAATGAGTCATCACACACACACACACACACACACACATCAACAAGGTTTGAGCGAAAATGCTTTTATGAAAAATTCACCGTGACCATTCTCATGAACTCATTAATATAGAGGTGGGGTAGGGAACATGATGTCTGTGTTCCTTGCATTCAAGGCCCTTGTCAGCCTCTGCTGTACTTTTACAGAGTGAATCATTGGAACACATTGGCATAACGGCTTCCAGACAATCCTTCATATTGGACATTTAGAAGAATGCTACCAGTCATTGCTATGGATTGAAATGTGTCCCTCAAAAAGATATGTTCATGAGAATGGTTGAGAGCAAAACAGGTGAGTAAGCCTGCTTCTAACATGTACTAGCTGTGGGATCTAAAAAGCCAACTTGTTTCTTAAATCCTGACTCATCACTCACAGTATGGGGAAACATCACCCGATTTCATAATACTGGAAATTTACTTGAAATCTAACTATAAAGAATCCGTGATCACAGCAGTACGTTGCTGAGCTCAATGATGAACTTTTGCTGGTTTCTTTAGGATCTCTTGGAGGTACAGTTCAAGTGCTTGGCTCCTAGCAGAAAACCATGAGTTTGAGTCCACTCAGAAGTACTTCAGAAGAAAGGAATGGTGATCTATTTTTATAAAACTTAGCTATCAGAAACCCTATGAAAGGCTCAAAGTTCCAACCAGAACAGAAGAGACTTCAGGTCAAGGAAGTATTGCTTTCACTCTGGTCTGAGTACTGGCTTGATAAGGGTGAAAAATGTAAGAAATTGACCACCTAAAATGGGGGAAATAAAGGCACAATGTGAGTAGCTTAAAAAAAATTCACTGTGACCAAACAGGACCTTTCCCAGGCAATGCCACTGGGTGCACTAACTCAGAGCAAGCTGCTTGATGCTCGCCTACTGGGGAAAATGCATACTACAAAAGCTCCACCCAGCGGAGCTTTTTCCTGGTTGTTTTTAGGTATCCCTTCATATAACTTACTGCATCTAGACTGAATTTGGAAACAGTTTGGAAAGAGAAACTGCACTGTTTCCTTCTGTCAGTATTTGTAGGAATAAAGTTAGAATTCCTCAAATCAACCTGCAGCTCTTTCTTTGGCTAGAACAGTGCCAGGCTCTCCCAGATGCCTTGACAACAGGCAACATTTCTGGATGCTACCTATTTGGTCAAAGAAACCAAAATGCAATTTCTGGGATTTTGCCCTACCAGCAGGTTTTCTCCCATGTTCAGATACATTTCCCAGTGAACTAAAATATATTAAAAGAAAACATATCACTTTGGAGATAATGGGTGATATTTCTTTGGCAATGAGACCTTTAAATCTTTGCTTTTCACTTTAGCCCCAAGATGATGTACATCAGAAGAGACAGATCTTCAATCAATCATATGAAGGGCAATTAGAATGAACACTGAGTTTAACATTCTATAAAATAGTTTTCTCTTTCCTGGGGGTAATATGCTATCCAACTGACCAGAATAGATGCCTAAACAGAAAATAACATAAGCAGTATTCAGCTGTGTATTGAAAGGAAGAAAGGAAAACAACACAATAAAATCCAAGCAGTAATTTTAAAGGAAAGACGTACCCGTGAATGTTTTTATTTTTAAATAAATACTGATATATGTGAAAAAGACACAGGGTATAGGCTCCAAATAAGGCTGCTATAAACTTAGACTTCCTTGTTGAAGTGGAATGGTATCTGAGTTAAAAGTGACTTTGGAAAAAATGTTCCATGGGATATTATAATTTACTCACACCTTTCTATCTTGCTCTGCTAACATATGAACTGGGACGGGTGAGATTTCCTTCTGAGTTCATTTTGTTTGAACAAATGCATAAGAGTTCCATCCTAAGTGTAAGCCACAGTTCAGTCTTCTAAATGTAGATAAGAAAATGTCTTTCCCCTCAGTGGATGCAGGCAGTAAAAGCTACAGCCCTGTCAACAGGGTGGGCTCCAGACTTCTGAGTATTGAAGGACGTATTCCACCTAACAGGAATAAACCCACTGCCCTTCTCAAACCCAGAAATAGCAAGAGATATTCCCAGCTGACTTTGGGGAGCAATGTAAGTAACCAAGGACTTTGAAAATGTGTTTTTGTAATGCTTTCACATGGAATGTGTGCAGTAGTGAAACCCTGTTGCCTCTTTCCAGCCCACTGGCTGCCTACATCCAGCAGGCTCAGACAGTTTTTCTGATGAAGCCCGAGTTTCCCTCAGCCCTGGCTCTAAGCAGTCTTTCAAGAGAGTACTCAGGAAAAGAACACCATGAAAAGGCCAAGAATCCTCTGGAGGCCTTAGATCTCAGCGTATCCTTGGTGTAAAAGTCTGAAATAAAGACCAACTGAGGAGCTCGCTAAATTGCAGCCATTCTGATTCTGAGTTGGGCAGAGTTGTCTATGCAATCATTACTCCAAATCAGGAATCCCAGAATGCTACTTTCTCTAGGTAGGCTAAAATAACTGCTGTTGGAAGCGATCCAGTTGATGTAGACTCATATTGACCCCATGTGACAGAATAGAAATACCCTACAGGCTTTTCTAGGCTGTAACAACAATCATTACAGTAGCAGATCACCAGGTCTTTTCTCCTATGGCCAACCTTAAAGTTATCGGCCCAACACTTAAATGGGAAAGGTAATTACACTTTCAGAAAACAAGACTCTCTCCTGTACTACAAACAATCTCAGTAAAAACTACTACAGTGTCTGTTCCTGACGCTGTGCTCATAAATTCGTACGTTTTAAGGAACTTCAATAGAAATTGATTTAGCCTTTTTTTTTGGAGCGAAAAGTTATCATTAGCTTACCTTAAGTCTTAAGTTGAGATCCTAGAGCCCATGCAGAAAATGATCATTTATAAAAAAAACTCTCACTTACTATGTGATCCATGAAAAAGGGCTGCAAGACTCAAAGTATTTTGATGTTTTCTATTTAGGCGTGCTGTGGAGCTATTAAGGGTTTTGTTCCCGATCACAACCATAAAATGAATATTGCAATAAAGGAATGACAATTTTTTGTTTGTTTACCGGTGCATATAAAAGTATTGTTTACACTACACTGGAACCTGTTAGGTGTCCAATAGTGTTATGACACAGTTTGAAATAGTGTGAAAATAACCCAAATTAAACACAGACACACAAAATGAACACATGCTATTGGGAAGATGGTGCTGATAGACTTGATACAGAGTTGCCACAACCTACAATATGTACAACACACAATACCCGTGAGCACAATAAAGTGAAGCACAATAGCGCAAGGTATGCCCGAATCCTCAATTTTTATATGAGGAGACTGAGGCTTAGGAAACACTATCTCTTCCCCATGGCCATATGGCATGAAAATTCAGATAATAAATCCAGGCAGCCTGACACCAAAGCTACCCCCTAATGATCATTTATTCTCCCAGCACTCAGTCCTCATCATTTGGAAGATTACTTCCATTTTGCCCTCCTTCACTGAAGCAAAGGGACTCTAGAGCCATTATCAGTCACAGTGGTTCTACTTTCTAGATACAAAGACAGGTGGGAGTGGTATTCCTGGAATCGGAGTTCCTCTGTCTCTGGGATTTGGGTTGTGCTCAGTCCCTTTCTGATCATGAAGCTGAGAGGGCAAGAGCCAGGCAGGCCACAGACCATGTCAAAGAAGTGGGTCTATAGGAGGAGATAGTGGAGACCACTGAAAAGGACAAGAGCCTGGCCTGGTGATAGTGTCCCACTGCTCTTGCAATTCTGCGGGAGGCAACCCTACTGCCAGTCCTTCATTGCAGTAATGGAATCTGGGAAGTCAACCTTTTTGCCCTTTTGTTCAAGTTGGATTTCCAGCAGAGGCCCTAACTTTAAGGAAAAAAGGTATTGATTTTTATTTATATTTTATCCTCTGCTTCTAGTGCAGTGTTAGTAGAATGAAATGAAAAATTAAAATATTAGAGAAATCATATTTATCATTAAAAAGCATCCTTGAATACTGGCTCATGCATCCTCTTTTATGAAGAAGTATTCATGATAACTTGTTGCTGTAGAATTTATTCTGACTCACAGCAATCCTATAGGACAAAACAGATCTGTCCCACAGGGTTTACAAGGGTGCAAATCTTTAGGAAGAAAACTACCTTCTCCCTTGGACCAGGTGGTAGCATCAAACTTGTGCATGCTTAGCCACTACACCACCAGCACTCTTTTAAAAATTCCTGTGAACATAGTAATAATCTCAGCAAAACAATTGCTTCTTAAGGCAAATGGAGAATTGGATTATACAAAGGCAGGACAGACTTCTTGTATTCTTTCAGCAAGTTTTCACACAAGATAAGGCTAGTCTACAAAGGTTTTTAAGATGACTGGGGGAGGGTATTAGTAAAAACAAAATAAAGCTAGAGGATAAAACTAGTGTCAGGATGTGGACACTCCACTCATGTTTTAAGAGAAGTATCGAGTCACTGGGAGAAGAGAAATAAGTGTTATAAACAGAATAATAACTACAATGTATAACCCATTGGAATGCTAATTTTAAGCTGAGAATGTGGTGCATAATGGCAATCATATAACCCCATCAATAAAAATTCCAAAGGCTACACTGTCTCATTTAACAAGTAAGAAAACTCACCTGCACAATTTAATAAAATTGCTTAGTAAATAGTGAGAATGAGATTTGAAACTAGGCAATCTAAATCCATCTACAGCAGTTTAGTTTAACAATTTACTCCAAACTTTTAAAGGTTTTAGTATTTGATACTGTAGACTTAAAATAAAATCTCCTTCTCAAAACAAACAAGCAACCCCCCCCCCACGCAAATTAAGTGCCATCAAATCAATTCCAATTCATATTGATCCTATAGAACAGGGTAGAATTGCTCCTATAGGTTTCTAAAACTTTTTTAACCGTTTAGTTGACATATGATTCACATATCATACGATTAAATAGTTCAATCACATTTAAAAGAATTGTTGAATCATAACTACAATCAGTTTTTTTAAAATAAATCATTTTATTGAGGGCTCGCACAACTCTTATCACAATCCACACATCCATCTATTAGGTCAAGCACTTCTCTTATCGTTTTATTAGGGGCTCATACAACTCTTATCACAATCCATACATACATCAATTGTGTAAAGCACATTT
>NW_022111382.1:826836-842161 GCF_000313985.2 Echinops telfairi
ATGGACCCTTGATAATTTATAAAGTATTATTATTTTTTCATGTCTTATACTAACCATCTCCCTTTACCCACTTTTCTGTTGTCCATCCCCCTTAGAGGGGGCTCTAGGTAGATCATTGTTATTGGTTCCCCCTTTCTCCCAACACCTTCCTCTTACCCTCCTGGTGTGGCTACTCTCCATATTGGTCATGAAGGGTTTATCTGTCCTGGATTCCCTGTGTTTCCAGCTCTTAACTGTACCCATGTACATTCTCTGGTCTAGCCAGATTTGTACGGTAAATTGGGGTCATGATAGTGCAGGGAGGAGGAGGCAGTAAAGAACTAGAGGAAAATTGTATGTTTCATCTGTGGTATACTGCACCCTAACTGGCTCATCTCCCCAAGATTCTTCTGTAAGGGAATGTCCAGTTGCCTACAGATGGGCTTTGCATCTCTACAACGCACTCCACTTCATTCACAATGATATGATTTTTTTGGTCTGGGTCTTGGATGCCTGATACCTGATCCTATCGACACCTCATGATCACACAGACTGGTGTGCTTCTTCCATTAGGGCTTTGTTGCTTCTCTGCTAGATGGCTGCTTGTTTATTGTCAAGCTTTTAAGACCCCGGACACTATATCTTTTGATAGCTGGGCACCATCAGTTTTCTTCACCACATTTGCTTATGTACCCATTTTGTCTTCAGCGATTGTGTCGGGAAGGTGAGCATCACAGAATGCTGGCTTATTTGAATGAGTGTTTTTGCATTGAGGGAATACTTGACACTACAATGAGTTTTAGAACATTTTACTCATTCTTACTCGTTATTAGCTCTCCATTTCCTTCCAACTTCCCCTGTTATGCTCCTAAGAAATTATCAATCCAGTTACTGCCCCTATAAATTTATATGTCCTGGATTTAATACACAGTAAAACATATAGGAAAAAACAAATAATAACAAATTGATACAGAGAAAAACATCAATTGAAAAGAGAGCAAAAAATTAATAACTAGAAAAAATAAAAATGGGTCAAAAGAGAGATAAAACGATAAGGTGTTAAATTTTATCCTAACTACATCTGTGATAATTACATTCCAAAGCACTCTGTCTCATAGCAAGAATATTTATATCCTGGTCTATGGTCAGAGGCTTAAGCCATGTGCAGACCTTGCAAATGGATTTTGGGCTTTCACAGTCATCCATAGACTTCTGCAAACTAAGTGCTCTGAATTTAAGCTCTAATACCACCCCTTCCTCTGCTCTTAGATGTTATTATTTACAATCCTTGAATCACACAGGCTGGTGTGCTTCCTCTGCGTGGCCCTAGCTGACACCTCACTTAGCTGTTTGTTCTAAGATAAGCATTCAAAACTATTTTTTTCTGATAGTCAGACACCATCTGATTTCTTCACCACACTTTGCCACAACACCCATATTTCAGTGATCTCTTCATGAGCGCAAGTATCAAGTAGTCTGAGACTAATTCTTATTTCTACTTGCTGAAGGCTGTCTGACCATTAAAAAATGACTTTCAAGTGAGTTAACAAGCCTGAGATCTGCTTAGCCAATAGGAAACCTTCTTGGATACTCAGGGGTAATTTCCTCAACCCAATTAGATACAGAAATATGTGGCATATTAGTCCCCATCCTTCATGCTGGATACCACCAAAAACCAGACCAAACCTAACCCATTGCCACTGAAGTAATTTCTAATTTATAAGGACCCTATAGGTCAGAGTAGAACTGTCAGAGGCTGCAATGTTACTGAAGCAAGTGATCACATATTTTCTATGGAGTAGTTGGGAGTTCCAACTGTTAGCAGTCAAGAGCTGAAACATGGTGCCACAAATATCCTGTAGACTCTTCAATACTCTATAAATCATTGTGGAGAGGTTCCATTACCTCCTTACTCACTCAATTTTCTCATGGTTCACAACTACCTGAGAATTTTATCTCTTCCAAGGCTTGACTTTCCTTTGTTCTCTTATTCTTGTAAGATATTGGGACAATTTCTAAGGCAGATGCTATCTCCTGAACAACTTTTTTTTCTTTATTATTCATTCTGCTCCTATCAACTAGCTTTTTCTTGCAGGTTCAGGATCCCCTAAAAAGATGGGCTAGAAAGCTGAGGGGCATGAGCTTCAAATATTCTTTCTATATTTATTAAATAAATGTTTGTTCTAAGAAACTCCCTCTCCCCTCCTATAGTTCTGGTACTTAGAAAATAGCCACCAAATTTTTCATGTGAAAATTTAAAAGGCCACTTAAAAAATTGATGTAATACTATCACAAGATGTTAATAACAGAGGAAATGTAGTGGGATAAAAGCATACATATAGAATTCTCAGTCCTTTCCACCTAAGTTTTAAAACTACTATAAAATGAAGTCTATATATATGTATATTTTAAATAAGCAGATAGATAACTCTGAGTTAGAATAAAAAGCCAACACTACATTTCTTACTTATGATTGACCACTTTCTTGATTTCCACTGATCAAGCACTTAACTGATACATAATGCAGTGGCTTCCAAATACATGTCTGGTTCCAGTTTCTCCTCTTTCTATCCTTTAAATGGAATAGCCTCAAATGGAAAGGTAAAACAAATTAATTAATTAAAAAGTTTTCTAATAAGTATATATACACAAAGAAATTTATATGGAAAGTAAAACAGGTAAAAGAAAAGATCCACAGTAGAGTAAAATTTTAATAACACCTTAGATGATTAGTCAACATTGCTGAGCAGATTCAGGGCTCATTAAGTCCAAGGAAAAGTGAGGATATGCATGAGGGAAGATCAAGGTAGCCAATGGCTCATAGGGCATCTTGCCCAGCACTCGTTACCATTTTGCTTCACTTAGAAACTCAAATGAATAAATGCTTTGCATTGGTCCTTGGAAAATTCCCCCTATGAATCAAATCCATTTAATTTGCCCTCATAATCCTCTGTGAAATTCTGTAAAAGCATATATTATTCATTTTCATATTAATTGGTAAGGCTAAAGATAAACTTGTTTCCAATTTATACATGGGCTGGCAAAATACCTCTGAGGATATTCCAGCCTTCCACTTGCAGAAAGTTTCACTTGACAGTACTATATATGTGTATGTCACATATATAATAATTTATGTATATGGATAGATCTAGATGATATTAAAGTAACAGATTGATTCCACTGAGAAAATGAGCATATACTCATCTATGGCATTTTGTAATCAAACAAAATATGAATGGACAGACTTTAGTTTTTAACATATCATTTTGAGTGCTGGGCAGATATAGCTGCAGTGTGACAAAGCCCAAGTAAGTCACTGAATTTCAGAGCAGCCAAATTTTGAAAACTCTCATGGTGTTGATAATTCACACTTACTGTACTTTTTGAGATGTAGTTATTAACAAAAGCTGCTTTCTAACACTCATGGCTGTCTTTTCAATGGCCATCAGAATCAAGCATTTTCTATAACTGAGCTAGATCATAGTGTGAAGTGTCACTAATTTCTTTAAATGGATTAAGTTCAGAGCAATGCCTAGACAGTAATAAGAAACGCTATTGGTATCATGATGACAGCTTGGTTCTCTTTGATTTTACATAAATCAAAACTAGAAAGAGTGTGTGTGATGTAGTGAAAGAAGGCCTGGCTCAGAACGTTTTTTCATCACAACTCTGCCATGCACTGTAATGCAGAAAATGGTATAAATATTTTAGCCCTCTTCTGCCATGCCAATTTCATAAAATGGTAAAGAGAGAGGCTGGGAGAAAATGAGTCTTGGCAGAAAGGACAAAATGGAAGGAAGGGAGTGAAGGGTAATATTAAAAGAAGGTAAAGAATTGGCAAAATGAGAGAAGAAAGAAAAGGAGAAATGAGGCAAGTGCATTAGACTGGATAATATGTATCTCTCAAGGTGCTTAAATTCTAATCGTTGGACCCTATAAAGAATACCTTATCTGGCAAAATAAACTTTGCATTCAATTTGGCAACTCCAGCTGGAAAAATAGCCTGGACTTTGGAGATAGGCCACAAATTCAATCCCAAGTGTCCTAAATTAAGAGAGAAACAGAGGGACATTTGAAAGACACAAGGAAGAGCAGAAGGCAATGCAATCTTGAGATTCATCTGCGATTTTTGACTCACTTATGTCCACTTATGTAGAGACTGGATTAGTTCAATATTTTTTATTCTTTCAACAATCATTGATTAAGCACTGAGTATATAATAAGTGCCACCAGTTGTCTGTCAGTTTGCCATACTGTGGTGACTTGTTTGTTGCTGGAAGCTATATCACTGTTATTTCAAATACCACCAGGGCCACCCAAAGTGAACAGGTTTCAGCAGTTTCCAGACTAAGAACAGACTAGAAAGAAGGAATTAGCCACTGAAAATCTTATAGATTTCAATCTTTGCTTCGTTTTGAGGATGTTACTTATTGCTCCAGTTGTGAGGATGTTGGTCTTCTTTACCTTGAGTTGTACTCCATACTGAAGACTGCAATCCTTGATCTTCCTCAGCAAGTGCGTCAAGTCCTCCTCACTTTTAGAAAGCAAGGTTGTGCCACCTGCATATTGCCAGTTGATAATACGCCTTCACCCAACCCCAATCTCTTGTTCTTTTTCATGAAACTTAGCTTCTCTGATTATTTTCTCAACATACAGAGTTATTATGGTGAGCGTATCCAACCCTGACACATACTTTTCCTGATTTGAAGCCATGCGGAAATCCCTTGTTCTGTACACATAACTGCCTCTTGACACATGTACAAGTTCTGCATGAGTACAATAAAATGTTCTGAAATTTTCATTTTCCCCATGACTTTCCATATTTTAGTCTGATCCACACTATTGAATGCCTTGGCATAGTCAACAAAATACCAGTGAGCATATTTCTGATATTCTCTACTTTTAGCCAAGATCCATCTGACATCTGCCATGATCTTATATAATTTGAGCATTCTGTTGGATCACCTTTCTTTGGAATGGGCAGAGATATGCGTTTCTTCCAGTCAGCTGGCCAAGTAGCAGTCTTTAAAATTTCCTAGCATAGAAAAGTGAGTGCTTCCTGGGTTTCATCAGCTTTTTGAAATATTTCAATTGGTATTTAATCAATTCCTAGAGCCTGTTTTTGGCTAATGTTGTCAATGAAATTTGATTTTCATCCTTCAGTACCATTGATTCTTGCTCATGTGCTTCCTCTTGCAATCGTTGAATGTTGACTAGTTCTTTTTGGTACAGTTACTCTGTATACCCTTTCCATCTTCTTTTGATGCTTCCTGCATCATTCAGTATTTTTCCTATAGACTCGTTCTGCACTGCAACTCGAGGCTTGAATTTCTTCTTGAGTTCTTTCATTTAAGATGCTGAGCGTCTTCTTCCTTTTTGGTTTTCTAACTCCAGGTCTGCACATTTCACTATAATATTTGACTTTGTCTTCTCAAGTTTCCCTTTGAAATTTTGTATTCAGGTCTTTTACTTTGTCATTTATTTCATGTGACTTAGATACTATCTGATTAAGAGCAAGTTGCAGAGTCACTTCTGATACCCATTTCATTGTGCTCATGCAGAACTTGTACATGGATCAAGAAGCAGTTGTGGGAAGTAAACAAGGGTATACTGCATGGTTTAAGAACAGGAAAGGTGTGAATCATGGTTTTATTTCTCACCATACTTATTACATCTGTATGTTGAACAAAGAATCAGAGAAGCTAGAGTCTATGAATAAGAATGCATCATTTTTTAATACTGTTAGTGGCAAAATCTGTGGTTCAAAACCACCAGATGGTATTCGGGAAAAGGTTATGCTGTCTGCTTCTATAAAATTAAAATCTCAGCAAATCTATATGGGGTCATTATTAGTTGGATTCTACTAGAAGTTAGTGGATTTTGTTTTGCTTTGTTTTAAGTAGCCCAAGGAAGCTATGTTAAGTCAAGATCAACAGGTTTGTGGGAACTGTATGGATATGAGAGATGTAAAGGAATAGGTCTGACAGAATTCAGAACCACCAGGTAAAGAATAGAAAGAAAGAGATAAACAGAATAAATTCTGGCTATGTTAGATGATGATACCATGAATTAGATAAGGAATTCTGCTGAATCAATGGGTGTGTGGTAGAACTAATGAAATCGGGTCTTGAAACTTTCAGTTTAAGTCATGTGGTAGTTGCATAATTTCATGTTAACTTGATAAATAGAGTGAAGGGGTAGAGTCTGATCTGCCAATCAGATCACAACCTATTGATGCATCCTTGTGGGTGTGGCCTTTTCATGAGGATTCTGAAAACATCCTCTCTTTCTCCTGAGAGGCAGACAACACTCCCTCTCTGCTTCACCTTGCTGCTAAGGAGACACAGCCAGGAGCTCCAGGAGCCACGTGGAGATGCTTCCATCACCACTGGATCCACAAGATATTCCACCCACTGGCCTGTGATCTTCCTGGATTCAGCACCATTGCATGTGCTGTGTGAGTCTGAAGAGGAATTTATGGACTAGTATCAGACATATGAGCTAGTATCAGACTTATGGAATTGATCTGGACTGGGCTGTGATGTTTTCTCAATGTACAATTGCTCTTTGATAGAAAACACTTTCCTATACAATATGTGTCTCGGTGTATTTGTTTCTCTAGTACACCTGGACAAACAAAACGCACTTATAGAATAGCTTGGTGCATAGTTCACCCGAAAGTGGAATTTAAGAGATTTAGATTTAAATGTATTCAATGTATATGTGTATATTAATATTATTATTGTAGAAAAATCTACTCAATAAGAGAGTGCTCAATGACATTGAGTATATAATTGTCTCATATTTAATTGAGAATGTTAACTTTTTAGGGAAGAGCAGTGAAAAAAATCACAAGTTGTTAAACTAGCAGAAAAAAAATTTTAAAAATCTGGAATATATTCAGACCACAAAAACAAATTTCAAGATTTCAGGAAAAGAGTGATTTCTAGTGTCAAATGCAGAAAAATTTTGTGTAATATAACAACTGTGTCTACAGAATTGAGATGTAGGGGGGGGGTCATTGGTGATATCAATAAGAATCATTTTAATCAATTAGTAAGTGGAAAAATACTTGTCCTTAATATCAAGAAAATAGGGAAAATCACTTTTAATCTAGCAATTTAAATGTACTGTTATACAGTTCATACATAAAATCTTTTATCAAATTATAATTATATAACTTCCTATTTTCCTTATATATTTTAAGTGGAAGAAAGAGACAAAAGTCAATGCCAGAAGAGACTCTGAAGCTTGCTTTTGTAACTGTGTTAGACTGGGTAGTCTAGAGAAACAAAACAAGTGATACTCATATATGTATAAGCGATAACTATATCAAGAAATCATTTTATGTAAAGAAGGCATCCTAATCCAGTCCAATTCAACTCCATAGGTCAGACGCTCGCCAGATCCCTCTTCAGAGGCATGTAGCTTCTGACACATAATGACACATAAAATTAAGCAGGAAGCAAAAAGGTCACAGGCCAGTGGGTGAGAATCTCATGGACCCAAGGTTGGTGGGAACATGGCAGGGTCAGCAGCCCACGTGGTGCCACTGCTAAAAGAAAACAGAAAATCCAAGCAAGA
This sequence comes from Echinops telfairi, assembly GCF_000313985.2. Lineage (NCBI taxonomy): Eukaryota > Metazoa > Chordata > Mammalia > Afrosoricida > Tenrecidae > Echinops > Echinops telfairi. Next base: position 834,400 of record NW_022111382.1, read on the forward strand.
AAAGGGCAAGAGAGAGAAAAGTTTTCACTGTCTCTCTTATAAAAAGGGCACACTCCAAAGATGCATGACTAGGCTACCACCTGATTGACAAGTTGGACCCCACCCATATCGCTACACTGGTACCATCAAGTTGGCATGAAATCCTACCACCACAGTAGCAGAAGCAGATGGAAGAAATAATGAAATAAAAGAGTTGAACAGAAAATTTCAAAGGGCAGCATGATAAGACAAAGTGGAGTATTATAATGAAATGTGTAAAGAATGTCAAAAGGGAAGGAAATTTCCAGAATATTACAAACTGAAATAATTGAAGAAGAAATTCAAGCTTTCAGTTCAGATATCGAAGGATTCCATGGGCAAAATATTGATCAATGCAGGAAGCATCAAAAGAAGGTGGAAGGAATATACAATCAGTGCATCAAAGCTAATTCGTCAATATTCAAACATTTCAAGAGGTAGCAGCATATGATCAAGAACCAATAGTTTAGAAGAAAGAAATCCAAGCTAAAGTAAAGGCATTAGTGTAAAAATAGGCTCCAGGAATTGGCAAAATACTATTTGAAATGTTTAAACAAGCCGTTAGAGCACTGGAAGGACTCAAGAGACCATGCCAAGAAATTAGGAAGACTCTTACCTGACCAGCTGACTGGAAGAGACCCATATTTGTAAAAATTCCAGAGAAAGGAGATCTACAAGAATAGAAAAAAATATTAAACAATATAATTAATATTACATGAAAATAAAATTTTGTTGAAGATAATTGAAAAAAAACAGTTGCTATAGTACATTGGGGGCTCTGATGGTTTAGTGGTCATGAGTTGGGCTATGATTCGCCTGGTTGACTGTTTGAAACTACCAGCAGCTCTGAGGGAGAAAGACTGGGCTTTCAATCTTCTCAACAGCTACACAGTCTCTGAAACCAACAGTGGGGAAGGCTGTGTGTGTCAGCAATGACTGCATGGCAGAGAGTTTGATTATTTTGATAGTGCATTGACAGGAAGCACCAAAAAATTTACCGTAGCTGAATACAGAAGAGGACACAAAACAAGGAGTATCATAGTGGCTCTTGGCTGAAAACAGAAAATATCAGAGAAATATGCACTTGTGCATAATTGACTAGGTAAAGATATTAGTCTGTGCTGATCATAATAAATAATGGATAACATTGCAAGGAATGAAAATTCTAAAGCACTTAATAGTGCTCATGAGTAACTTGTACAAAGACTAGAAGGTTGACATTGAAATAGAAAATGGGAATACTGCATGGCTTAACATTAGGAAAGATGTGTGTCAGGGTTGCATCCATTTATCGTATTTAATCTGTATGAGCAAGTAATCTGAGAAGCTTGATTTTATGAAGAGAATTTAACAGGATTTAAGGAAGGCTTATTAACAACCTATGATATGCAAATGACACAACTTGCTTGTTGAAAGTAAGGAGGATTTGAAGCACTTGATGAAAATCAAAACTACAACATTCAGTATGGATTGCAATTCAATATAAAGAAAACCAAATCCTCACAAATGGACCAATAGGCAACATCATGATAAATGGAGAAAAGATTGAAGTTATCAAGGATTTCAATTTAGTTGGATGCACAGTCAATGCTCATGGAAGCAACAATCAGAAAATCAAACGATGTATTGCTCTGGGAAAATTTGTGGCAAAAGATGTCTTCAAAGGGTTAAAAAATAAAGATGTCACTTTGAAGACTAAAATTCACCTGATCTGAGCCATGTTATTTTCAATTGCTTCATTTGCACGTGAAATCTGGACAATGAATAAAGAAGGCCAAAGTATAATTGGCATATTGGAATTATGGTGTTGGTCAAGTATATTAAATATACTATGGATTTCAAGAGTAGGAACAAAACTGTGTTTACAGAAATATACTTGAACACTTTTTAGCAGTGAGCATGGAAAGACTTTGTCTTAAAACTTTTAGACAGGTTATCAGAAAAGAGGAGAAGTCCTTGTGGCATAGGGTTAAAATGAGTTGAAGGGCCAGCCTGAAGTCAACTAACAGCAACAATATATCTAAACATATGAAGGAGCTTTAAAAAGCTTGTGAAAAAATTCCATTATACTTTAATTTCATTTGTCTATAAATCTTTTGAAGCTTTCCTGTATAAATAGCAGGAGATTCATTGCTACATAGTTAGGATTATATCTATCTACCTTCAAGGAAATCTAATCAATACAACTATTATTGAAATGTGTGCACAAATCACAAAAGCTACTGATGAAACCAATTCTACCAACAACTTCTGTCTGAAATTGATCACACATGAAATCAACATGCATTGATAATTATTGGTGAGTGGAATGTGAATTTGGAAAAGACAGGAAGGAATAATAATTGAAAAATATGAACATGGGGATTAAAGCAAAGTTGGAGGTCGCAAGCAATGTTGTAAGCAAAGAGGAAGGAGCAGTAGTTGGAAAATATAGTCTCTTGGTGATATAAAGAAAACTTAGTTTCATGATACGATTTTCAAGCTCAGTCACTTCTTCATCACACATACCCTTTTCCAACAACACAAATATGGCTATACGCATGACCTTCTCCAGATAGACTACACACAAATCAAATTTACTACATCTGTGGGAAGATATACTGAAGAAGCTCAAGATCAGCAGCTAAAACGAGAGTAGGGGCTAACAGTGAAACAGACCATCAATTGTTCATATCTTAGTTCAAGTTGAAGCTGGAGAAAATTAAAACAAGTCCACAAGAGGCTAAATATGACCTTGAGTTTATCCCACCTGAATTTTGAGAATATCTGAAGGACATATTTGAAGCATTGAAAACTAATAAGAGAGGACATGAGGAATTGTGGGATGACATCGAGAACTCCACCAGGGAAGAAAGAAAAGATCAAGGTGAATGTCAAAAGAGACTCTGACACTTTCTCTTAATCGTACAGCACCTAAGGCAAATGGAAGAAATGATGAAGTTAAAGAACTGAATAGAAATTTTCAAAGGACAGCTCTAGAAGATGACGTAAAATGTTATAATGAAATGTGCAAAGACCTAGAGTTAGAAAGCCAGAAAGAAAGAACACACTAAGCATAAGTTAACTGAAAGAACTAATGGAAAAAAATTCAAGCCTCAAATTGGAAATCTGAAAGGTCCTATAGGCAAAATATTGAATGATGCAGAAAGCATCAAAAGAAAATGGAAATAATATACAGAATAACTGTATCAGAAAGAACTACTCGACATTCTACCAACTCAGGAGGTAGCATTTGAGCAAGAAAATGGAACTGAAGGAAGAAATGAAAATTGCACTAAAAAAGCATTAGTGAAAAACATGGCTCTAGGAATTTATGGATTACCAATTGAAATGTTTCAAAACAGCAATGAAGTACTGGAAGCACTCATTCCTCTATGCCAGGAAATTTGGCAGACAATTCCATGGCCAACTAACTGGAAGAGATCAATATTTGCACCATTCCTAAGAAAGGAAAGTCAACATAATTCACCAATTATAAAACAATATAACTAATATAACATGCAAGTAAAATTTTGCTGAAGATCATCCAACAATGGTTGCTGAAGTACATTGACAGGTTGCTGCTAGAGGTTCAGGTCAAAAGAGGTCATGGAACAAAAGAGGTCATGGAACAAGAAAGTCAGATGGATCTTGGCTGAAAGCAAAATATATCAGAGATGTTTACTTGTGTTTTACTGACTATGCCAAGGCATTCAACTGTGGATCATGGCAAACTATGGATAACCTTGAGAAGAATAGGTATTCTAAACCCTTCATTCTGCTCATTTGGAACATGTACATTTATCAAGAGGTAATTGTGTGCACAGAACTAGGTTTAATGGTCTAATGGTTTAAAATCAGAAAACGTATGTCTCAGGGTAGTTTCTTCTCAACTTACTTATTCAATCAGTATTCTGAACAAATTATCAGAGAAGCTAACTTATATGAAGAAAGATGCGGCATCAGGATTGCAGGAAGGTTTATTAACAATCTGCAATATGCAAATGACAAAATGTTACCTGTTGAAAGTGAGTCGGAAGCACTTACTAAGGAAGATCAAATATTTCAGCCTTATGTATGTATTATTACTCAGTGCGAAGAAGATCAAAATCCTCACAACTGGACCAATTAGTAACAGCATGATAAATGGAGAAAAGATTGAAATTGTCAAAAGTTTTGTCTTGCTTGAATTCACAATCAATGCTCATGGAGCGAATGTCAAAAAATCAAAGATGCGTTGCATTAAGTAAATCAGCTGCACAAAACTTCAACAGCATTGAAAAGCAAGGATGTTACTTTGAGGTCTAAGGTGTGTCGAATGCAAGCTATGGTATTTTCAATCACGTCGTATGCATGGGAAATTTAGAGAATGAATAAGGAAAACTGAAGAAGAATTGGTGTGTTTGTAAGCATCACAGACTGCTAAAAGGACAAACCAATCTGTCTTGGAAGAAGAGCAAGGAGAACAAGACTTCTTCTTTGGACATAGTGTCAGGCGAGACAGGTCCCTGGACAAGGACATCATGTTAAGTAAAGTAGAGGGCCATCAAAGATGACCATACAGATTGACACAGTGGCTGCAACAATGGGCTCAGGCAGAGGGTTGTGAGGATGGTGCAGGACCGGGCATTGTTCCCATCTGTTGTGCATACGGTCCCCATCAGTTGGAATGAGTTCGATGGCACCTAACAACAACAATAACAAACACCTGCGAATGGAAAGCTCAACTGATCTAGTAATATTGCTATTGGGTATATTCCCCCAAGAAGTAAGAGTCAGAACATGAACAGATATGTGTTCACTAATGTTTATTGAAGCACAGGTTACGATAGCAAGAAGCTGTAAACAGCCTTGTGTTACTCTGGGATGACTAGAGAAACAAATCCAAAAACATTCATATGTGTATAAGAAAGAGCTTTATATATAGAAGGAATTGAATATTGAGAAAACATCCCAGCCTAGTCCAGATCAAGTCCATAAGTCTTATATTAGCCCATAGATCTGATACCAATCTATAAAATCCTCTTCAGACTCACGTAACACATGCAATGATGCCAAATGCAGAAAGATCACAGGCCAGTGGGTGGAAAGTCTTGTGGATTCAGTGGCAGTGGAAGCATCTCAGCACTGGCAGGGATCTCCATGTAGCTTCTTCAGCTCCAGGGCCGTAGTATAGCTCCATAAGTCTTCTCAACAGGAATGTCTTGCAGGGAGTGAGGTTATGTCCCACCTCTAGCAAGCTAATTATTTCCTTAGCGACTCTGAATGGGAATTGATTGACCAGCTAAACTCCACCCCTTCACTCTTAACTCTCAAATTGACAACAGATTATGCAAGTACCACAAACCTAAATACCCATCAGTATAAGAAGGTATATAGAAACTGTAGTACATACATACTATGGAATATTATGCATCCCTAAAAACAGTGATGAAACCAGGAAACACCTCACAACATGGATGGACTTGGAAACATTATTCTAAGTATAGTTTGTCAATCACAAAATGAAAAATATTATATGAATCCAATGCTATAAAGATTAGCACCAAGATGAAAGTAGCCTTTTGCTCTCAGGGTCACATACATTTCTAATCTAGTCTCCCAAGTAAGGAGGTAGAGAGGCTGTGTAATGTGGTCCATCGCCAGCCTGTACTATAATTTCCTTTTCTCAACCATGTTTTAAATTCTGTACCATGGGTTCAATTAATGACAATATCAATAGAATTACTTATGTCACAGGGGGATGATTGATAATGTTCTCTATCAAAAAGTGATAATGAGACCTGTAAAGTGAACCAAAGACATATATAAAGTATGGATGTGTTAATAGATTTTGGGCTTTCAATTAATTATAGCTGCAATCTAACAACAATTGAGTCATGATATGGCACTGCTCGATACCTGCCTTCATTAAGAGATCACTGAAAGTTGGGTGTTACAGCAAAGTGTGGTGAAGAAAGCAGATGGTGCCCAACTCTCAAAAAGAATAGTTCTGGAGTCTTAAAATCTTTTTAATATACAAGCAGTCATCTCAGTGAGGCTTCAGCTAAGTCCATATGGAAGAAGCACAGCAGCCTGTGTGATCCAAGAATTGTAAATAATAAAATCCAAATCTGAAGGAGGGAATTGTACCAGTGCTTAAATTGTGATCACTCAGTTTCAGAAGTCTATGCATGGCAGTGGGAGCCCCAAATCGATTTGCACGGTCTATACATGGATTAAGCCTCCGGGAATGACCTGTGACCATAGACCAGAGCTGTGAATAGTTTTGCTATCATGCAGAGTGCAATGGAAAGTGGATTGTTGCAGATGTATTTAAGTTAAAAATCTATGTGGTAGTTACATAATCTGGTACCAATTTGAAGATTAAGAATGTAGGGGTGGAGTCTAGCCTATCAATCAAAATATAGCCAATAAGGCCTCTGTGTGGGCCTGGCTTTCTCCTGAGGACTCTCGGAAATTCTATATTTTCTTCCTTGGAGGCAGGAGACACACACTCTCTCAGCTCACTCCCTGTGTGACATTTCTGAGGAAAAGCCACATGAAGCTATCCTGAAGCAGTCAGTGTTTCAGAGCTGAAAGAATGCTTACAATGCCACTGGATCCACAAGACTTCCAACCCACTGGCCTGTGATCTTCCTGCATTCAGCGTCCTGTCCTTGCATGTGTTTCATGAGTCTGAAGAGGACTTTATGTATTTCTATCAGACATGTGGGCTATTATCAGACGTACGGAATTGATCTCGACATAGCTGGGATGTTTTCTTAATGTACAATTACTCTTTATATAAAGGTCTTTCTTATACACATTTGAGTCTCTCTGGATTTGTTTCTTTAGTCAAACCGAACTAACATATCTAACACCTTATCATTTGATTTCCCTTTTTGACCAATTTAAAATTTGTTTTAGTTTTTAATAGTTTTTGTTTTCTTCAAGATTGACTTTTTTTTCTGGCTTATTTTTTTTAATTTTTTGTATGTTTTCCTGTATATGAAATCCAGGATAGGTAAATCTGTAAAGACAGTACTGGATTAATGGCTTATTGGGGGCAGGGCAGGGGATGGTGGGAATAAAGGGTACCTAATAGCAATTAGTAAAAGAAGGAAGAAAATTCTCTTCAACCAATTATAGATGACTATACAATTCCTCTTATTTATTTATTTTTAAAAGAATTTTTAAAAATACATTTTATTGGGGGCTCTTAAAGTTCTTATAACATTCCATACATTGATTGTATCAATCATATTTGTACAAATATTGCAATCATTATTTCCAAAACATTTTCTACTTAAGCCCTTGGTATAAGCTCCTCTTTTCTCCCTCCCCCACCTTGTAAATCCTTGATCAATTATATATTGTTATTATTTCATATAAGTTATCACAGATATCATATCATTTCATCCTTTAATCACAATAAGTAATATTGTGCAATTGCTGCCATTGGAGTTTCTTTTCTTTTCTTTTTTAATCATTTTATTTGGGGCTCATACACCTCTTATCACAATCCATACATACAGCCATGGTGCCAAGTACATTTGTATATTTGGTGCCATCATCATTTTCAAAACATTTGTACATTTGTTGCCACCATGATTTTCAAAACATTGTCTACTTGGGCCCTTGGCATTAGCTCCTCATTTTTTCCCCTCCCTCCAGCACCCTTCCTCCCTCATGAACCCTTGATGATTTATAATTTTTTTTTCATGTCTTACACTGACTGATGTCTCCCTTCACCCCCTTTTTTGTTGTCTGTCCTCCTGGGAAG
>NW_022111382.1:842665-853050 GCF_000313985.2 Echinops telfairi
CTGGACACCATCAGATTTCTTCACCATATTTGCTTATGAACCCATTTTGTCTTCAGTGATCCTCTTTGGAAGGTGAGCATCATGGGATGCCCGGTTATTAGAACAAAGTGTTCTTGCTTTGAGGGAGTACTTGAATTGAGGCCCAATGTCCATCTGCTACCTTGATACTAAACCTATAAATATATGTACATAGATGTATTTCCCTATTGCTGTATACAAATATATTTTAAAATGTACATGCCTGTATTTAGACCTCTGTAAACGCCCTTTGCCTCTGAGTTCTTTCCTCTATTTCCTTTTGCTTTCCTCTTGTTAAAAACATTCTTTTCCTTCCTGAACTCCTTGACATCAGCTCCCTTTCACTTCCCTACCACCATTACCACCCCTGTATCTCCCAGAAACCAATATTTTACTTATTGTTCCTATAGGTTCATCAATACTGGTTTTCATATACAAAAACAGAAAAACATATAACAAGAATTCAAGAGAGTGACTCCAATGAGAAAACACATCTGAGCTAAACCCCAATATGAACAAATAAACAAAAAACCCAACCCAAAACCAAACAAACAAAATTACTGAAAACGTTGAACACTATATCAGGCCTAATGTGCATCAGAGGGGGATCAACGGACAAAGTTTTAACTATTCAAGTCAGCTTTAACATATTGATCTCCTATAGTCATTTCTCCAATGCACTCTATTTGGTAACCAGTTTCTTCTGATCCTGCTATTATGGATAGAGGGAAAAATCACTGGAGGCTTATTTCCTATGTAGATCCCACAAATGTATCTTGTGTTCCCACTGCCATATGTAGCCTTCTGCAAACCAGATTCTCACAATTTGGGCTCCAATACTATTCCCTCCTTTACTTTGGATTATATTATTTACAATCCTTCAGTGACTGATGTTGGTGTGCTTCTTTATACAATTATTTTTTATATTATTGAACTATTAAATTGTATGATATATGAATTATATATTAATAAAACTATTTTTAAAAAGAATTAAGGGTGAAACAATAAATCTCTAAGACATATTTCTTCTCTTTTTTCTTTTTCCTGAAAATTAGATGAAGCTTTACGGAGTAGACCATCAATTTATATTCAACAGTTAATACACATTTTGTGTCAACTCATTTATTGCCATCCTCTCACCGTACCATCAGTTAGTTATACCACTTCCTTCCTGATTCTTGTCTCTACTCCTTTCCTAACCATCTGCACTTTGTTCTTGGATAAAAGCTGTCCTTTCTGTCTTAACATTTGATTATCCTACCACACATATAAGTTTAGTTCCTGACCTAAAGAATGACTAAGGACCATAATTTTGGGAATCCCACATGATTCTATCCAATCAGTATACCTGGCCTATTTTACTATTTTGTGTTTTGTTCCACAATTCTCTCCCACTCTATCCAATGGTACGTTCTTATAGTCTCAGGGTTGTAGAGAGACTGGTGTTTGTATGGTCATTAGTTCACTGAACTAAATTTTTCCATATGTCTTTTGACTTTTATCCATGTTTTTGTTTGTTTGTTTCCTCAGCATGGGGAGAGACCAGTAATTGCACCTTGTATGAACACCCATGAGTTTTAAGACCCCAGGTTCTACTCACTAAAATAGGATGTAGAATATAGTCTTGTGAACTGTTTTCAATTTTCCTTGATGTCCCCCAATACTATTATCTTGATCCATCGGGCTCATGAATTCATTCTCTCAAGGTGTTAGGCTATGTCTAAGTATTTTTCATAACTTTGCTCCCTGTATGTTCCACCACATTCATTGATATGCTTACAGCAAAGGTAAATACACACATATAAATGTCCTCTGTTAAATCTTTATATATATTTGAATATACTCCCACTCTGTCCCTCACACTTTTCAGCTTATGTATCTATCCAAGGATCTACTTGTAGACTACCACTATTTCAGGACTGTGTATATAGCAGTGTTTGCCTCTGTTGACTTTTATTATTGCAAACCTCCCAGTGTCTTGCCCTGCTTCCATCATTTTTTGCTGACTTCCTTCTTATGGTATGTTGCCTTCCCCTTCTCTCAAATCAGCACTACCTAACTTCTAGCCAATTGTGAGGATCGCACAGGACCAGGCTGTGTTTCGTTCTGTTGTGCATGTGTTTCGTTATGGGTCAGAACTGACTCGATGGGATCTATCAACAACAGCCTTCTAGCCAGTGGCTTTCCCTTCCTCTTTTCCCATTGTATCCTTGTAACCATTAAAAAAACGTTTCATTTATTGTGAAAACCTTTTCTTTAGTTTTTATAACAGTGTCTCATATAATATTTATCTTTCTGTGATTGGCTAATTTCACTCAGTATAAGGTCCTCCAGTTTCATCCATGTTATGAGGTGTTTTGCAGACTCATTCTTATTTTTTAATATTGCATAGTATTCCATTGGGTGTATGTACCAAGGCTTATTTATCCATTCCTCCACTGAAGGACATTTAGGTTGTTTCCATCTCTTTGCTATTGTGAATAGCTCTGTAATGAACATGGATGTGTATATATCTGTTTGTCTCATGCCTCTTATTTCCTTAGGATATAGTCCCTGTGGAAGTATTTCTAGGTCATATGGAAATTCTAGTCAAATTTTTGAGAAAGTGTCATACTGCTTTCCACTCTGTTTACACCACCTTACTGTCCTACCAGGACTGTATGAGGGTTCGAGTCTCTCTGGATGCACATTCATATTTGTTGTTATCTGTTTTTATTGTATTTAACCTTGGATATTAATCCTAGGATGAGATGATATACATCATTGCTGTTTTGATTGGCATCTCTCAAGTAGTTAATGATTCCTAGGTTTGTTTCCTACCAGAATGTCTTCTTTCATGAAGTGTGTGTTCATGTCTAAGACATATTTCAAAGTGACAAATGCAACTCACATTTATTTTCTTTCATTCTTTATTTGCAATTAAAGAGAAGAAAGTTGAGAATTTATTTATCATAGGGGAAGAATAAGTAGAACAGTAAGGAGAGTCCACATATTCCATACAGCAATAAGAAAATATTTTGTGGTAAGACAAAGAAAAGCTCTGATGCCTTCATATAACCTAGAGGAGTCTGGTTGGCAAATAAAAAATGCCGTGCCTTTCATTGTCAATTAATGCAAAGAAAATCAGTACTATAGGTCTGGGTAGGGTGAAAAAGTTGTAATATAACAGCACTAGCATTCTTATTAAAAAAGTACAATAATGTTTCATTCATAGAAGGGAGATGAATTTCTATAAGAAATGATAGTAAGTTTGCTTCAGAAGGAAATTAATCTTTTGATTTGTGAAGTGTAGTTGATTTAAAATATTGCAGAAGAAAGCTACTTTCAGATTGAAAATAGAAATCTCCACCTTTTCCCTCCCTCCTCTCCCTGCTATTAGGCCAGTGGTATGAAAGAGACCACGAGTTCAGTACTCCCATCTTCCACTCAAAGGGCCATAAGCACTGAAATATAGAAGTGCAAATTTTCCTTTTTGCAAGCTAGAAGTAATGATAGGGAGACGATAATCACTGAAATGTGCAGCACTCTAAGGCTTTGCAAGACATCAACTTGATTTGAGTTAATGAAGTAAAGATGGGCAGTAAGGCTTCCTTCAGTTGCAAGACTGAAGCTGTCAGGATAAAGGGGCAAGTAATAGAGACCCTGCATGTGAATAATTTTAAAAGGAAAGAGTTATGGGAAACTAAAGAAGAAAAGGAGAGAATTGTGGAAGGAGAAAGTCTCCAGATGCGACTCTTTCTGAAAGTTAGGAATTGTCAGAGAGATCATGTCCACTAGGAGAAATCCAGGGGTTTTTAATAAATTCTTAAACAGTTCAGTTATGAATTGTTCACATTTTCACTGGATATCTCATCTATATGTAGTATAGAGCAAGAGGTACTGAGTACAATTAGAAGGAGTTTCTCCCATCCATGATTATTCAAATAGCATTACTGTGGAATAAAACACTGGAGAATAAGTGAAACTAATTGCCACCTTCATATGAAGAGGGAAGAAACGTAAGATAAACAAAGAACTCCTTAAGAAGATGAACTGTAAAACCTATTACACAGACAGTAGTCTAAACACCCTGGCACTGTGAGACAATGATAGCAACATAGACCAATGGAACAGAATAGACCCCCCCCCAATAACTGCATTCACCTGCAGGCAACTGTTTTCAATTGACAAAGTTAGATTTCCACCTGCACAAAAATGAACCAGGACCCACACCTAACCTTTGCACAAAAATGAGCTCAGGAAGGACCATAGATCTAATGTAAATCCCAGAGCTATAAGTATCATCAATGAGAAAATGGGGAAAACAAGGGCTCTATTGCAGGGCATACACATACTACTAAATATAATAAAGGAAGCACAAACAGTAGAAAAAAATAGGGGATGTCTTGGACCTACTAAGAATTAGAGATTATGCATATCAAAAGACTTTATCAAAAGACAATCCATAGATTGGGAAAACATCTTTAGCAATGACACAGAGGGCAAGTGAATACTTTTTTTAATCAACAGAATTTGGCAACACCTCAATTAAAAACAACAAATAACCCAATTAAAAAGTGAGCAAAAGACATGGACAGTTCACTAAAAATAACATTCAAATAACTAAAAACATGATAAAATGCTCACGATCACTAGAAATCTAGTATATGCAAACAGAACCAATGATGAGTTATCACATGATAGCTCAATTTTAAAAAACAAAACAAGTGCTAGAGAGAGAGAGTGGAGAGTTGGAACTCATAGACTGCTGTTGGGATTGTAAATGTGTACAACCATTATGGAAAGCGATATGGCACTACCTAAAACCACAAGAAATAGAAATCCCATAGAACACATCAATGCCTCTTTTGGATATATACCTTAAAGAAGTAAGAGATACAACATAAACAGATGTATGCTCTCCTGTGCACATTGCAGCACAGTTAATAGTAACAAGAAGGTGGAAACAGTCTAAATGCCCATCAGTAGAAGAATGGATACAGAAACTCTGGAACATACATACACAATGTAATACTATACATCCCTAAAAAGTAGTGATGGAATCACGAAGCATGCAATAGTATGAATGAACATTGAAATACTGGGGTGAGTGAAGTTAGGCAATCACAAAAGGACCAGTATTGTATGATACTACTACTATAAGGATACACACCAAGACAAAGGCAGGCATCTACCCTCAAGTCATGCAATCTTCTAATCCCTTCTTCCAAGCAACAAGGGGTATGTCTGCTTAATGCTCATGATCTATATATCAACCCCTTATTTGTATATTAGGAAAAAAAACACTTCTTTAGAGGAGGCCTCACCTCAGTTGGGGTCAGTTTCTTTTGTTGGGGGTAAAGGGAAAAGACCAATCTGTTCCTGTCATATAGCATTTTCCCATGATCACTCCAACTCAACAGACACTCCTACAAAGGTGCTCTGTGAATGTTAATGGAAATTCAAGTCCAAAAGTTAGATGGGAGGACATGTCTGTCTCAGAGAAAGCGATTTTATTTTTGTATATGGGTAAACCTGGAAGGGTAACCTGCTATTGGGGAAATGCTTAACATCACTTATGTAGACACCCCCAATGGGGAGACTATACCTGATAGTATGTTCTCAGTTGGGCACTTTCGACCAAGTTTCTATCCAACCTTTGGTGATCCAGGCCTCATGTTATAGACAACCAGGACTTTAGACTGTTCTTTCAAGGTGCATAACATCCTTCGTAGACCACACCAGAAGACTCTGATTTGGAAACATCATTAAGAGAACCAGACTTTACCTTAACTATACCTGTAGCAGCAGATGAGTGGAGCTGAAATACTCCATCGGACTTAAGGCAGAAATGCCCTAGTGTGAAAAGAAGCAGATGATTACTATTGTTATACAAGGTTATGGATTTGTCGTTGAAATTTGGTTCAAATCTCTTTCTTTGAGAGTGCCTAATAAATGGCAATTTAAAACTACCATATATTTTCTATTTTCATGCACTTTTTGATCTTTATGACATGACTAAGCCCAGCAGACACAGTTCTGCTTTAGTGAATGAGTGTCATTGAGAGTTTTGTCCTATCTTCACCCCCATTGTTTGCCAAAATAATGTCCAGTCATTTAAATTTTAATCTGTACAAATCAACAATCCATGTATTTTAATCTTAAAGGCTGCCCTATACATGTACAATTTCCTTTTTGTAACATGATTTTCAATTCTATAACATTGACTTAATTAATGATGCTCTCAGTAGAATTACCATATGCTCCCTGGAGATGATTTACAATGTTCTCCAATGAAATTATAATGACATCTCAAAAGTGGACAAGGTACATATATAGAACTGGAGATACATGAAATGATTTTGAACTTGCACTTAATAGTAGCCCTAGTCAAAAAGCAATAAGTTCTTATGACATAGTCTGACTTGATGTTTGTCTTCATAAAGAGACCACTGAAGATATGGGCTCTATAACAAAGTTTGGTGAAGAAATTAGACGGTGCCCAGCTATAGAAAAGAATAGCATCTGGGGTCTTAAAGGCCTGTTTTAAAACAAGGAGCCATCTAAATGAGGTGCTAGCTAAGTTCACATGGAAGAAGCACACCAACCTATGTGATGCACGGATTGTAAATAATTAAATCCAAGACTAGAGGAAGGAACTGTATCTTAATACAGTTAATATAGTTTAAATTCTGAGCACCCAGTGCAGATAGCTATGGATGAAAGTGAAAGCTCAAAATCCATTTGCAAAGTCCTCAGTGGATTAAGCCTAATCCTCTCTGACCATTGACTAGGGATGTGAATAGCCTTGCTATCAGACAGAGTGCACTGGAAATGGGATGAATACATATGCAGCTAGATTAAAATTTAACATCTTTTGCCCACTTTGAATTTTTTCTGGCTTTTATTATTTTCTGCTTTCTTTTCAAGTGAGGCTTTATTTTGTTATTGTTGTTGGAAGAGAAATGGGGCACTAATTATAATGAGCACAAGAATGAAGAAAATGTTCTAAAATTGATTGTGGTGATGAATACACAACTCTTTTTAGTATGTTTAAACAATTAAATTGTATAATATGTGAATTAAATGTCAATAAAGGTGTTAATGTTTTTAATTGGAGAATGATCAATACTCAGAAGACAGTAAAATAGGAAATTGGCCAATAATGTAGTCATCCTAATATTAAGCAAGAATCAAAAAGCTTATTTAAATGCATATGGTTACCTTCCACCATAGGCCATCAGTGGAAGAAGAGAAAATTAACCAAAGTAAAGTAACAAGAGGAAGAGAAATAATAAAAATTAAAGCAAAAATCAATGAAATTGAAAATAGGAAAAACAATGAAACAAAAAGCCATTTATTTTAAAAGATCAGTAAAAGCAATTCATTTTCAAGTAGGACAACTAAACAAAAGAGACAGAAAACATGAATCATTAATATTAGGAATGAAAAGGGAACATTACTATTGATTCCTTGGACACTAAAGTGATAATAAGGGAGTACAATGAACAACTCTATGCCTATACATTAAATAACTTAGATGAAATAAAATAAACTTAGATGAAATAAAATAACTCTGTAGAGACCCAAATTATCAAAACTCATTCAAGGAGAAATAACCAAACAACTAACCAATCAACCAACAAACCAACCCATTACTGTCATGTTGATTTTGACTCAAAGAGACTCTACAGGACAGGGTATAACTACTCTCAAGATTCCCAAAGTGATAAGTATCTACTGAAGTAGACTGCTGCATCTTTCTCCTTTAGAGGGATTGGTGGGGTCAAACAGCCAATCTTTCAGTTAGTAGCTGAGGGCTTTAGCCACTGTGACAGCAGGACCATTTATCAAAAAGAATTGATAACTTAAATCGAGAGGTTATTAAGTATATTACATGCATTGAACCTGTAGTTAAAACCCTTCTAAAAGAGAAAATGGAAGTACCAAATGGTTTCACTTGTGAAATATTAATAAACATTCAAGGAAAAATGAGACTGTTTCTACACAATATCATCCAGGCATTCCATGAAAAGAGCAGTACCTTAATAATAAAAGCAGACAGAGGTATTAAGAGAACCAATAACTACATACTAATGTCTGTAGTCATTACAGATAGAAAAATCATTTAGAAAATATTAGCAAAATGAATCTGGGAACATAAAAGAGATAATATATCATGCCCATGTAGGCTTCATTGCTGGAATGCAAGGCTGATCCATTACCCAAAGATCAGTCAGTGTAATTCAGCGTATTATCAAACTAAATAAGAAGAAAACAAAAGTTAACACCAATAGTTGCAGAAAACAATTTAACAAAATTCAATATTCATACATAATAAAAATGACTAACTATTCAATAAGAGAAGGACATACCTCTAATCTAATAGAGAGCCTCTCCAAGAAAGCTACAGATAATATTATACTTGATAGGAGACTACGTATTTACACTCTAAGATCAGGGACAAGGCCAACCTGTCTTCTCTGCCACTTCAATTCAACCTTTTATTTGAAGTACTTGCTAGTTTTATAAGGCAAGATAGGACAATGTATGACATATTAATTGGAAAGGATGTAATAAAAATGTCTTTTTTTTAACAACATAATCGCTATGTAGAAAATCCCAAGAAATCTAAAATAAGGGCCCTATAAATAATATGGTCACTTTGTACAAGGTCAATATGAAAAAGTAAATACTACTTATATATATATAAAGATTGAACCATTGGAATTTTAATCTTAAAAAAAATCATAATAAATTTGAAATCAACCTCACTGCCACCAAGTTGATGCCAACTCAGTAACCCTAAATAACTTGGTAGAACTTCTTTTGTGGGTTTCAGAGACTGTAACTCTATAAGAGTAGAAAGCTCTGTCTTTCTCCCAGACTTTACACTAGTACCCCCAAAGTGAAGTATTTGATATAAATATTAAAATATGTGTAGGATGCATTTTTGGAAAATTGCAATACTGATAAATTTAAAATAATAAAGTAAAGAAGATCCAAATAAAAAGAGAGTTGTACTGTGTCCATGTATCAAAGGACTTAATATGTTAAAATGTCAACACTACCTAGTTTGAGCCACGGAATTAACACAGTTAAAATATCATACAGTGTTTTTTTAAAGATATCAACAAACTAATTCTAAAATTTATATAAAAATACAAAGGTACTACAATGGTCAAAATAATTTTGAAAAACAGAACAAAGTAAAGGGTAAACATTACCTCATTTCAGGCCCTAGTATAAAGTTACAGTAAACAAGACAGTGAGGTATTGGAGAAAGAATAAATATGTAAATTTATAGAAGTGACTAGAGAACTCAGAAATAGATCCACACAAATATAATAAATGAATTTTTGAAAAAGGAAATTAAATAGAAGAAAGAAAATTTATAAACAACAAAAAAATTGACATCTATGTACCAAAAAATCAAACCTTGAAATATAGTTCATACACAGAATTAACTCAAAATGGACCTGGCCTATATATACAATGTAAAACCATATAGCTTTTGGAATAATACATAGGAGAAAATCTACATGCGCTTCAGGGTGGTAATGGGTGTTTGGATTGTATTTGAGAAACAACATATATAACGAATTTATTTATTTATCTACTTACCTATCTTACATATCTATCTACAAGAGCAAGCCAAAAATATTGCTACACAATCATAGAAACATGTATTAAAGAAAAAATAGCAAAATGTGAAGTTATTGTTTCTTGATATCCCTTCCATGTACTATTTATACTTCAGAAGGCAGTGTTTTCATGTCTCTAACCTTTGCCAGAGGAATTCTGAGCTTTTTTATCGACATTTTATCAAAATGGCAGATTTGGCATCTCAATGGATTCCAATTATGTTCCTTTTCAATCCTATTTATATTTAGGGAACAAAAGGAAATCTAAAGGGGGCAAGATCAGGGTTCTAGGGAAGACAGGGTAAGATTTTCTAATAAAATTCTCATCAGACAGCTTTTACTACCTAAAAGAATGAACAGGTAGGTACATATAGTAGAGAGTAAAACTTCCTTAGCCCAGATTTCTAGACTTTATGCTCAGCAATAGTTTTCAATTTCCTTAACATGTCTTTCTAGGAAGACTCCATGATAATCCTTTGTCTTTTAAGATAATCTGTCAAGATGATCCCTTTGGAATTAAAAAACAGTTTTCATAATCTTCTGGACGGAACTCTCTGGTTTGAATATAACTGACCAGCAGATTGTCTTAAAGCCACATTTTTGTTAGATGTTTTTTTAATTCATTTTATTGGAGGCTCATACAACTCTTTTTTAAAAAATCACTTTATTAGGGGCTTGTACAACTCTTATCACAATCCATACATACATCAATTGTGTAAAGCACATTTGTACATTCATTGCCCT
>NW_022111382.1:880208-882002 GCF_000313985.2 Echinops telfairi
CCTCTTCAAACTCATGAAACGCATGCAATGATGCTGAATGCAGGACAATCACAGGTCAGTGGGTAGAAAGTCTTTGAATCCACTGGCATTCTAAGCATCTCAGGTCTGGCAAGGGTCTCTGTGCCTTCCCCGGCTTCAGAGATCTGGTTTCATCAAGATGGGTCCATATGGCTTCTTGTCAGCTGCAATGTCTCCCAGGGAGTTAGCAGGGAGAGAGAGAGAGAGAGAGAGAGAGAAAGACATTCTGTCACCCACCTCGAAGGAGGAAAACACTGGAATTACCAGAGTCCATAGGAGAAGGCCGTGCCCACGCAGAAGCCTCATTCGCTATGACCCAATTGAGAGTCAACTCCACCACATCACTCTTAATCCTCTTCAATCCCAAACTGACACCAGATTATGTAACTACCATGCTATGTACACACCAGTAGCTTGGTGAAGCAGGTTTTCAAAGAATCTCAAGGCCTAGGGACATGATCCATGAGTTGGCAGTCCCACAGATAGTGTATCTGACAAGTTGAGGCAGAGAGCAAGGTAAGGAAGCTGCATGCTGGTCCAATCATCAGAGATCTAGAGAGCAAGGGGGAGGACATTACCAAGCCCTTTATCTCTTTGCCCTCAAATCAAACTGTGACCTGATTAATCCAGCATGTTTTTTATTGACCAGGTTGGCATAAAAAAATCTACTTATCACAGTCGATTCCGTGACAACTTGGCACCTGTACACAATTCTTTAGTCATGTATAATTTCCAGACATTAAGGGAATCACACTTAAACCTAACATCATACATCTATCATACAAATAATGAAAATACACTGATTCTAATTTTGTCTGTTACATCACACATGTACAAAGGAAAGATATTCAATAAGCAATATAAAGAAGATAAACTGACAATCACAAACCCTGCTTTTACAAATGATCACGTGGTCATAACTGGTAGTTCTACTACCCTCTTCTACTACCCATTCTGTATTATCTTTGCCCTTGATCAGCACCTCATCTGGCCATGGTTGTTTTCTTGGTGGGGTGACCCAGACCTTCATTCCTGAGGGGTCTGGGTCATTGGACATCCTATTTGTATTGGGTGGCTGTAGTTTACCAGTTGCCTTAATCACAGGACTGGTTGTACTAAGAGATGGCCTATGGGATCTCCCGGATTTCAGACATATTCTTCTTTACCTCTAGTATGTAGCATCTGTCCAAATTTTCCATGTTAATCAGGATAAATTATACCACTTAGTACAGTGAAGCCCACCTGGCCTATTGATCCAGAGGTATAAGAAGCCCAAAGTTGCCAGAGTACATTCTACGCTGCCAGTTTAGTGGAATCAGCTCTGTGTTTCCAGCGGGGAAGAGTTCCTTCCTTTGGGACTAGGACCCCCAGACCTGAAGAGCATAGATAGGGTTGTTGGGACAGGAAGCAGACATGCTGCCAGTGGATCACTAGGAGTAATAGTGAGTGGTGCCATGCCAGCTTCCACACCTTGGTTCCTGGACCCATGAATCCTGGCTATTGGAGACAAAGCACCTTATATTGGTCACTGGTTTGGAGGGTATACAACCTCCTGGAGAACACTGCCCCAGCTGCACAAGTTGTTGCCACCTAGCTGGTGGTGTAATTGTGATTTAGGGGGCCATTCCATCGTTCTGTCAAGCCGGCTGCTTCAGGATTATGAGGAACGTGATACGACCAGTGGATTCCATGGACATGAGCCCATTTGCTGTGAAGTGAGCTCCTTGATCTGAAGCAATACTATGTGGGATGGCATGCTGGTGGATAAGGCAGTCT
>NW_022111382.1:882772-886607 GCF_000313985.2 Echinops telfairi
TGCTGCTGTCCACTTATGAGTGACACCTGCATACCGTGCAGAGCCATCAGTAAACCAAGCATGAATTTTCTGTTCTTCAGTTAACATACCATAAGGAACTCCCCAGGAGGCCATAGGTGCAGACAGGGAGAAGGAAGGTACCGTGACAGGAGTGGAGACTGTGGGCCTTTTGACCACTTCTTCATGGAGGTTACTTGTACCTTCAGGTCCTTCCATTTAACAATGGAGTGTTGCTTTGCATGTCCAAATGTATGAGACTTTGGGTCGGACAATACCCAGTTCATGATGGGCACTTAATGGCCCATGGTGAGGCATTAAGTGTCCACTAGGGCACAGTAACAAGCTGTTTTTCAAAAGGGGACTATTTGCTTGTAGTGGATGGCAGGACTTTACTCTGAGATCCCCTCAAGGTTCTACGCTGTGATTCACCAATAGGGACCTGCCAAAGACACCACACCACATCTCTATCTACAACTGACACCTCTAGCACCATTGGGTCATTTGGAGCATGTGGTCACAGTGTCAAAGCAGCTTGCACAGCAGCCTGAACCTGTTGCAGAGCATTTTCTTGCTTAGGCCCCACTCAAAATTGGAGGCCTTTCTTGTCACCTGATAAATAGGCCAAAGTATAACACCTGAATATGGGATAGGTTGTCTCCAAAATCAGAAGAAGCCCACGAGGCGTTGTGCCTCCTGTTTAGATTTTGGGATGGGGGTCCATGCAATAGCTTATTCTTCACTTTAGTAGGAATGTCTTGATATGCCCCATACCACTGGACCCTAGAAATTTTACTGATGTGGACGACGCCTGAATCTTTGTTGGGTAGGTTTCACAACCTTTTGCACGTCAATGTTGTACTAATAAATCTAGTGTTTTTGATACACCCTCCTTACTGGGTCCAATCAGCCTCATGACATCCATAAAATGGACTAGTGTTATGTTTTGCTGAAGAGTCAGGGAATCAAGATCTCTTCAGGCTAAATTATGGCACAGGGTGAAAGACTTGATGTACGCCTGGGGGAGAGTTGTGAAAGTGTATTGTTGCCCCTGTCACCTGAAGGCAAACTGTTTAGGTGGTTCCTCAAGCCTAGTCTTGAGAAGTTATTGGCCAGATCAATAGCTGCATACCACGTACCAGGAGAAGTATTAATTTGCTCAAACAATGAAATCACATCTGGAATGGCAGCTGCAATTGGAGTCATCATCTGGTTAATTTTAAGATATTCCACTGTGATTCTCCTGGATCCATCCCGTTTTGTTCTGTTTTCCTTTGCAGGTCATATCGTTGAGTTAAATGGGGATGTGATAGGAATCACCAGCCCTGCATAATTCAATTCTTTGATGGTGGCACTGATCTCTGCAATCCCTCCAGGAATGGGGTATTGCTTTTGGTTTACTCTTTACCTAGGGAATGGCAGTTCTACTGGTGTCCACTTGGTCTTTCCTACTATAAAAGCCCTTATTCAACATTTCTGGAACCCAATATGAGGGTTCTGCAAGTTACTAAGTTTGTCTGTTCTAATGATGCCTTCTGGAACTGGGGAAGTAAGGACCAGATTGTTTGGGGGTCCACTGGACCCATGGTGAGGCATACTTGAGCTAAAACCCCAACAATAACTTGAACTCCATATGCCCCCAGTCTGATTGGTGAGCCTTCAAAACATGTTGCTTCTCCTGGAATTAGTGTCAGTTCAGAGCCAGTGTCCAGTAATCCATTAAAAAAGCTTGGTTATTTCCTTTCCCCCATGAACAGTCTCTCGTGAATAACAGCAGGTCACTATGGGGAAAGCTAGAAGAAAGACTACCAGTATAAACATTTGGGGATTTATCAGGGTCCTTCTTCCAAGAAGTCTTCCACTCACTCAAGGGGTTTTGGGTCTGTAAACTGGATCAGGTCTGGAGGTTGAGTGTTTGTGACTCTCTGTTCTGCTGTTCACCTGATCTTGCATTCTTCTGCCTGTATAGATCATGTAAATATTTAGTAGGTTTCCCATGTATTTCACTCCTAGGGATACCATGGCTAAGTAGTCAATACCATAAGTCCACATGAGACAGGTTGCTGTGATTATTATGGAAAACTTGCTGTCCATTATGATAACCAGGTCCAACCCATCTTTGTTGATTCAGTGCTGACATCTGCCCCCTACAACTACAATGGGGCCAAATCAACCCCATTGTAGGTAAAAATGTGGGAGTTCACTTAGGGCATTTCCCATGGTCAATCCTGGTGTACATAAAATAGCACGCACAGGAATCTTCAGAGATGCTGGGTCCACTTCACAAACTTATTCCTTATGGTTATGGTGAAAGATATGTTCTCAGGGCACTCCTTTTTGGGGGGCTATTCTGACAGATAGATTCCAACATACCACAGGCTATTGGATATCTTTGTCTGCATTGTACAAACATAGGTCGGGTTGGTCAACCTCACGTTTGTCTAATCTAGGTCATTGGCAGTCTATGCTTCAGTGAACCAGCCAAATAAACAATTAGATCCCCTCTTACCATCTCTTGCTGAGATAGTGAAAGAAGATTCTGTGCTTAGGGGTTCCTATATCAAGAAACTCAGACTGGCCTAATGTTGCATTAATTGCACCAGTATCCCACACCCAGGCTTCTGCTTGTATGTATTAGAAAACTAGCAGATCTTTATGCAATGTCCTGTAAGACATCTCCCCCAAGCAATGCTACCGATGCAGCCACACCTGGTATTTCAGTTTCAACAGTTTGGCTAATCTGATCAAATGTGTGTTGTTTTATTGGTAGTGGATTACTCCCCTCAGGTGGGAGGGGTGGATCTACTGACTCGGGAGGCTCAATCGTCTCTAGGGGCTCAATATCCTCCTCTTCTGGATCATCAATGCATATGTCTCCATCCAATGTTTCAGGATCCCAATTCTTTGCGATTAATGCCCTTACTTTTACATCAGACACTGTAGACCTGCAATTCAGCTGATGCTGTGTTTCAGCTACCCATATGATGAGACTCTGGATTTGGTTTTCGGCAATGTCAGCTATATTACTCTAGGAGAGAAGATTCTCCTTTGTAGCACATGCAGAAGTTTTAAGTCTGTTATTTGGCACTTGAGATGTGCTTCTGAGGTTCTAAGATGATCCCTTTCCTTGATCATATTTTCCATTGTAAGGAGGACCAGCCAACCATTTTCTTATCCTGACAAAAACGCTGGAAAATATCAAACAGATGATCACCCAGAGCCTCTCCTCTCAAGAACACTTCATCTATTGGTGGTGAAACTGTGGACATTAGCTTTGCTACATCACACCATGGATTAACACCACCCACTCTAGTAAGAGTGGCAGAATTATCCATGCCTTTAGGGGTAGAGACAGACAGCATTGTCAGTGCTGTTAAGCCTAATCAGGCTGGAGAGCCAATTTGAGAAGCCCGTATTCATTATCTTGTTTCTCTAAAACCACTCCCGGTACCATTTCTGCTAGGCAGGGTTCTCTAGAGGATCAAAACCAGAACATTCATGATTATATGTATGTATGTATATGTGTGTGTATGTATGTGTGTGTATCTATACACATAGATATGGATATCTATATATCCATCCATCCATGTATATATGGATGGATTTATTCAGCACGAAAGCCTAAAACAACTAATTAGTCCACACAACAGTATACAGTGCTCAGTTCAACTCACTCCTCTGGAATAGTTAATTTATTGGAAGTCATTCAACTCCCGCGGGCTGCGGGGTCCAAGGTCAAAGAAGCACATGGGTGAGCACTGCAGACAGTGCACTGCAGACAGAGTCCACTCACAGGCAGCAAACAGCATGGTGGGTCATCAACCAGCAGCAGCTCATG
>NW_022111382.1:886707-887809 GCF_000313985.2 Echinops telfairi
GGATATTTTGTTTTAAGGTTTAAATCTTATATCGAGGCAATTGTTTCAGAGGTTCATCATCCAGCCTTCATGGCTTCAGAAATTGTGCATTTCATGAGAACTTGGAATTTCATTCTGCATTTTCACTCTTTTGATCAGAATGTTCAGTAAAGGCAGGCAAGCCCTGTGCAACTGTTCTGGTTTCCCGGAGAAGAAGACAGCTGCTCACGAGCAATTAGCCACACATTCAAACTGTGTGGATCTGTATTGTCTTTTTGTTTTTAAACAGCATTGACTTTTTGAGAACTATATGTATAGTCTTCATATAAATCCTTTGTTGTATATGTTGTTTGTGATAATTTCTTTCCCTGTGTACCCAATCTTCTCATTCTCCACACAGGTCCTTTGCAATAGAAAAAATTTAATCTCTATCCAATTAAATTCATCCATTTTGCACGTGTGTTAATCATGATTTGGTGTCAAGTCTAGGAACTGTTTGCCATCAATTTTCTCCTTGTTTTTGTCTATGAGTTGGATAGATTTCCATTGTGATCTGATTTGCATTAATTTTCACTTGGGCTGAGTTTAGGTTGATGTTTATGTTTTCCCTATGGGTGTCTAATTACTACAGTATCATTGATTGGAAAGACTATCCTTCCCTTGAAGGAATATGGCTCCCTTATAAAAAATAATTTGAACATATTTGCATTAGTCAATATGTGAGATCTTTATTCTGATCTAATTTGTATATGTACATCTCCAAGTTAAACATTGACCAGAGTGGTTCCTCCATTTTTTTCCTTTGCAAAATTGTGCCAGCCATTGTAAACCTTATCACATTTCACATACATTTTAGAATAAACATGTTTATATCTAGTGGTACTCAATCAAAAGCTATGTAGTAGCGAAGAATTACTAAACTCAAATGAAGGCCAAACATGATGGTGGGACAAAGGGAAGTAAAACGGAAATAGAGGAATGAACCAGGAGGCAAAGGACATTAATAGATGCTGAAATACAGGCAAGTACATATGTAAATATATCTATATAATGAGAAGGGAATAGAACTATGTATTCATAACTATATATTAAAAATTAAGGTTACAGATGGACATTGGGTCTC
>NW_022111383.1:0-36965 GCF_000313985.2 Echinops telfairi
TGTGCCTGTGTGTCCTCTATGCCTGAGATGAAGGACGACTGTGGGCGTTCTTATGGGAACGCAGAGCTCCCATCTGGATCTGTCTGAACCGGACACGGCAACTCACCCACTTCACAGCTGTCTCGCCGCTCACCTTTTTTTAGGGGGTTTCTCTTGCAGTGGGGAGGCTTCTTCCTGGAGATTCGACAACATAGGTTTTGGTTTTTCTTGTTTTAACTCTTTTATCTCTGTTCTAGACTTCTTCTTCAAGGATGCAGTTGAAACAAAATCACCTATTTGTGTGTGAATTAAAAATAAAAGGATATGAAATTTGATTTTCGTGAAGAAAGAAAATGATTTCCTTAACAGCTGAAATCCAGTAGTTTATCTGTTGAAGTTTTAACACCCAAGGAGAAATTCTCCATTTTCCCCAATTTACAACGCCCCGCTGTGTGCTTTTCTCACCCGTGAGTCTGCCCTGCTCCTCCTGGATTTCCTAAAACGCCAGCCTAGCTGATGCCGACTCCTAAGAACTACTTGCCCGTGGTCTGTGAGTCTGAAGAGGGGCTGCTGGCCTTGAGTGGGGTGGGCCGTCTGCCTGCAGCTCATTAAACTAGCGTGTACACGGGGACGGAACAACGAGGAAGTAGAAATCTGCGAAACCATGGAGAAATTATGTCAGACACCATGGGGGCATTTCAACACGGTGAAAATTGTTTTTGTAAAAATCTCCTAGCATTCTTCTCTTAGGGGTCCTATCTGTTCCCTCATACAGTAATTGGGATAGGAGAGTGAGAAGCATCGGAGCACAGGGGAGGGGAGAAAGTTCCAATTTGAGGATGGTTTCCATAGTAGTATACACTCTTTCCATGAGCACATACTGGATATGCTCGAGGAGAAGCCGACTGAATATCAGCCGAGGCACCTAATTGTACCACAAAAACTGCATAAACAATGTGCTGCAAAACTCGGCTTCTACACGAGTATATACAGTAGCTTTTCTATGATCCTATCAATATAACTGTTAGACCAGGTCGACTAGAGAAACAAAACCAGTGACACAAGTGTGTAAGAGAAAGAGCTTTTCATCAAGAAGTAGTTATGTATCAGGAGAACATCCCAGCCCAGTCCAGCGCAGGTCCCTAAGTCCTCTTCAGACTCACAAAGCCACAAGCAATGATGCAGAATGCAGAAACAGCACAGGTCAGCGGGTGCAAAGCCGTGTAGATCCATTGGTGGTGGCCACATCACAGGCCTCTGGCCGCCGCAGGGTCAGCCGGTAGGACAGGTGAAGGCAGAGAGGGCGCAGGTTATCAGGACCCTCGTTATGAGAAGGCCATGCCCACAAGGTGGCACCATCAGGCTGCGACCTGACTGACAGGTTGAAATACCACCCCTACTGTGATAGCTCTTCAAGTTGTGGCAGTTACATGGCATTATGTAACTGCCACATACTTTTGACATTTCCGGCAAAGGGGTGGTTTATTTTTTGTTCCACCAGCCAGTAGAGCTGACATAGTTCTGCTGCCCTTCGCCACATAAAGCAGTTGGTGTGGCATTCGACAAACGCATGCCACATGTATTGATTCTTCGGTGTAGTATCAACTAAATCCTTTGTTGAGTCCCAACCATTGGTGATCCCACACAGGGGAGGACGAAACGCTGCCTGCTCCTGCAGCGTCCCCAGGCCAGTTGCAGATGGGAGAGTTGTGACAGGGTTTTCATTGGCTGATGTTCCAAAGCAGATCAGCAGGCTTTTCCCGAGGCCAACTCAGCTTGGAAGCTCTGCTGACACTTGTTCAGCATCACGGCAACACATAAGCCTCCACTGAGGAGCGGTGGCTGCACAGGAGGAACCAAACCGGTTGGAAATCAAACCGGGTCTCTTGCACGATTGTCTCTCTTGGGCTCCCCAGTGTCCAGAAAACACTGGTAATTCATATGTATCTGGTGACAGACCAGTGACCGCAATAAAACGCTGTTACGTTATACTCTGTACCGCTGCATGCCAAGTTTTAGACATGTGTAAGGTTATGATGAAGGCAAAGTACAGATTTCTTCCAATCCTAGGAATGACTATATATTAGATTATTGGAGAACTCAGGCGGTCTGAAAGAAAACCACACCAAACCCTAACCAAAACCTACGCTGGTTTGAAACTAACAATTGAGTGAAATGTGCCTCAGAGGGTTTGCCTAAAGCTCCCTTCCTACCAGAGATCAGCCAGCAGAGGACTCAATGTGGCACACCTGAAGCCTAGTCTTCCTTCAAGGTTTGGTTCTGTTTTATAATTAACGGGGATTTCTGCCTTACATTGTGTAGCACACTTTCACTTCAGAAAGACAGGGCTTGCCTTCTTGAGGGGAGGAAGCAGACATACCCTGGATCTTGCGTAGTTAAGGTCTAAAGAGCCACTCTCCCCTGGCCCTGGTCATGTATCACTTACCTATGTAATTTTTATGTACCTGGATCAGCATAATTACCCCCAATTCTCAGAAAATTACTTCCCCAGCTCTATGCCAAATATAAGGTGTCCCTGAGTAGGGAAAATGGTTAAGCACTTGACTACTAACCACAAGGCTGGCAGTTCAAATCTGCCCTGGGGCACGTCAGAAAATAGGCTTGGTGATCTTTTCAAAAGGCCACAGCCTCGAACACCCAACAGTGATGCTGCTCTGCACACGTGGTCATCACGGGACGACATCAACTCAACAGCAACCCGCCACCAAACCTACCCGGCCCCACCCCGTGCCGTGGACTCAGACTCAGGAAGCCTGCACAATAGCGTACACTGGCTGCTCCTTAGGGTTTCGGAGACTGTAGCTCTCTTAAGGGAGCAGCTTCATCTTCCTCTCACAAAACCACTGGGGAATTTTTGTTTTGTTTTTTTAATCATTTATTGGGGGCTCATACAACTCTTATCACAATCCATCCATCCATCCATTGTGTCAAGCACATTTGTACATCTGTTGCCATCATCATTCTCAAAACAGCCGGGGAATCTGGACAGCTGGCTTTGTGGTTAGCAGCCCCATGCTTAACCTGCGGCATCTCAAGGATGCCTTAAATAGCAATGCCACCAGGTAAATTCTGAGAAAACGAAGTTTCCAAATCTGTGAGCAAGATGCTTCCACTTACCATCACTGTCAGAATCTTCAAACTGTGAATAATCGACTGGTTTCCTGTGCCTATGAGCAAGACAGAAAATTTCATTTACACAAACATCAACTTCTCACCTCTGCTTCCTGAAAGCCATTAATAATCTTTAAATAAATGAAAATGTTTGGATTTCTGTCAAGTATCTCTAAACTTAAAACATGACATGCATTCCACAGGAGGATTTAGGATTATCAAAATTCCCTGCCACTGAGCCAGTGTTTTACAAGACAATAAATCCTTATGGGCGTAAAAAGCCTCAGCATTCTCCCTAGATTTAGAGTTAGCTGAAATCATTATAACTATAACTATCTTTTCCACTTTAATGTTAGATGGGATTTGTATAAAATGTGACTGGTACAGGTTGCTGGGAAAATATGATGGTGAATGGGTAAGAAAGTTATTCAGGGACCCACAAAGCCTAATTCATACGATTAATGCCTATACTCGACACACTGTTTAATTGGTATTGAGTACTTTAAGTTTCTGTTGTGTTCTTTCGTTTTCTGTGTGCATTCTGCCTGATACTTGATTTGCTGGTCACTTAGAAGATGGGGGACGAGGGGCTTTAGAAAGTTAATGCAAGTGGGGTACGTGACATTACACTGTGGGGATTGCAGTCGATCAGATGAAACACATGTTATGCATTGTTGGATGGGAAACCGATCTGCTCTGGAAACCACCCAATTCACAATAAAGACTTAAATTGTGGATAAATGGAATTAAAAGATAATAATGGAATTTCTTTGGAAACCTCCTCCTATTAGTTCACCCAGGTGTGCAGGTCTTCTAAATCCTCAGACATTTCAATACACAATGTCAAAAAATCCACCTGGCAACCTCAACACCAGACTCGTTGGAAAAGTCTTGGAACACCGGGAAACTGCCAAGCTCATAGTAATGGGCGTATTTTCCAAATTTCTAATTTTCCCTCGATACCTCTACTTTGTTCATTGGCAACACATATCATCAGCTGTTGTCTTTGGAATGGCAGGCTCACACAATTCACTTTCCCAAAAATGTCCAGCAAATCAAGCGAGAATAACCCAGTCAGTTGGTCAGTTGTTCATGTAACAATGGCAGTCCATGAAGAGGCTGGTTCCCCTTGGAATTCAATCACACCACATGAATGCTTCTCCTTGAGCATAGCAGTATGCTTAGAGCTTTGTGCATACTTCCCCTTCCTCCTTGTGAGCACATAAAAGTATATACTGAGTATGTATAGTATTGAGGATTTGAGTTGTACACATATGGAAAACCCTGAATAAATTCAGATAATAAATAACAGCAAAATAAAAGCCCAAGCCATTATGAACAAAAGTACCCTCAAGGCTGCAGTGTGTTAAGTAAAACTGCCTTTCCACCTTTCTTTCTTTCAACTGAGCATGTGACAGTAAATGACACAGTAACTACTAGGGCAAATAGGTGCCACTGCCTTGATCTGTGCTAAGGAGCTAGCAGTTTACCATTGCAGTACAGATGAAGAAACTGCGAAGAAAACAACCTCTCCAACCGCTGCACGGACGGGTCTTCTTAACTAGTATTGTTAGGACAGTGGTTTTTCCTGCATGGACTTCCTGAAAGGTTCCCAGTGACTTGTAGAGGGCTCAGGTCAAAATGTTGTGCTGTTAACCTTGCTATTTGCCCCCCCTGCATTCACTTCATAAGCAAATGCTATAAGCAGTACTTCCAAAGCATATCCCAAATGCATTTATTTCATTCCATATTTGCTAATGGGCTATTCCAAACTACCACCCAGTGACATAAAGCCTACTGATTAGTCTCTAGCATGCAGAAATTATTGAACAATATCATATTCAAGTAAAATTTTGTTGAAGATAATTGAAAAAATGACGGCAACAGTACAGCTGCCAGGAATTCACGTTGAATTCTGAAGAGGGCATGGCACAGGGATATCAGGGCTGCCGTCGATGAAAGCAGAGGCTAACAGAAAGATGTATACTTGTATTTGAATGACTATGCAAAGGCATTCAACTGTATGAGTCCTAACAAACTACAGATGACATTGTAAAGAAAGGAACTTCCAGAATCCTCAACTGTGCTCATGCAGAACCTGCTTGTAACTAAGAGGCAGTCTTTTGGCCGAAGAAAGGAATCCTGTGTGGTTTAGGTGTACTTCAGGGCTGTATCCTTTCACCATACTTATTCAATCTGTATGCTGAGCAAATAATCCAAGAAGCTGGACTATATAAAGATGAATGTGAGACCAGGCTTATTAATAACCTGCAATATGCAGATAGCACAACTCTGCTTGCTGAAAGTAAGGAAGACTTGAGGCACCTGTTGGGGCAATCATAGACTGTAGCTTTCTCTATGGATTACTCCAGATAGGACACTGTCAAATGGAACATTCTAAGATCCATTCTGAAGTGACAGGATACTACACATATGCCTACAAGGGAGACCCATCAACACAATGGCTACGAGACTTCCACACCATCCACGAATGAGGTAAAGAAATGGAAGATTCTTACGAATTTCTCATGCCGTGTAAAACTGATCAAGCATGCAACTAAGGTACACTGATAATTATCAGTAACGAAAATATGAAAACTAGAAACAGAAAAGAAGGATCAGAAGTTATAAAACATGCCCTTGGGTGTTGGGAGCCGGTCCTAGCAGACATTCTCAAGGTCCTTCAGTGACCGGCCCTAGTGGAAAATTACTGGCAGGTGGTTATGCCTTAAAAGATATCTTAGTCACCAAAGCTTCCTTGTTCTATGAAAATGTCTGAGGCAGTTTGCAGTCTGTGTTACCCTCCGTCTCCCCCCGAAGTGTTCTTTGACTATTGTGCATCTGTAACTGTTCTGCAGCTACGTGACCTTGGTTGGTTATCTTCCCCACTCTTCACCCATTGGTTGAAATACTAAGCACTCATTGGACTACAGACATACCATATTGAGAATAGGATGGATAGCTGATTGGTTAACATTCTTATGCTTCATTATAATAATACATGTTGGATTGGATACTGTGCAGCACACCTTATTAGAATATGCACCTCCCAGTTCCTCTTTATATTCCCCGAGCTTTGCCCAAATAAACGAGCTTGATCAGCATTTGTCTTGCTCCACGTCTCCGTGTCTTTCTTTCCATCCAGGTTCGTCTTTCCCCCCAGGGTCCCGCTCGTGCGTCCCGCTGGCCCGGGACGCAACAACTGGCGCCCAACGGGGACAGAAACAATGCCAGAAATAGCGTGATAGAATTTTGCATGACTATTTTGTCAATAACAAAACCAGCAACTATATATGTAAACCTTGTCAGATGGAATACACAAGAATCAAATCAAGATGATGGAGAGGCTCAATATCACCCGTCAGAACAAGGCCAGGGGCTGACTGCACAACAGGCCATCAAGTGCTCACAGAAAAGCTCAAGTTAAAGCCGAAGAAGGTGACGAGTCCATGAGAGCCGCTAAAACCTCAAGCATATCTCGCTTGAACTTGGAGACCGTCTCAAGAACAGATGGACATCACACACCAATGCCCAACGAGCTGTGGGATGACATCAAGGACATTATACATGAAGGAAGCAAAAGGTCATTTTCATGAAATGTGCAAGAACCTAGAGTGAGAAAACCAAAAAGGGAAAACACAGGGCATTTTTCAAGCTGACATAACTGAAGGAAAAAAAACCAAAAAACCACTAAGGACTGTATGAGAAAATATCAAATTACATAAGCAGCATCAAAGGAAGATGTACAGAACATAAAGAGGCATTGCACCCAAAATAATGGTAGACTTTCAGCCATTTTAAGAGGTAGCATGTGATCAAGAAACAACGGTATGAAAGAAAGAAGTCCAATCTGCTGGGGGGGGCAGGGGGTGCCGCCACGGGTTGTTGAAAAACAAAAGAAAAAAGTACCCACTGTCAAAGAGTCAATAACTTACAAAAGTAGAGGAGAACTGTTCCACAGAGTTTTCAAGACGATAAATCTTTAGAGGAGCGGAAAGCCTCCTCTTTCTTCTTGGAGTGCCAGTGAATTTTCACTGCTGACCTCCCACTTAGCAGCAGGCTTCAGGAGTTGCCAAATGAAATGTTTTAACAGACAGATACAACACTGGAAGTGATTAGTGCAAGTGATGATATCAGAAAAGTTGGGCAAGAGACTGGAAGAGAGCCATACTTGCAAGGATTGCAAAGAAAATGTGATCCAAAAGAATGTCAAAGTTCCCCCCAAATAATAATATCACAGGTGTATAATTTTGCCAGCAATCACTCTAATTCAGTGGCAACAGTACATCAACAGAGAACTGCCAAATATTTGATCACAATTCAGAAAAGGATATGTAATGATGCACATCAATGCTGAGGTCACATGGCTCTTGAGTGAAAACAGAATACTAAATTACCTGTATCACTGTCGATGCAAAGGTATTTGTGTGGATAATAAATTATGGATAACATTGCAAAGAATGGGAATTCCAGAACATATGTGCATAAACCAAGAGATAAGTTATTCAAACAAACTGCATGGCTTAAAATCAGGGTGTGCCGGGTTGTATCCTTTCAACATACTTATTCAATCCACATGCTTTTCAAGTGATCCAAGAAGCTGAACATATAGTTCATCAAGAGTGAAGGAAGGCTTTTTATCTGATTTTCTGCATATGAAATCCAGGATAGGTAAATCTATAGACAAGGTAAATGGATTAAGGGTTTCTTGGGGGTGTGGCAGGGGAGGTTGGGGGAAATTGGGGAGCTAATAACAATAAGTCCAAGAAAGAAAATATTCTAAAATTGATTGTGGTAATGACGGTCCAATTCTTCTTTATATCACTGAACAATGGAACTGTATGATGTGGATGATGTGCCAATAAAACTGTTTAATGAAAAACAGATAGGAAGAAGGCTCATTAGCAAGCTGCAAGCTGCAGATGATACCTTACTTGCTGAAAAGGAAGAGAAAGTGAAGCATTTACTGATGAAGTTCAAGGACTACAGCCTTCTGTATGGATTATGCCTCAACATAACGAAAACAAACCCCTCACACATGGACAAAGAAGCAACAAGATGATAAAGGGAGAAATGATCGAAATTGTCAAAGATTTTATTTTATTTTGATCCGTAATCAACATGCAAAGAAACAACTATCAAAAAATCAAACCATGCGCCGAGGAGGGCATAGAAAGCCTGGTGGTGTTTCATCAATTGTAATGTAACTGAGAGGAATTACTGAGAGATGAATGAAGGGTGAACTTGAGAGTGGGGCAGGAGGAAAGTAAAAGGAAATCAGGAAAGAACTAGGAGGCAAAAGCTATATAGAGAGGTATAAATATAAGCATGTATATATGTAAATACATTAGTATATAAATACATTAATATAATATATTATATATAATAATATATATTAATATCTTAATGTAAAATACATGTAAATATATTTACATGCTAAAGTATTAAGGTAACAACGGACTTTGGACCTCTACTGAAGTCTTCCCTCAACACATGAACGCTTTGTTCTAATAACCTGGCACTATGTGATGGTCACCTTCCCAACACAATCGCTGAAGACAAAATGGGTGCATAAGCAAATGTGATGAAGAAAGCTGATGGTACCCGGCCATTAAATATACAGTGCCTGGGGTCTTAAAGGTTGAAGTTAAACAAGCATCTATCTAGCAGGGAAGTAACAAAGCCCACATGGAGGAAGCACACAAGCCTGTGTGATCATGGAATGTTGATGGGATCAAGTATCAGACGATCAAAAACAATTACTATATGGATGCAAAGGAGAGGGGTCCGAGTGGAGACCCAAAGTCCATCTGTAGACAATTGGACATCCCTTCACAGAAGGGTCACACAGAAGGAACAATTCAGCCAGGGTGCAGTTTAGCACCAATGAAACACACAACATTCCTCTGGTTATTTAATGTCCACCCCGCTCCCACACTATCATGACCCCAGTTCTACCTCACAAATCCTGCTAGACTGGAGTATGTACATCAGTACAGATTAAGAGCTTTCAACACATTGAAGCCAGGACAGACAAACCCCTCAGAAATAGTGATGGGTATAGAGACACCATGAGGGTAGGGGGAGGGGAGGAAAGGGGGAACCGATAGCAACGATGGATGTATAACACCCCCCTCAGGGGGATGAACAACAGAAATGGGGTGAAGGGATACAGCGGAAGGGGTAAGATATTAAATATATAGATATATATACTTTATCAAGGGTTCACGGAGAGGGAGAGAAAAGAACTGATAATAAAGGGCTCAAGTAGAAAGATAATGTTTTGAAAATGACAATGGCAACATATGTACGAGTTTGCTTGATATAACTGATTTACAGATTTTTATAGCATCTGTAAGAGCCCCCAATAAAACGATTTAAATTTAAAAAGGAAAGAAATCAAACGATGTATTGCATTCGGAAAATCCGCTGCAAAAGACATTTAAGGGATGTATGTGAATTACATGTCAATAAACTGTTTTAAAAACTTCTTAATTTAAAGTGTTTTTTTTAAATAAAGCAAAGCTATCACTTTGAAGACTAAAGTGCACCCTGTCCAACTCCTGGTACTTTCATTCCCCTTATACGCCTGGGAAAGCTGGACTATGAATAAGGAAGACCGACGAACAATTGATGCCTTTTATTGATCAAGACGGAATATACCAAGTGCTGCCAGACACAAACACAAATCTTTGTTGGAAGACGTGTAACCAGACTGCTCCTCCGAAGGGCGGTGGGAGACTTTGTCCTACATTCCCTGGACATGTCAGCAGCAGGGGCCAGTCCCTAGAGGCTCGGTAGAGTGACGAGGGTGAGCGAAAAGTGGAAGACCCCCAGGAGACGGGGTGACACAGTGGCTGCAACCAGGAACTTAAAACACAGACGTAGTCGGCTCTCGGTGAAACGTAAAGAGCTGTTCAAATGCTAACTTACGGACAAAGCTGTAACTTGTGACGAGTTAGCGGCTCTCACTGAGGCTGGAGGTCCCACGAGACCATCCATCCCACTCCCACCGCCGGCCGACACCCCCGTTCCCCTTCATCCCGTGTAGGTAAGGGTGCCTGCAGCGACTCCCTTTTCTCTCCCCCAACCCCGACGGCTGTCACGAGCCACTCACCGCGCAGGCCGCATCTTAGAGCCCTTTCCAAGCTGAAACGTTCGACTTTGCAAGTTCGCCCGAGCAGCAATGGCAGTTTCCCTTCCCGCTCAAAACCGAACGCCGGCGCTCCCCGCCCACCGGCCGCGGCCCTCCAATCATTCCCAGCCGTCCTTACGTCGGCGCATGCGCTCTGAGAAGGTCCTGTTTGTTCCCGCCCTGCCCGACGCGACGGCCGTTCCGCAATGGGTTCGTCCTTACGTCTGCACTTTCGTCACAACGGTAGCTTTTTGCGCTGTCTTTGGAATACTCCATCACAGTCGAAAACCATTAACGACTTTTTTCAAACGACGGAAGGATCCATTATGGAACAAAAAGACACCCGAATCAACTGAGTTTCTACAAGGAGCCAGGAAAAAGAAAAATGTCGGGGCGAATCTGCCGCAGTGGAGCTACTGGTTGTAACAAGGGGCTGTCAGGTCAGCTGACGTTCCTGGAGGAAGTGCTCGTTGACAGCTCGGAGTGTGCCCACTGCTCCGGATTTGGCAACTAGGAGAGGTGAGACCAGAACCCCAAACAGGGAACTTCTTCAAACTAAAACCCCCCAAAAGATGGCCTGGTCCCCTCCCTCAGCGGAAGCTTCTCAGCCAGTAATTTGAGCCCCAGCGTCTCCATTCGATTGGTTGTGTGAGCTCGGTTCAGCCCTCCCTCCCCAGCTTTGTATCGGAAACCTTCCTTAAAAGTATTTAGAACTACCCTGCAAAAACAGGGGAGTCTTCAGATAGACTTTTAGCCCAAAACAAACAAAAACAAAAAATGGGAGGTGGGGGGATGGGTGACAGTATCAGGTTGCTAAGCCGCATACATTTAAGCTTTGATTCGGTTGAAACCATAGGTAGTCGTTTCGGATCCCTGCTACAGTGGTCTTTTATAGCCTCTGCCTTCATCTTGTGCAGTCAATTAGTGGGCTGTGATTTTTATCTGCTGAAATGTTCCTAGACCATTTATTATATTACAAGCTTCTATTTCTTGATCATCATGTGCTTCATATTTGATGTTTGACTACTGACAATTGTCCTTCCAACAAGGTGGCAAGTAAATGGCAGAGTGAGAATCTGAGCTACCGCGTTTAGGATTGCAGTTACCACACTGCCTTCAACCCACACACAACCTTGTCTTAAATCTATGTGCACCGTGTCAGAGGCTGTGGTATTGATAAGACATAGCCCTTTACCTCAGGATGCTCACAGTCTGGTGAGGACAGGGTATCCATAAAGCTGGAGATGTAAATAGGGATTCAGTTCTGAGGGTTGTTTCCAGTTTGAGGGTTTGATGAATAAAGTGCAATGAATATTCTTCTGTTTTTGTGTGTATGTGCATCTTAAGTTATCTATGTCCCTTATGCTGACTATGAGAGTAAGTAAAAATTCACTTCTACAAAATCACAAAAACCTTATTAAAGGGAAATGTCAAAATGTAAAGTTGTTGCTTCTTGGCATATCCTCCACCTAGGTCTATGCACTTCTGAAGACAGTGTTTTTATCTCTCTTAACTCTTCCCCCCAAAACTCTTGTATCCTTGGGGATCTCAGACTGTGGTCCTTTGAAATGTTCTTTGAGTTTGGGAAACAAGAAGAAGTCTGAATGGACAAGATCAGGGCTGTAGGGTGGATGGTATAAAGTTTCACGATGAAATTTTCATAGGACAGTCCTTGCTACTGTTGAAGAATGTGCAGATGCATTTTCCTGGCTGGAAAAAATTCCTTGGTTCAACTTTCGTGACCTTTTTCTCACTAATGCAATTTTCAGTTTTCTTTAAAGTTCTTAATAATCCCCCTATCCCATGATGGTCTTATGTCCCTCAAAAAATTATATCAAGATTACTCCTTTGGAATCTCAGAAATGGTAACCATAACCTTTTGAATTGACCTCTCTGCCTTGGATTGACTGGCCCAGCAGATCCCCTCGGAAGTCACTGTTGGATTGGACCTTTTGTTTTGTCTGGTTTTGAAGACTCCCTAGCAGCACATTACTAAAAGAGCATGTCTGCAGCCATACGTTGATTGTATAGACATGTTTAAATAATATGTGTGCTTGTCTGAACTAGGACCCAAGTAGCAATATCTTTTGATTTACTCAGATTTGCAAATTTTATAGCACTATAACTTAAGTATACGTCCATATATATTTATGAGTCTTAGAAATGGTTCATATAAGTATATATAGAAATGGTATACCAAAAGACGCATGTAGACTTATGTTCTACACAAACTGTGTATTTCACAAATAACGCATTACAGTTTTTTTCAAACTGTGCAAGCCTTCATGCATTAGCTTCTTATGTGTATTCCATGTATGCTATTTATTTGGTTGCATTATATGCAAAAATATAGTATACAATTACATGCATCTTTTTTAATAGAAGAAACCCAGGTGGCAAATTGGGTTAAAAATTAGACTGCGAGCCACAAGGTCAGTGGTTCAAACCCAGCAGCTACTTTGTGGGAGAAAAATAAGGTTGTTTGTCCTCCTAAAGATAAATAGTCTTGGGAACCCAATGGAGCACTTCTACTCTGTGCGACGAGGTCACCAGAAGTCAAAGTAGACTCATTGGACATAGGGTTATATTTGGGTATATGTTATAAAAACCAAACCAAACTCAGTGCCATGTTAGTTGACTCCAACTCATAGCAACCCTCCAGGACGGAGTCACTGCCCTGTGGGTTTCCGAGACCGCAACTCTATGGGAGTAGACAGCCTCGTCTTTCTCCAGGGGTATATACTTGGGGTGGGGCAGTCTTCCAAAGTAGCTGTACCAATTTCCATTGCTTTACTTTTAATAAATGCTAGTTAATTAACTGTGTGGATGAAACTGTGGTAAAGTAAATTGTCTAAATTATTATATAATAACCTCCATGCAGATTTGACAAAATAGCCTGGACTTTAAAACAATCAAGCCAATAGCTTTCTCTTCCAACTCACCTCTGCTTCAAATCCTTTTGTCTGAGTTATTTTATAGTTCAGATGACCTCTTTTTAGAGAACAATATAGATAATTGCTTGTTCTTTGTTTTTTTTTCCAGCAAGGAACACAAAATTTTAAAATACCGTACAATCCAACAGCTATTAATTAGTACCTGAAATTATATGGCCAGTATACTGTCTGGCCCATGAAGTAAAACAAAAGTCCTTCTACCTGATAGAGACTTGTTCTATTGAGACATCAAGTGTCCCAAGTACCGTGATTCAGATAAGTGCAGTGTGATATGAGAGCTTGTAGTGAGGACCCAATCTAGTTTGTAGGGAATTTGGGGCGGCTTCTTGGAGAATATCCAAGCTGAGCCCTGAAGAGTCCATAGCTGTTAGCCAAGGAAAGAAGAGTAGTAAGAGTGCTGTAGGGGGAGGGAAAGACATTCAGAAAGGTTAGGAATGGAAAGAGGTTTGGTATCAGAAGAAATTGATGTCCCGAGTCTCACAAGGAAAAGCGTTGAGTGATGGAACTCCGTAGAAATGGTGCGGCAACAACAAAGCACCGTGGCTGTGCTTGTTTTGTTTGGTGGACTTAACATCATCTGCCACTGTTTTGTTAATTCCACAGAAATCCTGCCAAAGAAGATGAAGAAGTACAGAGGAAGGTTCAGCAACCGAGAGAGAGAATTTGTATATAAATTCAAAGTAGGAACTCAGTGCTTAGAATTGAAGGTACCACTCCAATTTCCTGTTGAAGAGGATGCCAGTCATTTGCATGGACGACTGATGTTGCTGCACAACTTACCGTGCTTTATCGAAAATGGTGAGGACAGACTTTTCATTTTGGTCCAACTTCACTGGCCTTTTTCTCACTAATGCAATTTTCAGCTTTCTTAAAATTTCTTCTTAATAAGCACCCGTCCCCCTGGGGCCGGTCCTATCTCCTTCAAAGAATAGATATCAAGATTACTCTTGCATTAGAGCTTCTAGAATGTTTCACCAGATTAGAAAGCATCAAGCCAAAGAACCATTAGAAACATCCATAAACTATGAAGTGTTTGTTTAGTTGCATGCCTGTAAGAATAAAAAAGTTTCCCTAGATATTTGTTTAATTGAAGGTCCCTCCCCCATGGCCTATGTGGCTAAGAAAGAGATGAACTGTAAACATTACATTATGTGATGAAAAATTAGCTACAACATCTTGATTAGAACACTTAACCTCTGATTTTAGTGGAGTGGATTCATAAGCCATTTAAAGTACCACTAATTGTGCTTTTAGGAACCCTGGCTGTGTAGTGGTTATGCGTTAGGTTGCTAATCACCTACTGCTCCTCGGGAAAGATGGAGCTTTCTGCTCCCAAAGAGAGTTGCAATCTTGGAAACTCACAAGGGCAGTTCTTCTCTGCCCATTAGGGGTGTGGTGAGTCAGTATCGATTCTGTGGTAGTGAGTTTGTTTGGGTTTTAGGACTTATATTGCTAAATTAGTTGCTTCTCTCAATGATCTGGCCATCAGTTCCAGAGATGTCATGCAAGAGAAGGAGAAATAAACTTTAAATATGCTTTTATTACCTAAATTCAATCCATAAAGTATCTATTTTATCATTTGTGTGTTTGTGTGTATGATTTTTAAGGTCTCTATTCTATCTCTTAGATATAGACAAAAAATAATTTTAAATGAAAATATGTTGGGTCATAAAAGGTTAGAATCACAAGGGAACCCAGAAATTCTCCTGCACAATCTCCCTGAACAGTGAGGAATCTGGTACTTAAAAGAGGTTCATCGCTTTGTTTAAGGCAGTGCTCTCAAAGGTGGCCTGATCTGCAGCAGAGTAACCTGTGAGCTGTCAGAAATGCACATTCTCAAATCCTCACCCATTTCTGCTGAATCAGAAAATCCGAGGGTAACACCAAGTTATCTGCTTTATCGTTAATGTCACATGAAAGTAAAGTAACTCAACAACAGCTACAGCAGTACATTGACAGGGAGCTGCCAGAAATTTAAGCCAGAGTCACAAGAGAACATAGAACCAGAGACATTGTAATTAGTGTCTGACACATCTTGGCTGAAAGCAGAGAATACCAGAAAGATGTTGGCTTGTGTTGTATTAACTATACAATGACATTAGACTGTGAATCATAAGAAACTATGGATAACACTGAGAAGAATAGAAATCCTAGAGCACTTAATGGTGCTCACGTGGAGCCTGTGCATAAACTAGGAGGCAATTATTTAAAAAGAACAAGGGAATGCTGTGCGGTTTAAAATCAGGAGAGCTGTATGTCATGGTTATATATTTTCACTATGCTTACCCAGTCTGTATGTAGAGCAAATAATCTGAGAAACCAGACGATGAAGCAGAGCATGGTATCAGGATCGGAGGGAAACTCCTTCACAGCCTGTAACCTATGGCTGACACAGCCTTGCTTCCTGAAAGCGAAGAGGGTTTGAAGCACTGATGAAGATCAGAGACTGCAACCTTTAACATGGGTGACATTTCAACATGAAGCAAAAGTCCTCACAACCGGCCCACGGCAACCACAAACAGGGAAGACACTGAACCTGTTTGAAGCTGTCAAGATGCCATTTCACTTGGATCCACAATCATTACCCACAGAAGCAGCAGTGGGGAAATCAAACGATGTACTGGGTCAGGCAGACCTTCTGGAAAAGACCTCTCTAAAGGGTTAAAAATGCACAGGTGTTACTCTGACAACTTAGGCCTTACTACTTCCTGTTGCCTCATATGCGTGGACGGCTAGACAATGAAGAAAGATTGCAGAAGAATTGATGCCTGTGAATGGTGGTGTTGGTAAAGAATAGTGACTATACCAAGGACTTCCAGAAGAATGAACAAATCTATCTTGGAAGAAGCACAGCTAGATACCCTGTAGAAGCAAAAGTGGCAAGAGTTTGCCTCAGTGCTTTGGAGATGTTATCTATCAGGAGAGACCAATCCTTGAGAACCTCATGCTTGGTGAAGGAAAGGATCAGCCCAGCTCTCAGCGGGATGGGTTGAGAGCACCTAACACAAGAACAGTAGCATCAACTTTATAAAACCTCTTGAGGGAGTCAGCTGTATCCTACAGATTGAGACCCACTGACCTACAGTCACAGCAGAGTGGCAGTTAGGCCAGAACACAGGTTTACTGACTTCTACCCCTGTGCCCTTTCCATTGTAGCAAATAATCAGTATTGTATTTAAAGTTTGATCATTTGAATTAAATCAGTAAGAATATGCCAGTCATTCGATTTCTTTTCTAAATTCAAAGAACATAACAAACTACTTATAGAAGTTATATGAGAAACTTTTTCATTTAAATCCAGGAACCTTCAGAGCCTAAAAATCTGTAGAAAGTTTTTTATTTTTTTAATGTGTGTATACATAATAATCTTCAAACTGAAGAACCAAGCATGAGAGTGTATTACTTAGTGTCCAATTTATACATAATATTAAGAATTTTGACATTTTCAAAATTATAATTATATTATTATAAGGAAGAATAATTGTAAAATAGATAAATCATCCCATAAGCCGAATCATTTTAAACTGGACATTCTACTAAGGTTTTAGACATGATACATTTTTACTCGAGAATGTGAAACTTAATAACATGAAATTTCCCATTAGCCAGGTAAATTGTTTCCACTTATGTCTGGGATTTGCTCATGATGGCATTTGTTTTTTTGCTTTCTTTTGCTTTTGTCTTTGCTTCAGATTTGAAAGAAGCCTTGAGCCAGTTCGTAGAAGAAGAATCCCTGAGAGACTATGATAGCGATGCGGAAGCATCACTTGAAGCTGTGAAATCAGGAGAAGTAGATCTACACCAGCTGGCAAGTACATGGGCCAAAGCTTATACGGAGGTAAGAAAATAGGTCCACTTGTACATTTCAAGCACATGCCAGACTTTGATGAAGATTTTTAAATCTCTAAAGTAATACAGAAATAATTGTAGAATTATTTTTCCTTTGTATAACAAAATTCATCCTATAATATAGACTACATGTTGCCACTTCTGTGATTCCTTCCTCTGTCAGGAACCACAAATATCACAAAATACTTTATTTAATCGCTTTGTTAAAAAAGGGGCTGTAGGGAAATAGATCTGTATGTTCATATATTTATAGGTTTAGTATTAAGACAGCAGATGGACATTGGGCCTCCACTCAAGTGCTTACATAATGCAAGAACATGTTGTAAAAGAAAAAAGAACACGCTGTTCTATTAAATTGGCATTCCATGATGCACACCTTCCCGACACAATTGCTGAAGAAAAATGTGTGCATAAGCAAATGTGGTGAAGAAAGCTGATGGTGCCCAGCTATCAAAATATATAGCATCTGGGGTCTTAAAGGCTTAAACAAGCGGCCAACTGGCTCAGAAGCAACCAAGTCCACATGGAAGAAGTGCACCAGCCTGTGCGATCACGAGCTGTCGAAGGGATCAGGTATCAGGCATCAAAGAACAAAAAATCTTATCATTGTAAATGTGGGTGAGTGCAGAGTAGAGACTCAAAGGCAACTGGACACCCCCTTACTGAAGGGTTGTGGGGAGAAGATGAGCCAGTCAGGGTGCAGGGTAGCAACGATGAAACATATAACTTTCCTCTAGTTCTTAAATGCTCCCCCTCTCCCCCAATATCATGATCCCAATTTTACCTTACAAATCTGGCTAGACCAGAAGATGTATGTACATTGGTACAGATAGCAACTGGAAACACAGGGAATCCAGGACAAATGACTCCTTCAGGACCAGTGGTGAGAGTGGCAATGCCTGGAGGGTGGAGGGAATGTGGGGTGGAAAGGGGGAACCGATAACAAGAATATATGTATAGCCTCCTCCCTGGGGGATGGACAGCAAAGAAGAGGGTGGGGGGAGACATCCGGACAGTGTAATATATGACAAAATAATAATAATTTATGAATTATGAAGGGCTCATGAGGGAGGGGGT
Source organism: Echinops telfairi (assembly GCF_000313985.2). Lineage (NCBI taxonomy): Eukaryota > Metazoa > Chordata > Mammalia > Afrosoricida > Tenrecidae > Echinops > Echinops telfairi. Next base: position 18,127 of record NW_022111383.1, read on the forward strand.
AGGGGGAAGGAGGGGGAAAAATGAGCAGCCGATATTAGGGGCTCAAGTAGAAGGCAAATGTTTTGAGAATGATGATGGCAACAAATGTACATATGTGCTTGACACAATGGATGTATGTATGGATTGTGATAGGAATTGTACAAGCCCCCAATAAAATGATTTTTTTTAAAAAGAGGCTGTTTTCATACTTAGAACCAGCCTAAGGATGCCAGATTTAGCTAATAAAAACAAAAATACAGGCAACCTAATGAAAGTAGAATTTCAGACAAAGAATAATTTTTAGTAGAAGCAAGTAAGTAGCTATATGAAAACTTTGTTGTTTATCTGACTTTCTAACTTAACTATATGCCCTGTATTTTCTCTGGCAACCGTAAATCAGCAGTAGTGCTTTATTTTAAGATGAGCTCTATTTTGTGCTCTGATTTGCCTTTATGGTCGTACAGTTACATAGCACTATCTTTTTTTCATGTATATGATACACGTTCATAAAGTCTGAGATGCCATCGAAAGCCTGTTGGCACAACGGTTAAGTGCTTGGCTGCTAACTGCAAGGCGGCTGGGTGAACTCCCCGACGCCAATGGCTCCGAGGACGCAGACCGGTGCTCGGAGGTCTTTTCTAGGTTGTCATCTAGGAGACCCGGTGGACAGCGCTCCCCCGTTGTATAGGGTGGACTCAGTGGCACCTAACAACAAGGTGACAGGGCGTGTGGCGCACTATTATTGTACTTAGTCCCAAGGAACAACAATGCCACCAATTGTACTTTGAGTGTTACAGAATAGTAGAATGCCAGCAAGTATAAAATGCATGGTCATTTCTGAGACTGGTGAAAAATAAAGTGTGCATCTGGTGAGAGAGAATTTATGCCAGGTATGTACTGTATGCCAGGTATAGTAGGTGTTGGAGGTGAAATAGTGAACAAGACCATGGACACAGAATGGAAAGCCAGAGACACAACTATATCGACAGACAAATAAATGAATAATTTCAAACTGTCATGAGTGAATTACATCCTACTCTAAGAAAATTCAGTCTGTGAGAATGTGAAAGAACCCAGCTTTATTTCAAATGTTTCAGTTTGCTCAAATTTTCCATTGTTGCCCAGCCCAGAAAGGCATCACAGTTCATCCAAAACATGACTGTGTTCATTGAGTTGTACATGGAAATGGGTGGATTTTAGTAGGAAATTTGTATCACAATAAAATCATTTTTCTTTTTAAAAAGACAGTAATTGTATAAGTTAACTGGAATGTGGAAAACACTGCATTAAAATATATTTCTAATAATTAACTTTAAAAAAAAACAAAAAACTAGGCTTTCTGCGGAATACAGTATAAAGTGTATTAAAATAATAATTCTGCTTAATTCAATCAAATTTTTTGTGCTCAAATGGGCGTAGTACACAGCTAAGAATAACTCTCTAGCCTCAGGGAGCTCACATCTAGCAGGCAGAGACAGTGAGGTATACAGACTGTTAGCACACAGAGCGATCTCACTGTTTTATTAGAGAGATGTGTACTGTGGGACGACATCGAGAAGGGAGGGAAATCAGGATGGAGCAAGGAAGGCTTCTTGAAAACGGCATCTCCTCCCCTGGGATTTTCTCTTCTTCTGCCAGAAGATCTGAAAGCAAACCTCTCCATCCCTGATTTTGTGGAACCAAAGTGAACACTTCCCTCAAGTTAGTTTACTACGTTTTTACTCTTTTTTAAAATTTCAATGTTAAAAAGCAATTAGAATATTTCTAGAACATCTGGCTTTACTTTCTCTTGTGTTATTTAGCTGTTCTAAAAAATTAGTTGACAACATTTTAGATAAGTTATATTAACAACAAAAATAGTAGCAGCATAGCAGAATAATACTTCTTTGTACGTAGTGACTCAGGTACACTGGAGTACTGATTTTCAGTAAAAATACCTGTTGACCAAGTACTCCGCTTGTCCTATGCACACACAGTAGATACAGAAGAATTTTCGTAGCATCTCTTGTTATGTCGAATTTAGCTTTTTGGTTATTTAGGATTGTAGAACCATCGTAAACTGTTGATTTTTAAAGTAGCAAGGAAAGAAAGCAAAGGATCTACCTCTAAGAGCAAAAGAGGAAATATTAACAAAATAACGAATAAAGTCTAAATATTATATCCATAAAACTTGATTCAGCTTTCACTGGCTGTGAAATCCAAATAGCCCGGGACAAGTAAAGGAGCCAGAGTTGAAAAGGGAAGAACAGACACAGAAGAGGGAACTCTGCTGCCGATGGAAAGGGCCAGCAGAGGTCAGAGGCTGTAGCATGATGGAGGTTAGGACCCAGTGTCACCGCCCCCCAACCATAAAATTATGTTCGTTGCTACTTCACTGTAATTTTGCTACTGTTATGAATCGTGCAACCACTGTGAACGGGTCATCCAACCCCCAAAGAGTGTTGTAGAAGCCAGGTGGGGTCCTAGGTGACAGAGAAGGGGCATCTCATGGTTATCTAGAGGTGTTATAAATGAAATGCCATAAGTGGGTGACTTTACAAACAAAATTTTATTTTCTCAGAGTTTAGGTAGCAAGAAATTTGGATCCAGGGTGCCCGCTTTAGAGGAACACTTTTTTATTATGTTGGCCTTCTCTAAGCTTCTGTTCCTGGTGATCTTCATGTGAATTGGCATCACTCTTCTTCCATCTCTGCTTCTCTCACTTGCTTGTTTAATATATACTGAGATAGGGAAAGATACTGACTCAAGACACACCTTATACCAGCGGCTCTCAACCTGTGGGTCTCAACCTCTTTGGGGGTTGGATGACCCGTTCACAGCGGTTGCACGATTCATAACAGTAGCAAAATTACAGTGAAGTAGCAACAAAAATAATTTTATGGTTGGGGAGTCACCACCACATAAGGAAATGTATTAAAGGGTCACAGCATTAGGAAGGTTGAGAACCACTGCCCTATACTAATCCTGTCTCATTAGCACAATAAGACAAAATGCTTTCCCAAGTATAACCGTAGGCTTAGAGGGTAAGAGTCACAACACATATTTGGGGGTAGTACAGTCCAGTCTATGACAGGCATTAAAGCATCTCTCCAAACCCACTGACCTTATATAGTGTTTCTGAAACTGTAAGTATGCATGGGAACAGACAGCCTCATCTTTCTCTGTGGAGAAAGAGTTTTCTAGGTAGAGGGCCACATGTAAAGGCCTGGAAGTAAGCAAGCCCGTGGCACACTATGAAAACAGAGTCCCGTTCAGAATGGCTGGAGAAACGTTTTATCAGCCATGTTGAGTTTTGCCTTTCTGCTAAGGGCAGTGGGTAGGTGTTGAAGGAGTTTAAGCAGGGAACCACACATGCATTCCAGAAACATCAGTGTGCTCGAGGGAAGAAAGGCATAAAAGAGGGCAAAGACTATTACAGTTAGGGGGAAGAAATAATACAAGTTTAGACTAACTTGGGCAAACTCAAAATTCACTCCCATTGAGTAGATTCTGACTCATAGTGACCTGACCCTGTAGGAAAGTTGAATTGTCCTGTGGGTTTCCAAGCCTTTGAAGTATTACAGGAACAGACAGGTTCATCTTTCTCCTTCAGAGTGGCTGGTGGATTTGAACTTCTGGCCTGGGGGTTAGCAGCCAAACCAGGTAACCCCCTATATGACCTCTCATCATACTATCAGGATTCCCTGTGCCATCGTGGCGATAAAAAGAAGACAATGGTTATTTTTCATTCATGTATTTCATTTAGTTAACAAATACTATGTGTGGGTTTTGTGCAAGACAATAGGAATATATTAATAATTTAATTCTAGTTTAAATCTTATGCATTGAGCAGTTTCTTGTGATATTATGAGTGGATGACTGATGTAGAATAAAGAATTTATTGAAGATAAGGGGGTTCAGGCAATTGATGCCTTAAGACATTGATTGGGTTACTGATGTGGACATGAAAATGAAACAGGATAATGACAGGACTTGGTACCAAAGCTTTCTATGAATGAGGGTGACTTGACAGGCAGGTTCTTGAATAAAGGTGGCCATGGGAGACACGGGAAGCCCGTGGTTAAAGCAACAAGCAGGGCTTTGTGCCTGAAGGTGGTGAGGAAATAAGAGCTTAGATACTGACTAGCTTTCTCTTTCCACTCCTTTCCTCGGTATCCCAGTGTTCTTAGCTGTCACAACCCCCTTTTTCATTACATCTCTTGGGAGAATGACAGGAGTTTCAGGTAAACGGCTTCATTTCTCATACAGGTAGCATCTATCAGGGCTTAATTTAAGCAGATTTAAAATCGGAGCTGAAAAGTGTTGGAGACAGGCTCTCTGGTTAGTGGAGTTACAGACTGCCCATAGAGGAGTGGGTAGGTTATCAAGAGCAGGGGTCAGCCAACTTGCGACGGAAGACCCAATCCTGTCCCTCACAACAATTGAAAACTTGTTCTAGAGCCATAATATATTTTTACAAACAAATGAAGTCACCACTATGTGAATAATATCCTTTAAAGGTTTATTTTCATTTTACTTCAGAAACACTTATGCACTGTACTGAAAGAGGAGCGTGTGGTACATGCTGACCCAGTGGTCTAGAGTTACATGAAGCCAAAGAGATCTCTAAGCTCCTGCACTGGCTCCTTGCTGCCAAGTCTCAGCCCAAACCTGAAGTTAATCTGAACAGAAGTTAAGTTGCATGGGCTTATTCTAATTCCTGGAGCAGCACCAGATCCAATGTTGTGGTGCACTTAACAGAAAGGCGTCACGTGTCCAGTGACCTTGAGTAGCTGAGACCCCAGTTCTTGCCTCACCTAGTCTTTTGAAAGGCCTCCATCCTGACCTGAGGAGCACTGGGGATTTATCATTGAAAGAGAACGAGAGGAAAAGTTCACCTGTTGAAGGACTGAGTTCAAAATTGCCTTGAGTTATGAGGTTGTGTGTGTGTGTGTGTTGTTATTAAATCAGTGATGTCAAAGGTCCCGTTTTTTTAAGCTTCCCTTGGTAAGAAACATGAAGAATAGATAGTTTTCAATCCATAATGGGAAAAACATTGAACGTCAATACAAGCCTTTGGTTTATTTTCACTTCTGCTATTAAATTGTATGATCCTTAGTACGAGATTTCCCAGCATATGTTGTTTTTAATCTGCACTAGCACTGGTAGGTGGCGGCCGCGGTCCTTGGACAGGCATCTTTACTTGTGTGAACTGAGGGCCTCCCAGGTTTTGTCTGGATCTGCGTTTCCAGTTTTCTTGCTCACCGGTTCTTGTACTCCTAGCATTTTGACAGCTACTGTTCACATACACTTTTTAAAAGCTTACCATTCAAGAAAAGCAGAATGCTAGAAACGATTACAATCAGGAAATTGCACAACTGCTAACCTAAAGAAAGGTTGGCAATTTGCAACCCCTGGCAGGATTGCAGAACAAAGGGGCTGGCCATTTGCACCAGAGTCGGGGTAGCACCGCACATGACCACGTAAGTGGACCTCATTTCTGAACATCACCTATGAAATATTTCTAGCAGTGTTTTTTAATAACGAAAAAGGGTTTTGTTTGGTTGTTTTTTGTTTTGTTTTTTTTTTGCTTCCTGATTCTTCATTCACCTGCCCTGAAAGACCAACCGTCAGCATTTGGTCAATGTGTGTGTGTGTGTGTGTGTGTGTGTGTGTGTGTGTGTGTGTGTGTAAATTTCACCTTCAGCCCTGCATTTGGTCAATCATTCCATGTGTGTGTGAAAATTTCACCTTCAGCCCTGCCCCAGAAATAACTCATGGTAACAACTTAGGTGATATATTTCCATATGTTTAATGTGCTCGTGTAACCCTGTGCAACACATATATGAGCACATGTATACAGGTGGGCTTCAAAAAGTTTGTGGGAAAACTCCCATTATCTTTTCATTGTACTTTCCACAATCTTTTTTGCAGCCCCCTCATATATAGGGTCTTTGTGTCCATGCCTGATCATGACATGCATACTTTTCTAGTGGTGTGTTAAATTCAGATAACTGAATTACAAGGCTGCTTGTGTATGTTTTAGACTACATTAGAGCACGCAAGGCCGGAAGAGCCCAGCTGGGATGAAGACTTTGCAGATGTGTACCATGACCTGATCCATTCTCCCGCCTCTGAGACGCTCCTCAATTTGGAACATAATTACTTCGTTAGTATCTCAGAACTGATTGGTGAAAGAGATGTGGAGCTGAAAAAATTACGAGAGAGGTATTCCAGATTTCTTGTCAAATCGTCATTAAATGCTACAGTGTCAAATATGATGGCCTGCAGAGCAATTTGTTTTCGCTTGTGGTAAAAGTTAGTAATAAAATGGAAACACCTTCAATATCAATCATGACTTTTATTGTTTAAGCGTGTAATTTCAACCGAGTGTCATCATCTCACTACTGCCATCCAGTCAGTTTCGAAAAAGCCCTGGTGGCACAGTAGGCTACTCACTGACCTGCTGACCACAAGATCAGTGGCTCAAACTCACCAACTGCTCCGTGTGAGAAAGATGAGGTTGTCTATTCCTGTGAAGATTTACAGTCTCAGGAACCGAAAGAAACAATTCAAGTCTGCCCTATAGCTTTGCTGAGCATCAAATTTATAGACTTCCAAAAATGACTTTTTTCTAGAATAAATTACCATATATGTATACTCGCGTATAAGCCTAGTTTTTTTAGCACATTTTTAATGCAGTTTCTGTGGTACAATTAGGTGCCTCGGCAGATAGTTGGGTCAGCTTATACTTGAGTATATACTGTGAGCTTTGTCTCCCCTTGTGGAAGGAAGTGTTTCTCTAAGTCTTCAGAGTCACATCAAAATTGCCAAGGTTAGCCTTAACTTATTAAGCCAATCTATATTTAATATTTTGCATGAAATATGGTAAAAGTTCCTTGCATCATAATAATAGAAAAATATGTGTTATTATTTACGGTGTAATTAACTTGCATTTCTGATACATTCAACAAAGCCAAACTCCGTGCCATGGAGTTGATGCTGACTCACAGGGACTCTCTGGGGCAGGGTGGAACCCCCCTCTGAGTACCGAGTATAAGGCGTTACATAATACATGAGGGTGAAATGAATGTTTATGAAATGTTATTTATCAAATTCCTATTTATTGAAGGTGTTTGTTTTTGTTTTTCACTCCCCTCACTGGGAAATTTGCCCTTTTTTTGAGCAAACCAGATTCAAGAGAATCCTTTAAGCTTTAAAAATGGCAATGATATCTTCTATCCTCTAAAGGGCACGTGTGTAAAATGTAAATGATAATCCATGTTTACATCTAAATTTGCAGTTATGCTGTTTAGCAGCTCTCCGGTTTCTAAATGAGAATGGCACTTGCCAGCGTAATCTTCCGCTGAGCTGCAGTAGATGTCCCACAGGGGATCACCTGCACAGAACTAGTAGGGCTAAGCAGTACTGTCCATGTCACGCCAGATGGGATAAGCCTGCGGGAGTGCGTTTCATTCGTCGCATACCTTTAGGTATCTTCGTCAATTCTTACAAATAAATGCAATTTTATTTGAAGAGAAAATTGCTGAAATCCACTAGACCAGTCATAAATCCCCCTTGAGTTCCTCCGTGCTTTGCTCGTTCCCAGTTTGTTTGAACTATGCAGAAGAGCACGTTTTTACCAGTATTGCTATTAGAGGATCATTTTGTAATGTGAACATTTTAAATGAACTTGTTTAAACAGAGCACACAGCAGAAAGGGAACAAGCGATAGGTATATATAGCTGCAGACATCGGTACAGAGTGAGCACAGCCTTGTCACTGTCACGCAGGCCCAATATTAGAATAGCCCCAGCCCTGGGCAGGGCTCCCTCCTGTGCTCCTCGCCACTACCCCGTTCCTCCCAGAAATGACCGTTACCCAAGCTTCTGACTCCACAGATTCGTTTTTCCAGGAGTGAGAGCCATTTTTAACTTGTACACGTGCTTTCTTGGGATAAATGAAGAAGATAAAACTCACACTCACATATCTTCAGAGTGTATTTTTGCATTCCCCCGTAAAAGGAGCTCTGGGACTTCATCTATTTTTTCTTAGACCTGATGGGCAGCTTCTGGTTATCACACACGCTTTAGTTCACGTCAAAAGAAATAGAAAATGTTTTTGATTGGGCATTAGAGAATACCTTCTTTGAGGAACTCTGCCGATGCAAAGGGGCCTGGTATTTCATGATATTTTCATGACTGTCATGTGTGCACTGAGTTCATTTCACACTCGCCTGCACAGATGACGTTGCTCTGTGGTGAGGCACCAGCACCCTTAGTTTCATATCTCCATTTCCAAGATTCAAAGTGCCTGCCAGGTGTTGGGACCCCCGCTCTTGGGTATATCTCCAGCGAAGACTTTATTTCCCTCTGTGGAGTCCCTCCCTATGCAGTGCACTGGGCTAAGCACTCAGAAGCAGGAAAGGTTTGATGGCTTGAACCCACCTAGAGCAGTGGTTCTCAACCTTCTGAATGCCACAGCCCTTTCATACAGTTCCTCATGTTGTGGTGTCACCCCCCCCCCAACCATAAAAGTATTCATTGCTACTTCATCACTGTAATTTTGCTACTGTTATAAATCAGGCAATCCCTGTGAAAGGGTCCTTTCACCCCCAAAGGGGTTGCGACCCACAGGTTGAGAACCGCTGACCTAGAGCATCTCAGGAGCCAGGTCTGGTGATCTGCTTCTGAAAGCTTGCAGCTTTGAAAGCCCTCAGAGCCATTCTACTCGGCACACACAGGCCACCCTAAGTGGGAGCCAACCCGGCAACTACCAACAACAAAACGGACTGTTCAGTGAAGCTGAAGTGGCCATATATGTGCCTTAAACGTTTGCGTATATAAGTTCTATTGATTTATCTTTTAGACAGGGTATTGAAATGGAAAAGGTGATGCAAGAATTAGGAAAATCATTGACAGATCAAGATGTCAACTCTCTGGCAGCTCAGCACTTTGAATGCCAACAAGTAAGTGGCAAGCATCGGCTCTCAGCTATGCTGCTTACTTCCTGCAGCGCACTCACCTGGGGGGTTGTTTCAAAACACAAAACCACAACCTAACCAGTTGGTGCACTGTCTACTTACAGGACTTAGAGAATAAGTGGACAAGTGAACTGAAACAATCAACTGCCATCCAAAAGCAAGAGTATCAGGAATGGGTGATAAAACTGCACCGAGACCTAAAAAACCCCAACAACAGCCCCCTCAGGTATGAACCATGAACTGCCCAGATTTTACAAAAGTTTGTACGTATTACAGATTACACCTTTCTGATGGGATTGTGAAGTTGATGAGAATTCAGGATGATTTTATACTTCTTTCACAACTCTTACTCCTTTTGTGTGAATTATCTGGGGAGATAAGGCTTGATTTGTTTGGGTTTCAATAGTGATTTCCCCATAGAACTTAGCTTTACAAATCTTTTTAGAGGCATATATAAATACAGAGCCCTGGTGGCACTGTCAGGTAAGCATTGAACTTCTAACTACAAGGTCAGGGTTTCAAAATCACCAACTACTTCATAGGAGAAGAATGAGGATATTTGCTCCCTTAAAACGTATAGCCTTAGGAACACATTATAGGATTTTTGGATTTTATATCTAAGTACACTGAAGACTCTTACTTCTTCAAATTGACTTCTGTCCAATACAGCAAACATCATTTGGGTTTCTGCTAAATGCCAACCAGTAAGCAGAGAAACAACAAGATATTTGACCTCATTGAACTTAACATTCTAAAAGAGAGACTAACTTATAATGAGAAGAACACTATGTAGAATGCTATGTGTATCAATAACCTTGTGTGTCAGGTACAGAGAGAGTATGCAGGACTTTTGTAATTCACAGCACATATGACAGTGTCTGTCCTAAATGGGTTTCTCATGTTGCCCTGTTTTCCCAGAGCCGACAGTGCCTGTGTCATATCCCAGTTATACACTCTGATATTTGAGAATTCATTTATTCTTTCAAATCCTAAACTGTATTCAATTGGAAATATCCTGAGTATCGTCTGATGACCCTATTTCCAGAATTTGCTGGCACATACTCTCAACATTTAGAAATAACACTTCGTGGACCATCAGTCTCTCGCACTTGTCTTAAGGACAAGATTCGTGTCTTTGGATCCACTGTTGCCACATCTTGCTGAGTGCTCAGCTCTTGGTCTGGTCCAGGAGATCTGCTCAGTGAGTAAAGGGTTTTCCATTCCCACCAACAATGTCTGAGGGGTCCAGATGCTTCGCATGCTTGTGCACACGTGGTGTGTTGGTATTTAGCCATTCCAGTAGGCTTTGCATTTCCCTGATGGCTAATGATGTTGAACTTTTTGCATGCCTGATTTTCTGTCCATATCTCCTTTGTGTTTTCTTGTTATTGACTTACAAAAGTTCTTTATATATTCTTAATACAAGTCCATTATCAGATATGTGTTTTACAAATATTTTCTCTCACCCTGTAACTTGTCTTTTCATTTGCTTAAGTGTCTTTTGAACACAGAGCTTTTGGTTTTATTTAAGTATAGCTTGCCAATTTTTTTTACCTAAATATCTAAAATATCTTTGTCTAACACAGGATATAATGATTTCCTCCTGTGTGTTCTAGAAGTTCTATCGTTTTGTGTTTATGGCTAAATTTCTGGACTCTCTATTCAGTTCCATTGATTTTTATATGTATCCGTAAGTCAATGATGTCTTGATTGTTTTAGTGTCATCTTGAAATCAAATTGTGTGAGCCCCCGACTTTGTTTTTCATTTTCAAAAGCGTTTTTTTCATACACCCTCTGATTTTTATATTAATGTAGAATCAGCTGATCAATATCTAAAATTTAATAAAAGCCTGTTGTTTTTATTTAGATTATATTGACTCTATAGATCAATCTGGAGGAAATTGAAATCTTAATAATATTTACTCTTCCAATCCATGAATATGGTATATATCTCTATTTAAGTCTTTTAAGATATTTATCTTCAATATTTTATATTATTTAGCATACATGTGGTACATAGATCTTGTGAGATATATATAGTATATACTCGTGTATAAGCCGGGTTTTTAATGTAGTTTCTGTGGTAAAATTAGGTGCTTCAGCTGATCTTCGGGTCAGCTTATACTCGAGTATGTATGGTACTTAGGTATTTAATTGGTGGGGGGGATCCTCTTGTAAACGGTACTGTGATCTTAATTTCGGTTTCCAGTTGCTCATTGCTAGTATGCAGGAAAGAGCACTGGGGGCGTGCTGGTTGATTGCTCAGCTGCTAATGGAAAGGGCAGTGGCTCAAACCCACTGGCACCTTCACAGAGGAAAAGACGTAGCAATCTGCTTCCATAAAACTTAGAGTTAGAGAACTCCGCAGGGCAGTTCTGCTCTGTCATGTAGGGTCACTAGGCCTCAGAATCATCTTGATGATACACAACACGATCTAGGCAAATAGTAGATGTATATCTATCGCCTGTATTCCCTGCATCCTTACTAAACTCACTTATTCCAGTAACTATTTTTTGTAGCTTCCTGGGAATTTTCACCTAGACAATTACTTCCCCTTGTGAAGTTTTCTTTCTTTCCAGTTTGTGTACCTGTTATTTCTTTTTCTTGCCTAATTTTACTGGCTAGTAAAACAATGTACCACTTCACACACATCTGGTTGGCTCATTACAAGTGGTCCCTCTGTGGCTGGGCCTCAGGCCTGGGCTATTTCTCTATTTCTCTGCCTCCTGCTTTTGTATCAGACAGAGCCCTGCTGGTACCTGTGTTCTTGAGTGGGAGAGGCTTCTCTGACTACTGCAACAGCAGCAGAGCACTGCTTGATAATACTGGGGCGGGATTTTAGCCCAAGGAGCCTTGCTCCCTCCCCACATGGGCAGAGGGTTTCCATTTGTACCCCTCCCCAGCAGCATTGTATCCTTGCCTATGTCTTTGGGGTAGAAGAGTAGGCAGAGTTTGCTCCTAATTCTCCCTTAGAATTGATGGGTCTGTGTCTAGGTTCTTGGGAACAGGTTTATTTTCTCTCCTCCAGAGACAAACAAAAGCTTCTCATGAAATAAGGATTCAGGGAAGTGGAACAGAACAGTGGTTCAAATCCACATTTCATGGTATGCCAAAGGTAATATCAGTCTACAATAGTCATCCACATTGTTGACGTTAAATTTTCATGCTGTCCCCCTAGCAGCAGCTGATCACCTGATCAGCTCCTGCGTACTTTTGCCTCCTGGTAGAGCTCCCCCACCACCTGTGCCACACCCAGTCTAGTTGATGAGTAACACCCCATGCAGAGGCTCCCAGCTCTTCTACATTGACCTGCTAGCCCATACTTGTTCTCCAAGAACTTTAGTTGACTTCTTCATAATCCTTTCTGTGACGGCCATCTGTTTCTTCCATGCTCTGCCCAAAATGAAGCTGTTCCTGTGATCTGCATCTCTTTAGAGCAGTGGTTCCCAACCTGGGGGTTGCGACCCCTTTGGGGGTTGAACGGCCCTTTCACAGGGGTTGCCCAATTCATAACAGTAGCAAAATGACAGTGATGAAGTAGCAACGAAAATACTTTTTGGTGGGGGTCACCACCACCTGAGGAACTGTATGAAAGCGTCGAGGCATGAGGAAGGGTGAGAAGCGCTGCCCTAGAGGGACTTTTGACTCTTTGGAATTCAGTTCAGATCTCTACTAGGTTCAAGGAAAGTTAGGATTTTGTACATTATGTGACTTTTCTTTCAGTTATGGTAGAAAGGACATTCACCTGCAGCTTTCTACATCTTAAAATGAAAAGTTTTTAATTATTATGCATTTTATTTTTCACCATAAATTTACTATATTTACTAATGAAGACAATTAGTGAGCCTAATGAGCCGGCCTAGACTAACCCTCCAGATTTAAAGTCAAGATGTGAATGATTATTATAGACTGATATTACCTTTGGTATACCATGAAATTAGAATTTGAATCGCTGTACAGCGAGCAATCTCAGTGGAAACCTTTTCAGGGAAGACAAGAGCAGACCAGCCCAGAGATATTCTTTCATGAGAGCAGGCTGCTGGGAGGAAGGTGAGGGAAAGGAGTGATAAAACAGGAACTTCAGCATGTTTTAAAGTTTTATTTACCTTCCTTTTTGTTTGTTTGTCAGTTTAATTGACATGTAATGCACATGGCATACAATTCAGTGGTTTAGATATATTAAAAAGAGTTGTGAAATCATTACCACAACCAGTTTCAAAACTTTTCCTTCATTCCCACACCCATTATCACTAGCTTCCCTCTTCTTCCCAATCGCCCCAGCCACAACTCCACGGAACCATTAATCTAGTCACTATCTTTATGAGTGATCTAACCTGGATTTAATATAAAGAAGATACTACCAAAAAATGACAACAAAATATAACAGAAAAATCTCAACCCAAAAGAATGTGGAAGATAATAGAAACTAGAGCAAATTTTACATGGTCAGAAGGACCATGGAGCAGAGATGTGAACAGCCTTGCTAAGATGCAGAATGCACTGGGAAGTGGATTGTTGCAGATGCAGTTCGTCTAAAATTCACCACCCTGTCATTTGATTTTCCTTATGATCCATTTAAATTGTTCTCATTTTTAATATTTTCCACTTTATTTTTTATTGAGATTTGTTTCTATTTTTCTTTGTTATTCTTGTTAGTTTTAGTTATTGCTTATTTGTTTTTAATGTTTTTCTAGATATGAAATGTAGGCTAGGTCAATCTATATTGACATTAACTGGATTAATGGTTTCTTGAGGTTAGGGGGAAGGTTAGGGGGAAGTGGGAAGGTTAGGGGGAAGTGGGAAGCCAACAACAATGAATACAAGATTGAGCAAAATGTGCTAAAACTGATTGTGGCAGTGATTATAAAACCCCTCTTGATGTGATTGAACTATTGAATTGTATTATATGTGAATTATATGCCAAAAATACTGTTGGGAAAAAATGGGTCAGAAGAGAAAACAAATGATAACATATTAAATTTTAATCTAATTGCAACCTCACTAACCCACCCTGCAATGCCCTTTGAAGGCATGACTATTCGTATACTTGGTCAATCGTTATGGCAGTTTTTGGAGACTTGATCCATATGGGGCCACTGCCAATGGATTTTCAACTCATCACAACTCTTATCACAATCCATACATACATCAATTGTGTAAAGCACATTTGTGCACTCTTTGCCCTCATTATTTACCTTCTTAAAAAGTTTTCATCGTGTCCTTTCACCTATTGTCTAGTTTTTGACTTGGCATAGCATCTATTACCTGTTTGAAACTGTAGTATCATTTGAAAGTATTAGGTTTGTCATTTCATTAATCATTCTCAGGCCATGAGCAACATTAAATGGCAATACATGAATTGCTGTTATAGTGGCTGAAAAGAGTAGTCTGCGTTACTTACCTGAGGAAAGGGGTAGACGTGGGGTCTGGAGCCTGCTGGCGCGTGTGATCTTGTCACCTGGATTAAGGGCCCTTTGAGGACTACATAAGCCCCCCTTTCAGCTGTTGCTTTTTCTCTCATTTTACCACGAAGTTTCTTTCCTTTAAGAAAAGTTTCTTGAAAAGCATACAAATAATGCATCTCAATAACTATTCATTTTAGTGAAGAAATTAAAGTTCAGCCAAGTCAGTTCAGAGAATCTGTGGAAGCAAATGGGAGGATTTATGAGGAACAGAGAAAATTAGAAGAAAGTTTTACCATTCACTTAGGTAAGTATTAACTTTGCTTTACTGTACTGTGTGGAACATGTTGTGTGTGTTCTGTAAGAGCAAGAGCTCTAACACAGGAAGAGTTTTCTCTTGATGCCCCAGGGCCTTGAGAACTCCCAATTATGCCCCATTCCAAGAAAGCCTTTAGGCTGCTGGCCATCCGCTGCCTGTTTCAGCTGAATTATCTTCTGCAAATAGAAGGGTTAAACAGTAATAAAATGTGAAATTGCACGACCCACTTTTAATTATTTGTAGCACAGTATTCTGGATTCTCCTATAGAGATTACCATCTTGTTTGACTGGCCTTTTGCAGCTGTCTAAGTATCTTTCTGGGGCTGTTCCCCACCTCCAGGAGCCCAGTTGAAGACCATGCATAATTTGAGATTGCTGAGAGCGGATATGCTGGACTTCTGTAAGCATAAACGAAATCATCGAAATGGTGTGAAACTCCATCGGCTCCAAACAGCACTGTCACTTTACTCCACGTCTCTCTGTGGCCTAGTTTTACTAGTAGATAATCGAATCAATTCATACAGTGGGATTAAAAGAGGTAAGGTAACAACATCCATATTCATTTCATTAAACTCCCCCTCCTTAATACCAGTTTTACAAAGAAATGAATTATAGGAACATTGAGATAGTTCGTTTATTGTGCCAGCCTGGCCGATAAACACAAGTGGGATTAATTGGAAGGTTGGAGAGATAAATGGCTCGGTTAGCCTCGCCTTTCTTGTCTCTCGTTCTTTGATCATTGGACCAGTGTGCGGCTGCCTTGCTTGTTCTGTGCCTCAATTTACAGGCTACACTACCTGTAGGACGCCTAGCCTGTGGACTGTGTTGCTGTAAGTCGGGGTCCCTTTAAGATCACACGATTGAAATTTACATCTCTGACGCTGAGGACTGACAGTTGGTGACCTGGCTGACAGTTGGTGACCTGCTGGCTGTTTTGCTGCCTGCGCTGGGATAGCCTAGCTCTCTCTCTAGAGGATTACCGGTCGGCCCTCAAGACTTAAAGGACTGCTAGTGTCTCACAACTCTCTCTCACGGGAGTGAGTTGCACTGAGCCATTTGTACTGCTTTATAATTTAACTGTTCATTTCTTGTATTATATATATATATATATATGTTTATAATTTAACAGTTCATTACTTGTGTTATATATCTATCTGTTTATAATTTAACAGTTCATTTCTTGTGTTATATATATTTATCTTTATAAATATATATATATATAATTATCAGCAATCTGGTTTTATCTCTCTAGAGAACCCTGTCTAACAAACATTTAAAAATGCATTAATCACATCAATCTTCAAGGAGATCAAATAACATGCTCTAGTAGATTTCATATTTTAGCATTTGTAGAGTGCTTCATGATACTGTTTTTCTTAAAATTCTACTATTTTTATGAATGATGCTCTTAAAGAACCCTTGTTCCAAGATGGACCAAAAAGAATACATAGAATAAATGTATTTTTTCATCTTAGAAGCTTCTGAACCAGTGACTTTTACTTCATCCATTTTGCTCTTAATTTTTTTTAAACGATCTACCTCTTAAATATGCTGAGTAAAATTCTACCTTTCCTCCTCTCACAGCTCACTTTTTATGATAATTTTAAATATCTGAAGATATGTTATATGTAGCTGTTTTTAGGAAATTTGAATCGTTTATTTCCTATCATAAATATTAGAACCTTGCAATATTTTTAGTACTTTTTGGGACCAAATTATGGTCAAAGTATCAATTATTTAAAGAAGAATTGAGATTATATTAGCATTTCCTTATCTATTAATAGGAGCCCTGGTGGTGCCATGGTTAGGTGTTGGGTTGTAAACCACATAGTTGGCAGTTTGAAACCACCAGCAGCTCCTTGAGAGACAGACTGGGCTTTCTACTCCCATAAACAGTTGCAGTCTCTGAAACCTACAGGGGGTCACTTTGAGTCAGCATTGACTCGATGGCAGTGAAGTTGGTTTTTGTTTTTGTTTATGAATTGGTTCCTTTTATGAGTGATGGAGAGGTTAAGTTTCTGATCAAAATGAAATTGTTTTACCCTAACTTTACAAGGCAGGCTTATTAAAAGGAGAAATATAAGAAATCAAACTCATGAATTTTATTTTCTGTTTTATTAGATTTTATTTATTATAAGCAAATTCTAAATATTTGATGGCTCATAGAGGTTTGTGCATGTTTCGGGTCCACTAGATTTTGCCACAGTCTGCCAAGAATGCACTGATTTCCATTTTCCCCGAATCGAAGAGCAACTGGAAGTTGTCCAGCAGGTGGTCCTTTATGCGAGAGCCCAGCGTCGCAGCAAAATGAAAGACTCACGTGGTCAGTAAAACTGTTTTTTACATTTCACTTTCAATATATTACGTCCCTACCCATTCTAATATATGGGTCATCATTAAAATTATATAGAATACTGTACTGGTGGAAAAGTGGTAGAAGGAAATCAAGAAAATTCAAGATCTTCAGAATTCCTTTTGTACATGGATAAGCTCTTGTTCAAGATCCTTAACAAACGATGTGCTTTATGTTTTGCTGTTCATTTAACTACTGTTGTTAAGCACGATGGCTCCCTGGTGGAGTAGTGCTTGGCTGCCTGGTGGAGTAGTGCTTACGAGTTGGGCTGCGACCGTCATGGTCGGCAGTTTAAAACTACTATCAGCTCCAAGGGTGAAAGAATGGGCTTTCTACTCCTGTAAGCAGTTTCAGTCTCGGAAACACACAGCGGGTCACTGTGAGTCAGCATGGACTCGATGGCAGTGAATTAAGCATGAAGTTGGCACCAATGGGTAGTTCATCTTTTGAATCAATTTCTTTATCCCTGTATTCTAAAATGGACAAAATCATTAATATAGGGGAAAAAAATTATTCACTGCCCAGCCACCCTGTAAGACCGGGCAGAACTGTCCCTTTGGTTTTCTGAGACTAACTGTACAGGAGTAGGAAGCCCGGCGTTCTCCTGCCCTGTTACAGAAGGTATTGAAGAGGAAGCCGTAACACCAATGCACACCTTGTTTTTTTCTTCCATTGTTGGTCCGCTTGAGTAGCATTGAGTCAATTACATGAGTTGTTTTTGGTTGTTCTCGGAAAATGAAAATTTAAAAGCCCTTAAGCTACCGCTTTTTCTATAGTGTTCACAACATAACTGTCCATTCAGACTATTTGGGGAAGGTACTCAGAAATCTTCGTGAAGCGATGAACTCTACAGGAGTAGAGACCCCACCTTTCTCCCTGCGCTGTGGCTGGTGGTTTCAAACTGCTGCCCTGTGGTTAGAAGCCCAAGAGGGGTAGGAAAGGCACTCTCAATGTATGCTCCGTGAAAAGGGCACGACGGGGGTGGAGCCGCCCTCCACAGGCGTCCTTCATAAGGGGCCTCTTTCTTCAGACGTCTTCTGTCTGCACTTGGAGAATTTAGGGGAGACGTGAGTCACATAAAACGCTCTAACACAAATTACAGAGTCATGCTAAGCTTTAGTTGAAAATGGAAGTTGAAAAAGTATTTTTCTTTATAAATTAGATTGGTATCATAAATTTATTGTTAGGAGGCAAATACAAGATAATGTAAGTTTCCACAGTTTTTCAAGCTCCCACGTACAAAAGTAATCTTCATTTCAAGTATTTGTAAGGTGTGTTTTTCCTCATATCACAGCTATAAAATCACTAAGCATGCTCTTGTTTAGCTTGAATACATTATCCATAATTTATTGTTCACTGTAAAAAATTGTTGTCGGTTTCCAAGAAAAAAATTATTGAAAGTTTTAATATTGGAGCTGGTCAAACTTTTAAATCCACTTTAGGTACTGTGGATACTTGTCCCTGCTGCCCACGACTGTAGTGTTTAGAGCAAACCATTGCAGTAACTTAAATGCATATGTTTTGTGGTAAGCAAAGAGATACTGTTCTATCTTTGGTCGACAGCTTTCTTCTCATTTCACAGGGTACTCTATGGAATTCTTCCTTTACTTTTGAAGCTAACAGGTAGCTAACTAGTCTTAGTTGGTGAGTAGTTTTCGCTAGAATGTTGCAAGTAGAAGGGCCGCAAAACAGAGGAAGGCCCTTGAGGGATGGATTGGCCCCTGCCTGCAACACTGGGCTCGAGCACAGGGACAATGGGGGGTGCAGGACCGGCAGCCTTTCTTCTGTTGTGCGCAGGGCTGCTATGGGCCAGGACCAATGCAA
>NW_022111383.1:37071-43408 GCF_000313985.2 Echinops telfairi
CCCCCTAGAGTCCATAATTGTGAGCATTATCTATGCATTTTGTGTAGCCAGGAATTGTCAAACGTACTTGAGAAGTAGAGAGTGGGAGGGGTGGTTGGTGTTAGAATTGGCAAGGACGGTTGGGAGGTGGAGGCGTGTCTGAACTCAGACTCACAGGAATCAGCCTTGGGTTAATGTGGTTTGATTCGCCTTCCCCCTTATGAAGGACGCCTGTGGAGGGCGGCTCCACCCCCGTCGTGCCCTTTTCACGGAGCATACATTGAGAGTGCCTTTCCTACCCCTCTTGGGCTTCTAACCACAGGGCAGCAGTTTGAAACCACCAGCCACGGCGCAGGACAAGGGTGGGGTTTCTACTCCTGTAGAGAGTTCTTTCTGTCCTATGCAGTCTTGGAAACCCACAGGGCAGTGCCACCCTGTTCTCTAGAGCCCCGGGGGCACTATGCATCAGAATTGACTCAGCGGCAGTGCATGAGCGAGCCCTACAGCCATTCCATCTTCCTCTCCAGAGTCGACTTGTGTGCTTTCATGAGAACCTTGTAGATATGAGTGTATGTGCGCACTTCATGTGTGTATTTTCCCCGTTACACATCTGAGTATAGCAGCTTTCTATACACCCAGTTTTGCACTCTGCTTTTTCCACCAAGTCCATTATTTTGAATATCATTTCCTCTCCGTTCATCAAGCACATCCTCAAACTTTTTTACTGTGGCATAGTAGTGCATGTGAGATATCCCATTATCGGTGAGCCCTCTATGACAGTCATTTAATGTTTCTAATTGTTTGCTCCTCTAATGACGCATGAATAAGTTTAGACATGTGTCATTTCACCTGTCCATACACTTATCTGTAGAGATTCCAGGGTTAGGGGCACATCCGTGTATAATTTGAATTAGCAGTTGCTCCCTGTAGGAGCTCCACTCCTTTACACTCCCATAAGGGTTGCGCGGCCCCAGCATGCGGTCTATGTGAGAAGGCAGCGTGAGCAGCAAGGCCGCAGTACGCAGGGCTAGCCTAACAGACAGTCTTTTGGAAAACTGCACATGCCCTCTGATCCTTCTACCATCTTCTTCCTCCACTGTCTTCTACTGGCAGCAACACGATCAGGGGC
Source organism: Echinops telfairi (assembly GCF_000313985.2). Classification (NCBI taxonomy): domain Eukaryota; kingdom Metazoa; phylum Chordata; class Mammalia; order Afrosoricida; family Tenrecidae; genus Echinops; species Echinops telfairi. The sequence continues at coordinate 38,180 of NW_022111383.1, forward strand.
TTTTAAATATTATTCTTAGTCGTGACTAAAAGCATCAAGATTGAGCTCATGACAGGTGTGGAAGAAGGAGGAGGATTCTAAGTATATTTACGAGAGCTAGAGAGTGTGCAGTAAATGACAGGAAGTTTTCAACCACATATGGGTAAGGCAGTGCATGTACATCATGGTATTATTTTGTTCTTGTTCAAGCAACTACTTTGTGGTTTCAGTGAGTCAGTGAGGCACGCCGGGTTATAGAAGACAACTTTCTTAAAGGAGCCTGCGTGGTGTTATGGAAGAGAGTGTTTTTGTGGAGTTATGTTTCTCGGTCTTTTCCTTTTGCGGGCAGGTCCACGTTTGTTCTTTGTATCCTGACGTGGAAGTATCTGTTAATTCTAAGACCTCCATCATTTTTCTTACTGTGATTGTTATATTATGCATCTTTGTATTTCTACAAACTATGATAAAGAAGCAAAAAATATTTGTCTCTGACAGACATGTTATAAACATGAAAATGAGTCATTCTCTTTTGCATTTCCAGCCAAGTATTCCCATTAAGACGGCTGTGGGGGGGACGTGGGGACGTGGTACAGATCTTTATTCTGACCCCATGTGATCAGAAAGAACTAAGACACCTCACAGCAATTACGACTTCTTGCACTCCTGTAGGACAAAGTAGAACTGCCCGGGGGGTTCAGAGGCTGTAAATCTGCCAGAACTAAAAATCCTCTTTTCTTCGCAGATTGGTTAGTGGTTTCAAATGACTGGCCTTGTGTTTAGCAGCCCAGTGTATACTCCGCTATGCTACCAGGGCCTAATGAAAATATAGGCAACATTGAAAATGTGTTCATTGCTCAAACGTCCACCTCTCATATTTACTCAAAGCCTGTTCTTCGTGTGTCTCTGTCTGAGAAACAGCATTCTATTCATTAGGCATCCTGGCCTTGTGTTCTACTGTCTACTGAGACAGTGCATGCATTCACAAGAGACAGTGTTAGAACGCATTTCACCAAGGTTTTGAAACTGTGATACTCTGTCGGCATTTGCAGTTTACTTCTTTGTCAGGTCCGTTTCTGATGTTGAAGGCCTTTCCAAAATAGTTTTGAATTTCACTGGAATAAAAGTACAATACTCATTATGCATTTGTGAGTTCTGATAGAATTCTTACAAAACTTACGTGTATCTTCTATTGGAATTATGTGCATGTGTGTAGAACAGTTTGTGTTCAATGACAATACTGTGTCATCAACCATGGTGTTTCTTATTTTACCAACATTTATCCTTGAAACTTATATCGTGTTCTCTAGAAAGAACGGGGGCATCTAACGGGATGGTGTTGGGGGAGAGAAAAGCCAATAAATATCTGAGAAGGAAATCTTTCATTTGAAACTAAGTCTTAACCATTTTTTAAAAGTAAATTGTATAAGGGGAGCTATAAAGCATTTGGGAGGAAATTCCATGATCTTTTCATTCCATTTGTCCATGAGTTTTTTGAAGTTCCCTCTATACTGTCACATGAAACCACAAATGTGGACTGACTGAGAAGTTACTCCCAGTGTTGCTAGCCATTTCTTTGTAGTGCTGAACAAGGGTATCAACAACAGTGACTCCGAATCTAAAGACCACACTACAGGACCACACTCCAGCTACCAAGTGAAGCTATCTGATGTGCTCTGAGCTTCTCTCATGAAAAAGAAGGGTCATTGCAACGTCTGTGGTGGCGGAGACCAGAGATTGGGAATCAAGAGTATCAGGGTGCAAGACCAGGCTCCCCCACCTCTCTGTGCATCTTCATTAAGCTAGCTAAGCTTCAATTCCCTGGTTTTGTGTGGTGTAACAATGGTGTCTTCAGTAGCTACCTCACAAAGGTTTTGTCAGAATTAAATGAGACTGTTCATCTGATGGCTTATAGCAGAACTCCTAGCACGCAGGATGCCCTTAGTGCATTTTTACTGTTGTGATTATTCTGGGAATAGTGCTGTTTATGTGTTTTCATATGTTGCTGTGTTTTTCTAATGTTGCATTATCATATGAATAGATTCTGGAAACCAAAGCGGAGAACGTGATGAGAAGGCTAAGAATACTGATCGAAACTATTTAAATATTTTACCTGGTAAGTATTATTTCATCTTAAATTGCGGGGGTGGGGGGTGTTTGTTTGTTTGTTTCTTGTTAATACCCACTTATTTGTCTACTGCCTTGTTATCTGACATTTGCATTTGCAGTAGTAGAAACCCTGCTGGACTATTTTACACATTAACGAAGTAAGTTTGGCTGTAGCAAACACCAAAGTACAAGGGAAGAGTGATGGTTAAGGTTATGGGCCACCTTGGGTGGGCCATGACTCTCAGTGGCTTGACAATTAGGTAATAATGTAATTGATGATATGATGTGGTTATTCACCATCTTTGCATTCCGTCATTTTTCCCCTAATGACCTGGTCTTTGGAATCTGATGTCATTAAATGAGAAGTGGGTGTAATTATATACATTGAAATCATAATATAAATCTGAAATATAAACTCCAAAATTTTATAAAATGTTTGTCAGTATGTAACTTAGAAACGTTATATGTATGCATATATTGAATATACACATTAATTCATATGCTTACACATTCATATATGTCCATACACATACTTAGATACATATATACACAGTTGTATACTATATAGCATCTGTTCAGGCAATCTCAGACTGCATGTATGTCCGCATTTCCACCACTATAAAGCCCATTCAAAATTCAAGGTACAGCCAATGTTAGTAATAACAAATGTGTACTACTTTGCAACACACATCTGTACATATTATTACTATATTATGTTAGATATGATTTAAGGTATCTGAAAGTGTATGCATAGAGAGGTATACTATATACTAAGAAGACATTTAACCAACTAATATTAGATCAAAACCATACCTAAATGGTCTGATTTATGTACAAATTAGATTCAAAAGACATACTTATAAGTGGAACTCACTCACAATCCAGGGACTCCCTGTTTTTAATATGGTGTTTACATAGTATCTAAATCACCTACTGTCTGTCCTATTTCACGGAATGTATCACGGATGAGCGATAGATGACTATATACAAGGGGCTTCAAAAGTTCATGGAAAAATTGAATAAAAACTTGTAATTTTTCCACAAACTTTTGATACCCCCTCAGATATATAAAAAATACTTTCATGGTGTTATCTGATTTAAATCTTCATTTTTATACTAATAATGACTTTTTCCCTGAACCATACAAGAAAAACTGTTCAAGGGGTTGTATGAGTTTTTTTAGTTATCTGCTACTTCAGTTTTCCTCTTACATGTTTCTTAGCTTAAAATGAAATTAGCTAAGACATAATTTTACTCTGATATGCAAACAGTTGTACAAAGAGATATAAGCAGTCGCATTTGTAGAAAGACCTGGGAGCATCTGGTTTAGAATCCTTCTTATTGTTGTTTCCTCACAAATGTTCGTGCTTTCTCTTTTCCTGGTCTTGCTCTTGGCCCTGTTGTTCATCAGATGGAAATGCAGTCTCTTCTTCCTCCTGCTGATTGAGTTCTCACTGCCGTCCTTGGACTTGCTTCTCTAACAGGGCACTCTTGTCATTGTAAAGCCCTTTACACTCATTGGTAATTTCCTATGCCCCTTTAAGGTAGCTTCCTCACACTTCCTTCCCCAGGTCTACTATCTGTAGGTCACATTTCATTTCATGTAGGCACGTGTCTGACCTAGACCTGGCTATGACCCAGCCGCTTAGCTTGTGGTCATCAGCCTCCAAAGTTCCTCCCACCTGCAGCAAGCCTACCTTGGTGGATGACGCTGGAGCCAGGACTGCCTCACCACATGCCGCTTCCTCCACTTTGTGCAGCAGGAAGCCGTCCTCCTCCCCAGCTGAAAATACCTCCATTGAGACAGGGCGCCTTGTAGTTCTTCCATAGGTCCAAATTTAAATTATCCATGTTTTGCGGCTTTCTTAAAATATGCCAATCTTATTATCTATTCTGGAACTACTGATGTCTGATTTCTTTTCTAACTTAACTCTTAATTGCTAAATCAGTATTTCCCTTTTTGGGCTCCTTTGTGTAAAAAAAGTAAGCCCTTATCTTGGCATTACTACCAAATCAGGAGGCTGTATCTGGTCAGAAAACGAATACCAGACGACCCAGCTGGTTGCCCTAAGAAGATCTGATTCTCCACCTGAAAGAGGCCTGCACACCGAGGAAGTTTACAGACCCACAAAGACCCAGACCAAGATCACGGATCCTTCTCAGTGTTCGCTGAAGAAGTTTTAAACGGCAAAGAATAATCTTGTTTTATTTGCATGTGCTTTGGGCCACTCGTAGTTTACGTTATCACTAAGTATTTGCACTTTCTACCACCTAATATACAGCAACCTTCTGAGGAAGGGAATGGCTGTTCCTTTTCCCATTTTATGCATGACATAGGGGAGGGTCCACCAGTCATGGCATCGACTTGCTTCCAAGAGCACTCGGCTAAGATGCACCAGAGATCAAATGCTCTGTAACAATCTATTCCTTTTTCTAGATCATATTATTTTCATGGTTTCAATTGGCCCTTTGACCCCTATTTTACTAATAGGTAAAATGAGGCCAAGAGACGAGTCACTTAAGGTCAAGTAAATCAGGGCCAATTTGGGGATTAGCAGCACCTGACTCTTGTTCACTAAGTCAGTTTGCCTAACTGCTGAACCGCTGTCAAATTTAACGCCATGGCTTCTGTCATCTGAGTTACCAAGAGAAGCAAGCATAGAAGTGCATGTGCTTCACTGGGCTCGTAGATACAGTCTTATGTCATTATCGTATCAGGATCTGTTGCATACGCAATTTGTGTTTTTCAGGGACTGCTTAGGAAATTATAATTACACTTGTCCCCACCAGGCAACTTTCTCATTACTTTCTCTTGTAGTTTTATTTTTGGCATCTCCATCACTGCTGTTTCTTTCATTTCTTTTCTGCATCTAATTCCTTTATCTTGTTAAAGTTTAGAAGAAAGAAAAAACTTTGCCTGTGGCTGTGTAGCCTGTTGACTAAGAAGGTCTTAAGCTTCTTGTGCTGAAGTCTACCAAGTGTTTTTAAATGTGTTTGCTAAGTAAAATCCTACAGTAGTGACTTGGAACCCAAGGTGAACAAAACTTGTGGAGACAGAGCTAATGGTACAGAAAGTAGAGACATGCATATTAAATTGGCATTCTATGATGCTCACCTTCCTGACACAACCGCTGAAGACAAAGC
>NW_022111383.1:44153-52630 GCF_000313985.2 Echinops telfairi
TACAAATGTGCTTTACACAATTGATGTATGGATGGATTGTGTTAAGAGTTGTATGAGCCCCTAATAAAACGATTAAAAATATAAAAGAAAAATAAAGTAGAGACATGCAAACGTTTCCTAAAACAAGATACTAGGATTCCTAGTTAGGCATGTGTATTTATGAAAACACTTTCTCTATGTGTTTTCTAATTTATTGATGAATATGACTATAAAGTAAAAATGATAAGATTATTCTTGGCTACTGGGTCTACATAAAAAATGGTGTGATTGTAAGTAGCATGAATTTTAAAGGTTTGAGGAGCACTATTATAGCAATTGGCCAAAACATCCATTCATTCATTTAGCAGGTATTTATTGGTTCTTTCTATGCCAAGTGGTGTTCTGTGTGCTAGAGATAGATCATCAAATAAGATTGATTAAAACGTGTGCATGTGTGTGTGTGTGTGTGGGGTGTCACGGAGCTCAAACTGCAATGTTTTTTTTTTTGCAATGCTTTTAAAACTTAACACAGCCTAGATGAACAAACTATTTTAGTTCTTAGAAGAAGATAAAATAGGATCATGTGCACAAATGGGAGGGGCTGCCCTATATTGGCTTAGGGAGCCACAGTCGCTCTCTGAGAAGGTGGTACCTGAGCTAGTATTGTGACTGCTGAAAAAGGCCAGCCAGGTGAGGATTTTAGAGACAAACTTTCAGGCAGCAGCCCTGAATGTGGCCTGCATGTTGCATGTTTGGAGACCTGAACAGAAGTCTGGGTGGCAAGAGCCTAAGGAGAGAGATTGAAACAAGAGGGCGTTAGAGGCATAGCACAGGCACGGATGGTGCAGACCTCTTGGAAGATTGCGTAGAGAAGTGATACGATCTGGTTTACATTTTTATCCTTTTGACTGCTAGAAGAAATCATTTGTATGAGGGCAAGAATGTGAGTTAGGCTATTGCAGTGAGCAATGATGCTGGCATAATGGTGTAAAAGGTAGACTTGGGCTATTTGTTGGAGTTAGAAGTGGTGGATTAGATTGGGGAATAGGCAGTGAGAGGAAGAAAAGAATTAAGGACAAATCCCCTCTTCTGTTTCAGTCCTGAGCAGAATGGCTAGAGGTTGCTCTTCTAAATGGGAGAAGAGCACATGTAGGGAATGAGGAAGACATGTCATGGAGTAACATGCTAACAGTGGGTTACACAGGACATTGTCAATTTCCGTATCAGAGAGATGACGAGTACTCACTTGATTGTCTTACTTCATAGTGATCACTTCCTACCCATTTATGAACTTAATGCATAATGTCCCTTCCGAGAATCCAGGAGCTCTAATCACAGTAGCTTCTTAAGCCTCAGATAGGTTTCTGTACACCTCTTCGCATCCAGCTCCGTCTCTTTTCAGCTTTGCCCATTGATGAATCTGATTTATGCACTTGGAAGTCCTTATTGTACCTGTTGTTCGCAGGAGAATTTTACATTACACGGCATTCCAATCTCTCAGAAATCCACGTTGCCTTCCATCTATGTGTGGATGACAACGTGAAGTCTGGAAACATCACGGCCCGCCACCCTGCCATTATGGGACTCCGAAATATTCTCAAGGTCTGCTGTACGCATGACATCACCACAGTCAGCATCCCCCTCTTGCTGGTGCACGAGATGTCTGAGGTAAGCAGAGACAAACAACGGCATGCGCTTACGAAGATGTTAGGAGGTCCTGGGTGGAGAAGCCGGGTGAACGCTTGCCTACCAGCTGAGAGGTTGGTGGTTCGAACCCACCCAGGCACATTTGGGAAGACCACCCTGGCAGTCTGCTTCTCAAAGGTCACAGCCTTTCTACTTCAATCAGAATCCACTTGTCAGCAACGAGCAGCAGGAACCACATAAATATGTGTGCTCTCAGCACTTGATGTTAGCAACCCCCTTTACGCTTTAAAATGCTTTTTTTTTACGAGGAAATTCCATCTCTGTATGGTTAACAAAAGTGTTATCTGTCTAATGTAAAACAACATCCACAAGGTGAACACGCTTTAGTCATAAAGGCTCAGAGAATTAGAGCTTTGTCTGGCAGTAAGTCGGGAAGCTAAAGGCAAAAGAACCTAGCTTTAAGAAGGCCTTTCCCGTCCTCGTCCTCCGCCTCCTCCTTGTTCATCCCTGCTTGTGTTTCCACCAGCACTCCGTTTCCTCGGCTCTTAGAGGTGGCTTTAGCTGGCAGTAAGCTCACTCCGCATTCTCATGAATAGTACTGGAGAGAGATGCCAGGTGACAGGAAGAACATTTTGGAAAGGATGGTCTTTGGCTAATGTAGTATTGATTTCTATCGTTAGACCGTGGGGTAACCACAGTTAATTGAACACTGTACTTGGCTTGACATTTTTTAATTTAAAAAAATCTCCATGGTTCTCTTTCTTCCTCCTTTCCTTCCCAACTCACAGAAAAAGGAGTTAGAGGGGATAGTTTGTGTCAATGACGTGAAAAACTGAAATTCAAAACAAAATCTTCAGCTAGTCTGGAGCAACATAGGACACACACACACACACACACACACACACACACACACACACACACCCCGTGGGTGCAGCAGGCCATGAGGAGCCCAACCCGCAGCTCCGTGTGCTTGCCCTGTGGCAGCAGAAGGAAAAATGCTTCAAAAGGCAGAATTGCTAACCGTTAACTACCAGAAAAGAAGTGCCACCGTTGATGATTAAAAGCAATTTGCCAAAATAAAGGGATCATGGAGATGCTCTATGGTAAAGTACAATCATTAGAGCACCCCTGTTGTGCTCATTGTAATATAAGAAGTCTCATTTGAAATGCAATGCCCTGTATAAACACAAAAAAGAACTGATTCTCCCACTTACATTCCCTGCTGCCATTTTGAGTCGGAGAATCCGCCCCAGTCTATGGAAGCCGCAGGATCCCTTCTAACGCCTCAGGCCATCCACGTCCGCAGCCTCAGTCATCCGGACATGGCGTTGGGAGGCACTGGCCCACATGGGAGTTGCTCTGTTTTGTTTTCTGCTATAGTATCCTAAAGTTTCAGTTGACAATGAATTCCTGCCACAAGGAAACATCCAAACATTCCTGCAGCTGGACTCCTGGTTAACCAGTTTATAAAAATGGTTCTATGTAGGTGGGAAACAGCCTCAAAACCAGTGTTTACAGAAGTCACCAAGTTCAGGTTTACTTCCAGACATCTGATACTACGAGCGTTCCCTCTCCCACAAAGTCACAAAAGTTAAATGTTTTAAATTGGGACTGCCAGCTGCAGGACATTAAGCTGGTCTCGGAAGTGTCCAATTTAATTCACAAAAGTATATTGAGCCACAATCCTCCCATTTGTATTTAAACAGCCCTTCAGGTCAAGGAGTTTATAGTCACACACCGCGGTTGTCATAGGAGTGTTCTAGGGCTGCTGTGACCGCAAGACCACAACTGGTTGTCTTTGATAAACAGAAGTGTAGCCGGTCCGAGTCTGGGGAGATGGGAGTCTGCAGTCCAGGTGGCAGCTCTATCAGAAGGCTGTCTCACTCTTGGCTTTGGGGAAGCTCCCTGCCTCCTGCTCTCATAGGTGGGCCTAGAGTTCCTGGGAGAGCTCCTGTGTCTTTAGATCAATTATTGCCTAGTCTAAGAGGTTCTCAGCACAGGGACCTTGGGTCCAAAGGACATGCTTTTCTTTCTTGGGGGTACTGGGATCCCTTTTATCTCTGTTCCCTTGTTTGATCTCTTTTCTGTCTTAAAAGAATTTGACTCAAGATATAACCTAATCCGGTAGATTGTAACCACACGCCTTGACGTCACTGCCTCTAATCCTGCCTCATTTACATCAGAGAGCGTAGGGTTTACAGCACATCGGGTAAGGACATAGGACCGAGAATCACGGCTGACCCAAGTCGACAGCTTTGAGGGAGACAGTTTGATCCCTAACAATGGTATATGGGACATAGAGGTAATATTTGTTTTAGCTTTCATGCAAGGACCCCACCCCTAAAGCATTTTCAGATCCTGTTTTCTTCCTTGAACAAACAGAATTGCTAGACACTCATTTGCCACATTTAATGTGCAAGGTAATGATGGTAACGTCTGCCAGAGTCCACGTATTAGGGTGGGAAAAAATGCGATGAAATGAATGACAGCTAAAAGAGAGCAAAGGAAAATTAATGTCTCAACAAGAAGAAAGACATACTGGTATTACCAGTTCTATCTCTAGATCCTTGTGATCTGAGGACTCAGTCATAACTGGAACCAGTCCAGCGTGGCAGATGTGGAATGAACATGGACGTCAGGAATCCTGATATCCTGATCCTCTGGTTTTTAATATTGTTGAATAACGTGGAGCTGGAGGAGTGTCCATTGCTGTAATTGGTGTTGAGGAAGTATAATACATTTGTAGAAAATTACACTTATCTTAAGTATACATCTCAAGATACAGACTGAACACTCGTGTCAGAAATACCCTGATCGTGGAAAGGGCATTATCAGTACCCCAGGAACCCACCTCCTTCACCCCGGTCACTTAAGTCACACCTCCCCTAAGATCACCACTGCTTTTCATTCTCAAAACAGACACCGATTGCCTTTGTTTTTAACAGGATTTTGGGTTAAGGTTTACAGAGCAGATCATCGGTTTCACATCCAGCTGCCCTTTCGTAGTTTATGTAACTCGAATCATAGTACCTCCTCTTTTATCTGATTTATTTTCTCTGATCATTTTATGGAGGGCTCTTACAATGCTTATTACAATTCATACGTCAATTGTATCAGGCATATTTGTACCTATGTTGCCATCGTTCTTTTCTAGACAGTTACTTTCTATTGACCTCTTGGGATCAGCTCCTCTTTTTCCCCACCTCCCTCCCCCTGTCTGATTTCTATTATTCAGTATTGTTTGAGAAATTTATTCACTTTATTGTGTGGCTATATGTTGCTCATTCTTATTGTTGCGTATCATTCTATGTGTGACTAGACCACAAGCACATAGCCATTCTACTGTTTGTAGATATGTGGGTGGTCCCAGGTATTCATTACAATGACCAATGTGGCTTTGAACTTTCTAGAACAGGTCGTTAGGCAGCCCTTTTTGGTACATACTCAGGGATGGCATGTTTGAGTCTTCAGGCATATAAGTATTTAGCTTTGGTTGGCACAGCCAAGCAGTTTTACAACCTTGCTGTACCTGCCTAGAGTTTCTCAAAGTGGAAAATGAGCAAGACGGCCAGACTCTCTCTCCATATGACAGTGGCTAGGGAACTGATTAGTACACGCAGTTCTGGTACCGCAGAGACGCAGACTTGGGAAGGAAAGCATAGTCGTGGAGTCTCCCTCCTGGATGTATAAACGCAGAAGTAATTCCTATGGCTAATTACTGAGGGGAGGCCAGAAGCTGAGCCTTAACCACCTGTCTGAACCATCCATTTTCCAACAGAAGATTCAAGTTAAACAGTCAGAGCCTGGCTTTTTAACTTGAAGTTGATGGTATTACGTGCAATTATAATCAGAATTGATGTTTTATCTTCAGTTTCACAGGTTTAGAATTTATTCTATATGTATTACCCACTTATTATCTAAAATATAACCAGAGAGCCCCTTTTCCCGCCTCAGTCCCAAAGTGAAAATGTTTCACATGATCCAGCCATCTCATTCGATGGGCATTTTCCCAGTGTGCCTATCACAGGTGTGTCACTAAGGTGCTGTCACTTTGCCAGTACATAGAATTCATGATCAAGAACTCTCCGTACTGTTATCTGACCCACAGCGTTGTTTCTCCATCCACTGTATATTCCATACCAAGATCTCATCTCAGAAATGAGCTAATCCTGGATGGCCCCCAGCACGATGTCCCCTATGACCTCACTGACTATGGCACGCTCTTCCGATGGACTCAAAGCCAGTCTTTTCATGTGGGGACTTTAGAGACAAAAATGGCATGATGAAAACCAAACTGACAGACACCTACCTTATGCCTGATGGAGTCTCTATGTCAGCATGTGGAAATTCTTAAACCCCACACATACGCGGATGCATGCACACACATGTGTACATGCAGCTCTCTAGATTTCTTCTCAGATTCAGATGCTGCCAAACACCCCGAAACCAAACTCCCCCCATCAAGCTCATCCTGACTCAGCCTCCCTATGTGGGTGTCTGAGGCTGTCAGTCTTTGCAGGAGCACACAGCCTCATCTTTCTCACGCAGAGCTGTTGATGGATTTGAACTGCCAACCTTATAGTTAGTAGTCCAACAGAATCTGAGGGTTTGCACTATTTGAAAATTAATATTTCTAGCACTTAAAAAGATCACCTGGGACTCTACCACAAATTGATGCTTTGGAGTGTTCTCCATGTAAAGTTCCTAATTGTTATCAGATATTTTCCCTCTGGATTACCCTGTCGCCACACACATAGGAAAAGTAAGAAAGCAGTTTTCATAGAACATGATGATCTCTGGACAAGTGGAGCAGTGAAGGGCTTTGCTTTTTTCTCCTCTTGACTTTGGTTCAGACCGTTAGGCCTATTCCTGCTCCGCTCATCCTGACTTTAAAACGGTAATGTAATATGCATTCTGCTTTTGGTGCGGAGGCCTAGCCCTTCAAAAGTTGCATAGTTACAATTCCCATTAGTTTTCCCCATTTGAGTGGTAGTGCCCAGGCTTCCCTTTAGCCTGAAACAGTTCAAAAGCTAGTCATAGCTATCAGTACCTTACTCTCTAGATTATAAAACAATTTGCTTTCTAATAATTATATGTCTATACATATAAATGAGCGTTGTGAACATTGTACAAATGGTAATAATTCTTTGATTCTGATTATTTGCATGTGATTCCGAAGACATATTTTAGAGTAATATTTAATGAAGTTGTCAATACTCTCATACTTTCCTATTTATTCCTATGTGTGATTCAGTAAAAATTTTAAACTAAAGATGACTGGGCTTTACAAAAGTTCAATACAGGGAAAGGCAGACATAGAAAGAGATAAGCAGATTTGAGACACTGGGGCTGTCAGCCACCTGCCGTAGATGAGCTGATGGGTGTGCGCTGATGGGTGTGCTCAAGGAACGTCCCTCCCTGCCGCTGAGTCCGTTCCATCTCAGTCCCCTGCAGCGCCCTCACGCACGAAGAAAGGGCTCTGGAAGTGGCTGCGCAAACACAGAACTGCCGAGAGAAACTTTAGAAGACTTACACAAGTGGAGAGATTAAAGATTCGTGGATTAAAGATTTAATTTTAATACGTCAGTTCTCAAATTGACCTTGCAGTTAGCAGTCCTGACAGAGCCACCAGGACCTGAAGCACAGTGTAGAGATTGCATCTCAGGATGACCAACAGCTGACACTGACTGGGACCATGGGAGCCAGGCTGGTGTGTCCAGAGTGCTCAAAGGAAAAATTCCCAACCCAAGACTTCTGTATCCATCAAGCATCTGTGAACGAGGATACAGAAAAGACATTCTCAAAGGGACATGAAGATATTTGCAAGTAGAGAAACCCCTAAAAGGTGCACCTGAGGCAAAAGATGAATGAAGGCTATTAGGTTGAATGGCGGGTATGCAGGAAAATATGAAAATATGAAAAGCAAAGAAAGTGGTAGATGAGGGGGTTCCCCCCCAAAAAACAGAATTTTTTTTTCAAATTTATGTGTTTATATTTTTTACAAAACAACCTTATCACCTTCAAAGTACTCTTCATTACACTTTAATACATTTGTCAAATCTGTGATTCCATTCTTGGAAACATTTTTCAAACCCATCTGTTTGGATGGCTGACAACTCCTACCTCGTTTTGTTCTTCACTTCTTCTACTTTATCAAATCACCGTCCTTTCATGTTCCACTTCATTCCAGGAAACAAAAGAAGTCACACCAAGTGAGGTCAGGTGAGTAAGATGTGTGGGGCAAGAGAGACATGCTGGGGGTTTTTGGCAAAAAACTGGCACACTGAGATGGCTGCATGAGCAGGTGCATTGTCATGGTGGCAAAACCATTCCTCTGTCTGCCACAGATCAGGCCTTTTTTGTCGCACACTGTTAGGCAATCTTTTCAGAACCTCTAAACAGAACGTTTGATGAACAGTCTGACCTGGTGAACACACTCCAAATCACTCTCCCCCTCGCACCAAAGAACAAATGAGCACTGATTATTTTGAGGTGCCCTTGTATATGTGAGTAAAGCTAAATAATAAAATAGAACATGACGCTTGAAATAGGCATGTTCAAACCTTATATTTAACTGTTAGGATTTAATAATATAAATTTGTCATTCTTTGTCATCCAAAAACTGGTATAGCATTAAGTTTGAAAATTCAGCTTAATACAGATACTCATATGAATGAAAATTTTACACAGAGTAAAAGAAGTTAGGAAAACAATGTCTATTTTTTTAAATCATTTTATTGGGGGCTCTTACAATTCTTATCACAATCCATCCATCCATCCATTGTGTCAAGCACATTTGTACATTTGTTGCCATCATCATTCTCAAAACATTTGCTTTCTACTTGAACCCT
>NW_022111383.1:53600-80473 GCF_000313985.2 Echinops telfairi
ACAAACAATAGTTATAGAAAATGTGAGCAGCATAATTTATATTATATCCAGGGCCTCCAGAATATACATTTTCCCAAGCTTACTTTGGATATTTATAAAAACTGAACATACACTGGGCCATAAAGAAGCTGGAAAAATACTATATTTAAATCATACAGATTGTTTTGTGACTACAGTGTAATTATAGTAGAAATCAATAGTGAAAAGATCTCACTGTCATCAAGTCAATTCCAACTCACAGTGGCCAGATAGGATGGAGTTAGAACTGCCCCTGTGAGGTTCCGAGATTGTAACTCTTCACAGAAGTAGAAAACATTGTCTTTCTCCCATGGAGCAGCTGGTGGTTTGGAACTGTTGACCTTGTAGATCGCAACCCAACTCATAACCACTATGCCGCGAGGGCTCTAATCTACATCAATAGAAACTCATTAGTATTCTCAGTAACTTTTGAGAGTCCAAACGATCCTGGAACCCAAAAAGGTTGAGAATAGCCGTAGTGAAACAATAATTTTAATTTTTTTAATAGTTCTTACCTAGGAAAATAATTTTGATGTGAAAAGAGACCCATGAACAACTCCTTCCTTTGCCTTGAGACTAAAAGAACCACATGGTAGCTGTCTACTATTACCGAACATTTTTATCAAAGAGCCCATACACAAGTCCTGATCAAAAGGGAGAAACTACAGAACAGAATTTCAAATTCTCGTGAACTTTCTAGAGCCACGGAGACTGGATAAACCCCTGAATCTGTTGCCTTGAGATAATACGTGAAGCTTAAATAGAAAATATACCCTGAATAATATTAAAACTGAGTGTCTAACTGGCTGGGTTGACTAGAGAAAATTCCAGTGACACTCATATATGTATAAGAGAGAGCTTTATCTAAAGAAGTCATGATATATCAAGAGAGCATCCCAGCCCAGTCTGACTCAAGTCTTTATAAGTCCCTCTTCAGACTCTGGCAGCCACGTGCCACGGTGCAGGACCCAGGAAGATCACAGGCGGTGGGTGCAGAGTTGTGTGGATCCGAGGTCAGTGGAAATGTGGCAGGGCTCTGGCAGCTCTCAGGGTCAGTGACAGGGGGAGTAAGAAAGAAGTTCATCAGAAGGCCCTCACCCCAAGGAGTCACCATCAGGCACCCTTTCCTACATCTTCAAGTTGACATACATTGTCCAAGGACCACACCGAGCGATGGCTTAGCTGAACTTGTAAAAAATGCTCTGCCTTGTTAAGAACCATCTATATGGGATCAAACTGACAAAAGTGACTCATGAAAGATTTGATAGGAGTCTTAGGGGGTATGGTTGTATGTTAATGATAAAGAGGAAAAAAACTGGAAAAGGAGGATGAGATGAAGATGGCCTGTGATCCCCAAACCAGGAGAATCAGATGATGCCCAACTACTCCTCCCAACGACTCTCAAACAGGATCATGCGAGAGGCCTGCATAGAGTGGGAGAGACGGTGAAGCAAAACCCAAATCATAAAAGCGACTGGGCTTTCGGGTCAGATAAGAGACGAGTGGAACCCCCGAGACTGTGGCCCAGAGCCACTCCTCAAGTCTAGAACCGAACTCACCCCTGGGGTAGAGTAATCACCCAGTCACATCAAAGGGGCATCTCCACCCAGGGCACCATGCAGTGGGTTAAGATAAAGAATGGATAGAAACAAGAAACACAGAAAGTAGGGTACCTGATGGTACATTGAGGGGATTTCAATGGATGAGTTGAATCAGAAATGTGTATGAATTGTTGAAAGTAAAACTGTGACCTGCTTTGTCAACCTTCACCCAATTCGCACCAGATTATTAAAAAGGGGGGTGAGGATAGTTGCACCACCCAAAGACTCATCAGTGGCGCTGCGTTGCACATGCGGAGGCAGCGGAGTAAGTGTTGTGTACCTTCTCCACAACAAAACGTGGTGGGAGGAACAAGTTCAAATTGACCATCACCACGGAGAATCAGAACGACCCTGGCACCAGGATGGTTTGTGCCTAGGGACAAAGATCGAAGAGTGACTGAGAAGTGCAGACAGTTTGTTACCGGACTGGGATGGGGCATTTGCTTATTCCCACGGCTTTTGGAACAGCCTGTATTATATAATGGAAACACCGGCATGCATTGCTTATGCAGATGGGCTGCAACTTAGTGCAATTATTCATGCTAGCACACGGAGGGTAGGAAGTGGAGTTCCAAAGTCATTTATGTATGTCTTTGGAATTAATTATGTGGAAAGCTATAAGGATATGTTTATATGTCGAACTGTGTTTGCTAGGCTAAATTCGTTTACATTCTAGCAGCTGGAAGAAGTTGTATGCCCCAAAGCCAGAAGAAATCCAGCTGGAGTTAGAAAAGAAGATGCCCCAAATCTGTTCCCGATGTGAATAATTAACAGTATCGAGCAATTATTTATTTATGTATTTTTACCAAGTTCCGTTCGCTTATGATTCATTTTGTTTCTCTTTTGAGGAAATGACCATACCCTGGTGCCTAAAGCGAGCAGAACTAGTGTTTAAGTGTGTCAAAGGTAAGCATGGTCCTTATATCTACTAACAAACTACGTTGTTTCCCTTGTTTCCCCCCGCCCCCCAAATATTGAACATTGAAAGAAATAGGAGAAAAAGTAAGAGAAAGAAAGAAATATGAGAGGAACTCCCGTCCTCTGGTACCTCATACGACAAGTCCTTCATAAAGGGCACTTCTCACGTAGCGTTTTCCCATCAGAAAACAAGTTAGGCCCCTAGAAGAGAAGAACACTTGAGTGGTGTTTATGCATTGCTCTGATTCTAGCTTGCTCTCCAGCGCCTTTTATTTTCTTAAAAGGAAGTAAGATAAAAGTGGGGGGGGGAGATATTTAGTTGACCTTTAATAATTTGTTTTAGCTTCACAGGATAGGTCTAAACGGGATCTGAGAAATCCTAAATGTGCATTGTTGTCGAAACGATGGGAAGCCTCTGGTGTGGGGCATCAGGGACTGCAGGAGTCTACCTGTCGTTGGGCTTAGCCTCTGCTATGAGCTCCACCCTCACTGCCAACTTGGAGCAGCGCTATGGCAGAATTGCCCGTGTGGGTTTCCCAGACTGCAACTCCATACGGGAGCAGAGAGCCTTCTCTTTCTCCTGAGGAGTGTGGTAGTTTCAAACTGCTGACCTACCTGTTAGCAGACCAACGTGTAATGTACTAGATGCCATGAGGGCTCCTTCCTCTAGCTAGTGGCTGCCTAAGGAGTTAGGGCACGGATTCTTACAATAAGAACTCCGCTGGTCTCAGTAAGTGACTAGGAGCTGTGACGAGCGGAGCTCTGAGTGAAAGTCTCCCCCTTGTTCCATTTGAGGGTTCATGATGGAGATGGCTTCGTGGGATGGAGGAATTTCTAGGACAGTGCAGTTTCTGGTACCACAGGTATGTTCTCTGATGATATCCCACCTCAATCTAATCTCATCTCTCATCATATTCCTCTCACACTTCTAAATATTACACAATCAGATGCTAACAACTTCTTATTTGTAAAGGGAACATTTGCTTGGATTACCCAAACGTACTTAATTTATTGTCAGAGATGGCAGCATCCACCACCAAGGGATCTCTTATTTGACCCCAGACTGATCCATGCTGACTTTGTTTTTCGCCCATTTGGAATATGTAAATGATGACGAGCTCATAGTAAAGCATTAGCAGAAATTCTTAGATCTCAGCTCTTCTCTGTAGATCTTGGCAACATCGGCGATGAGTACTTCCCCCATTCCTTTCGTGGTCTTCAAGGGGTTTCTAGTGATCACACTTAGGGTTCCACAGAAACAACGCAGGTTCTCAGAGGAGGCCAGAAAGGCCTCGCCTGCTTTTCAGAGTGAAGCTATCCCCGCCATTTAAGATCATTTTCACCCGTATCTAGAATGCGTGCCATGTTTTAAGTCCTTTTCTGAGAATTTTTAAAAAGATAACAAAGGAAACCCTTTTTCTTTTCTTTAACCTCTTACAGAGTATCTCTGAAGAAATGTTTTATCAGCTTAGTAACATGCTTCCCCAGATATTCCGAGTGTCGTCAACTCTCACCCTGACATCCAAGCACTAGCGCCGCCTGCGTGCTGGCAGGAGAAGACTGCTGAGAGCCCCAGCAACGGGGCTCCGCTGAGACGCCGCCGAGAGAAAGACGCCCAGAAAGAAGACCTGCACCCCAGCCACCAAGCACGCTACGTGGGATAAGTGTGCTGGCCATGTCGGTCCATGCGTATACTGCGCTCACCAGGGAGGCCCTGACCTGCACATTTACGCCTGAAGCCCCCATGAAAGCACAGCCTGTCTTTGCCCAGGGCAGTAGGACGTCGTTTGTGGGGTTCCACCGGGGACTCTGGGAAAGCCAGAACTTCCTGTACCACACGTGGACGCACTTCCCATGGGAGACAGGATTCCGTTTTCAGGGAGACATTTAACTTTTCCAAAAGGTTTGAATTATACCGTGTCTATACCAGGCTTGATTGGGCAGGCAAATAAAATCATCTTTCTACCATATTTACCAAGTAAAAAATTAAAGCGCACTGAAATGCACATGGCCAGCATGGGTTTCCTGTGACAGTCCTTTATGTGGAACACATAAGAACAAATGTGCTGATTCCTCTCAGTTCTATTGCAAAAAACAGCTGCTAGTGTACTCTTTCTAAGGTTTTATGAGTTCGAGTCAGAAAAGGGTTTGAGATTCTTGATCACTGTCTCATCTTTCCTGTGTGACCTTGCCCTTGTCTATTTATAGCACTTAATGGGCTGAGAAAATATTGTGCTCATTTGCAAGCTTGATGTAACGTTACATCTAACTTAGGACCTGGCTCTTTCATGCTGTCCCACCGTGTGACGATCAGACCCTATTACTCAGAAGAGATCTTTTTTATTTCTCTTTCAGCCTTTCTGCACACTCAGCCTCCTCAGCCATGTTTCTACTCAAACCCTCTCCTTGTCCACATGTCGATCTTGGATCGCGATCCGCCGTCTCTTCATGTGCTACTTCTTTCTCAGGTGGTGCACCCCTTTTATTATCCCAGCTGAGTCAAACTCAGAGAGTTTGTTTTATTTTTGTTTTGTTTTGGTTGTTGTGTAGTAACTATATAGAACAAAGGGTCATCTGCAGATATTTATAAAAGCAATGTTGTTGTTAGGTTCTGCCAAATTGGTTCCAACTTTGGGTGACCCTGTGTTGAACAGAACAAATCTCTACCTGACGCTGCACCACCCTTACCATCGGTGCTGGGTAGAGCCCACTCCTGCAGCTTCTGCCAGTCTCTCCCCAGGCAGGCCTTCCTCTTTGTCTCTGGCAAAGTCTCACTGTCCTCCTCCCTAGGGAGCGTTCTGACCGTACTGCTTCCAAGACAGGTCTTTTCATTCTCGCAGCGCGCCCTGCTTATGAACACCACACCATACTCAAAGGCACTAATCTTTCCCCCTTCTGCCTTAGGCAGTGTCCAGCTCTCACACGCAGATGAGGCCATTTACAATACCGCGAGGGCTTGCTTCCAGGCCCTCAAAGGGACATCTCTGCATTATCACACTTTAAAGAGGTGTTTTTGTAGCCAATTTGCCCAATGAAATGCAATTTTTGATGTCCTGGCTGCGGTTTCTGTGGGTATTGAATAAAAGTAATCGTGTAATCAAATCCAAGTTGTCTGGACAATTGTCACTGGCCGACTGAATTCAGTGAAGTACCTTTGGCATCATGAGATGGTATGCATTCATGCCAAGACACAGAAAGCACTCTGTGAACATGTCTACTTGTAATAAATGTTACAGAAATCCTACTGAAACGCAAAACGCTTTCCCGCCATTCAGGATGTGTTCACTGTCTGCTCACCGGAGAGGTATGACCAAGTAACAACCCCGAAGAGAGGCCAGGACTCCTCACACCCTCTGCTGCAGCGTGTCCACTCAGCACTAACACTTTCCCAATTCTTGATTGGAGAATCTGTTAAAGCCACCAAGAAGGCAGGCACATTGGACTGAAAGCCTGTAGCTTGTAGAAATTGCATTTCCAGCACCCTGTCGTCACGGGCACTGGCCCTAATGGAAGCAAGGTACACAAGTAGATACGAGAGGTGTGTGTGCCACAGAGTGTCTTCGTTTGGAATGTGTCCGACCACATACTGGGCTGACAACAAGGCAATCACAAAAAGGCCCTGAGGACCTTTCCACAGAGTTCCTGCAGCTAGCTGAGGTCATAGCAGCAGCTTACAGAACATGCAGCCAAGGGACAGGGTGTAGCAGCAAGGATTCATTCACAGATCTGGTAAATGCTGACTGACCCTCTCTCTGTCACCTCCGAGCTGTTGTCGTTAAGTTACTTATAAAGTAATGGCTTTCACCTCAGAGTAACTTAAAGGTACTGCTTGGCCTATTACGGTATTCTGAAATTGAGATATCCATTTTTCACATGGGACCATATTATGAAATATGCAGAAGCAGTAGGATTCTGCTGTAAGAAGGGAAGTCATGCTTATGGGTTACATTCCACTGAAATGAAAACAAATGTGAATCTGAGAACCAATGCATAATGTAAAATACTAATTAGATGCATTTAGGTGGGGGAGGATGTTTAATGAAGTAGTCGAGAAAGTCAGGCGTTTGATATGTGGGAAGATCTGGATTCGATTATCACTTTTTTTCTGATTTCTTGGGTGATTGATGGAATAGGAAGGGCATGTCCACGTACCAGGTACAGATAGAAGCAGAGGTGGTGAACTGGAGAAGGACATTTTTTTTTATCATTTTATTAGGGGCTCATACAACTCTTATCACAATCCATACATACATCAATTGTGTAAAGCACATTTGTACATTCATTGCCCTCATCATTCTCAAAACATTTCCTCTCTACTTAAGCCCCCGGCATTAGGTCCTCATTTTTCCCCTCCCTCCCTGCTCCCCTCTCCCTCATGAGCCCTTGATAATTTATGAATTATTATTTTGTCATATCTTGCCCTGTCCGACGTCTCCCTTCACCCACTTTTCTGTTGTCCGTCCCCCAGGGAAGAGGTCACATATAGTTCCTTGTAATCGGTTCCCCCTTTCCAACCCACTCTCCCTCTACCCGCCCAGTATCGCCACTCACACCACTGGTCCTGAAGGGATCATCGTCCCTGGATTCCCTGTGTTTCCAGTTCCTATCTGTACTAGTGTACATCCTCTGGTCTAGCCAGACTTGCAAGGTAGAATTCGTGTCATGATAGTGGGGGCGGGGAGGAGCATTTAGGAACTAGAGGAAAGTTGTATTTCTCATCATTGCTACATATCCCCCCCTGACTGGCTCTTCTCCTCCCCGAGACCCCTCTGCAAGGGGACTTCCAGTGGCCTACAAATGGGCTTTGGATCTCCCCTCCGCACTCCCCCCATCATTCACATGGTAAGATTTTTTGTTCTGATGATGCCTGGTACCTGATCTGGAGAAGGACATTTTCCTTGGTAAAGTGGAGGGGCAGTGCAAAAGAGGAAGACCCCCATAAGATGGATTGCCACCGCGGACTGAAACCTAAGGGCAGTGGTGAAGATGGCGCGGCCGGTGGTGGTAAGTTCTGTTGTACATCGGGTCACGGTGAGCGGGAGCTGACTCAGGCGCCTGACAGCAAGTTAAATTGGCCAGTACCTTCAGAGTAACCAACCAGAGAGTCGTTTTAGGAGGAGAGGTCCTTGGACCATCGTGCAAACACTGTTGGAGAGGGTCACGTGGACATGAAATTTTCTAGTTGCACACACAGTTAAATGTTCCTCAGACACTATGGTCCTTGCGCTTGTAAAACATGCTTTGGAGGTGCCGTCTTGTCAATCACTGGAGTCTACAATTTGTCCCACTCTTTCCTGCTCTTCCTTGAGTTTTGCTATCAGAGCACCAAACCCAGTAAAGCTGTATCCCTGCCAGTAATCCAGAGGGGTGGTGCCAACCGGTCCGCAGTAATGCGGCATGGAAACGAATTTTCACGGGGAGACAGCTTAGTGTTCATAAGAGTTGGCAGATCTCTTATTGGCACAGCACACACCATCATTTATGTCACCTTCTGGCTCGTTCTCACAAGGAGCAAAAGGGTCCGTGATGGAGAGATGAGTGCGCCAAAGCAGCCCTGTTCGAGAGGCCCTGGCAGCAAGTCAGCAAAGCCGCGTCGAAAGCAGGAGCAAGCTTAGAGCGGAACCCCGCGGCTGTTTCAGTTTGTAGATGAAGGTGATTGCTGTTTCTCCTTTAATTTCCCCATTTCCTTGGAACGGCTGCTTTTCTCAAAAGTAATAACAACAGTGTAAAAGCCATTATCAATTGCAAAATAAAAATATTTCAACACCTATTCATAAAGAAAAAAACTACAAAGAAAAACCAACAACAAGCTTGTTGCTGGCTTTAAGCACTTACCCATGAAGGACAGAGACTGGAGCATTCGGTGTGAATTAGGCTCCAATGTGAAGAAGGAGAGAATCTTCACAACAGCCCAGAAAACACATCATGATAAATGGAGGAACAGTTGGTGTTCTCAGCAATGTTTTCCTTCTCAGATAATGATCAAAGTCCATGGAAGCAGCCGTCAAGAATTCGCACTGCCCGTTTCATCTGCTAAATCTACAAAAAAGACCTTTCTAAGGTTTCAAAGTCATGTGATCACTTGGATGACTAAGTTTCAGCGTGATCTTTTTCAGTCATTTCAGATGCTGGGCGGTGACACAAGAATGACTTCGGCATGTGGCGTTGGCAAAGGATACTGACTATACCATGACTTCAGAAGAGCGAACACATCGGTCTTAGAAAAATACAACTAGAGAGTCCCTTAGAACAAGGGTGGCAAGACTTCAGCTTGCTTACTTTGGACTTGTCCTCAGGAAACACCAATGGCCAGTAAAGGACGGCATGTTTGGTAAAGCAGACAGTAGGCAAAAATGAGGGCACTTCTGAAAATGGATTGACCCAACGGTCAGACGATGGACTCAAATGTGCTGATGATCATGGAGGTGGCACACCACCAGGCCAAGTTTCATTCTTTCATGCATGAAGTGCTCGCAAGTCAAAGCTGGCTTGATCGCCACTAACAAATACCATAATGAGGAAAGTGGGTCAGTGAGAAAAAGGAGGACCAGCCGAATTCATAATGCCCTGTTCTTCCACCCGCAAGCAACCTTACTATTCTGCTCCCAAAAGTTTCTGAGATATTTTGGAAGTGTTTGCTGAGCAGCCAAATGGAATTTGGGGTTAGTTGTAAATCCCAAGACATGTCTGTGGAGCTGAGCTTCTGATTATTCATAAAATTCATATAATTCTAGGCAAATTTACCAAAAAAGATCCCCTAAAAACAACAACTTGGTATTCCATATAACCCCGTGGGGTCTTCTCCTAGTGAAATATAGTTTTGCAAAGATTCTTTAAATAGCTCATGATAAAGGACCACTAAGTTCAAGAATCCCAAGCTTTAGGAGTATGAACGTACTACAAAGGGAGGGCAGAGGGAAAGGCAATATAAGAACGGGACCCTAAGAATCCTATTCAATAAGCAACAGATATTTACCAGGTTCCTTTCCTACATAGAGGCACAATACTCAGGAAGATTCCACCTCTGGAAGGCTGTATTGAGCATTGGAATTGGAGGGACTACTTGACTAGAGTAAGGCTTGGCAAGGGTTTCTGTGATCTGTGATGCAGAACTCTGGAATAACCTAAGGAAAAAATCCCAGGTCAAACGATGGAAAGGATGAGTACCTTCTGAAGTTCCCTGCCGAACTAATCTGTGTTTGTGACGTCTGATGTAAATGTACACCCACTGCTAAGGTTGAGAAACACTTCAGATCTCCTTTGGTGTTCCCTTCCTGTGTTCCCATAAAGGGCGGTGGGGAGGGGGGGGCGTTTTCGGATTTAACCAAATTAATATATATCAGGCTTTCTGGTACATCGAAATCTAAGACTTGCCTGAACCTCAGTCTGCAGCTGTGTCTTCTCTCACAGGCAAGGAAGCATACAGAGGTCTCCGTGGGTCTCTTTGCATAAGGAGACTAAGACATGGAACCCATTACCGAAGCATCACAAGCATCCTTTCTGGAAATGTTTAAGCATCAAAGCAGCGAGCGTGCTGTTTGCCAAGGGTTAGAAGTGACATCTGTGAAAGGAAAGTGTATCATAGTCCTCTTCCTCTTCCTTGCTTGTTTTCTACTCTTCTCTCCTTTCCCCCAACCTACCTCCATGGGGGCTTTCTGTATCATGCATCCCACAGCTCATCTGCGCTCAGAACTCTCCTATTCAGAGCCACGGCACAGCGTCATGGACGAAACAAACCCGGCTCAAATATGGACTCCTCACTTGCTTTCTGTGGCTTGTTACATTGGGTGTATTATCTAACCCTTCTAAGTATGGCCCTTCATCTGTAAACCAGGAAAAGGTAATAATAGCAGCCACCTCATTGAACAGTTGGAAGGATTAAATAAGAAAGTGCACACTACCTGGCATATTCTATAAACATTTGCTCCTGTTATCCTTCCTTCCTTCCTGTCTCACCTTCCTTCCTTCCTTCCTCTCTGCCTGACCTTTTGCTTCCTTTCATTAGATAGTACGGATACATTGTCACAACATCATGTCCTCAAGGAGTTTATAACCTAATTCAATTGGGAAGATTATACACACAGTACCAGCCAATATACCTGGTAAGGCTGTATAGTCAGTGCAGAATCAAGGGGCCACCCAGTGCTGTGGTAGTCAAAACAGAAGCATTAACAATGCATCAGGCAGAGAGCGATGTTGGGCCCCTTGACAGCCCTGCTTTTCTCTGGCATTGAGTGGATGTATTTCTGGGCAGAGTGACAAACACCCTCAATTGGTCAAGTACAAATCCTCCTGTCAGGCAGATAGAATGCCACCTGTGCCACTCGTACCAACCGTCCTTTCAGATACAAAGCACAAGGGCAGGCTAGACTGTCAGGAGGAAGTCACAAGGGTTAGGTGACTAACCTTGTGTTTCAATGCAGGAGGAAGCATTTTTATCTAGTGAATCTGGATTTTAGGCAAAACCGTAAAATGAAGTAGTTATGAAATTTCCAGTCTTCTACCCAAAGAGCAGACTTATAAATGTTGCCAGAATCATGCTCTTCTAGCTCGCCTCTGCTTAAGATTTGCTTGCAAACCACTTAGGCAGAGGCGGCATCTCCTCAGCTGGGGAGAAAGGGAGGAGACCAATGTTAAATGGCAGGATCTGGTTTTGAGGATGCCTAATACATGGGGACTCAAGGCCGCCATAGATTTGCTGCTTTCAAACTCTCTCCACTATGCTTATGGCCCGTTTGAGCCCGGCATTCCGAGTTTTGTCTTAGTGCACAAGCATTATTGAAGGTTGTGCCCTATCTCCATCCCTCAGTGGAATTACCATCATGCCACATGGTATGCTTTATAATGATCCCCAATAAAATAAGAATGTCTCTAAAGTGAACCAGAGACATATAGAAACCATAGGTATATGAATGGATTTTGAACTTGCACTTAATCGTTAATTGTAGCCCTGATCTAAGAAAAATTAGTTCTTAATGATATGACCCTGTTTGATACTCACCCTCATGAAGCGATCACTGCAGATAAGGGTGCAACAGCGAGGTGTGGTCAGGAAATCAGATGGTGCCCAGTTATTATAGCATCTGGAGTCTTACGGGCTTGTCTTAAAACAAGGAGCCAACTAAGAGAGGTGTCAACTAAGTCGATACAGAAGAAGCACTCCAGCCTGTGTGATCTGTACATTGTAAATCATAAAAGCCAAGACCAGAGAAAGGAGCAATACTAGGGCTTAAATTTGGAGCACCTGGCTTGCAGAAGGCGTGGATGGCAGTGCAATTCCAAAATCCATTGGCAGGGTCCTCATGTGGAATAAGCCTTCAGTGAGTGCCCAGATGATTGGCCAGGGATGTGACTGGTCTCACTCTTAGACAAAATGGGTTAATGCAGATGTCGTTAGATTATAATGTATCACCTTGTCTTTTGTTTGCTCCCTTTTGACCCATTTTAATATTTTCTGTGTTCTTTCCCATTGAGATTGTTCTCTATTTTATTTTTGTTATTGTTGTTGGGTTATTCTGTTTTTGTTTTGTATGTTTGCTCTACATCAGCGGTTCTCAACCTGTGGGTCGCGACCCCTTAGGGGGTCGAATGACCCTTTCAAAGGAGTCGCATAAGACCATTGGAAAACACTTATTTGCGATGGTCTTAGGAACCAAGATACCGCTCCTCTATCCGTCTCCAGGCGGGTCCACCCACCTGCAGATATGCCCACATACAAGCACCCGGCATGAAGACTGTTACCCATGCTACACCATGCTTCAAGAGAAAATTTCATTTCTTTTTATTTAGAAATAAATATTTCATAATATAGAATTGCATATTGTTTTTGTGATAAATCACTATGCTTTAATTATGTTCAATTTGTAATAATGAAAATACATCCCGCCTATCAGATATTTACATGACGATTCATAACAGTAGTAAAATTACAGTTATGAAGTAGCAACGAAAATAATTCTATGGTTGGGGGATCACCAGAACATGAGGAACTATATTAAAGGGTCACGGCATTAGGATGGTTGAGAACCAATGCTCTATTTGAAAACCAGGAAAGGTAAACATACAGAGACAGGAATTGGATCAGTAGTTTCTTAGGGGTCTGGCAGAGAGGTTGGGGGGAGATGAGGAGTCAACAAGAATGAAGGCAAGAAAGAAGAAACTGTTCTAAAATTGTGATGATTGCACAACTCTTTTTAATAAGATTAAACCATTGGATTATTCTGTAAGCAGTCTTTTGTCAGTGAGCTGCTGTCTCCTGCCTTACAGATGATGTGGCAGAAGGAGGAAATGCGTAGAAAGTATAGGGAAGATGCCCTGGAGGTGCGAGATGAGCATCATGCTTGGGGCTACACCCTTTCATCTGGTCTGTGCTGTATGGCGGTAGGGAGAAAGCAAACAGGCAAGCGAGCAAGTACTGCTCCTTGTTCTTTCAAAAGAAAAAATCATCTTGTCTATTCCAACATAGTTGCTTTTCCATTTTCATTTCCATTTATTGTGAAATACTCAAAAAAAAATAGGAGAATGATTTAACAAATATGCATGAACCAGTTCCTAGATTTGTTAAATCAGCATCTAGCTAGAATTGCTTTGGATCTCTTTTATTTTAGGATACAATATCACAGATATTTTAGGATAAAATATCACACATAAAGTTGATCCCCAGCCCTCATATTCTTCCCAGATTCAGTTCCCCCTTCCTGTATCAGCTAGTGCGAGTAACAAACAACCCCAAACTCAGTGGCTCCAACAGTAAATGTTCCTGATTGTTCATGACTCTATGGGCCCCCCAGCAGTTCTGGCCTGTGCGGGGCTCATCCATGAGTAAACTGTGGGAACAGGGTGGCAGCTTTCTTTCTTTGGTTATGATTATTTTTAATTTGAACCGTTTTATTGACGTCTAGTTGACATCATCTGTCAATACAACTCAGTGGTGTGAGCCTGCTACAATGACATGGTTTCAGCTGTCAAAAGGGGTTGCGCAATCATCACCACAGCCAATTTGGGGACATGTCTTTATTCTTGTACTCATCAATATTAATATTAACCCTAAAATATTATTCATCCGGTGACTCTCTATAGATTTACCGATCCTGGATTTCATATCCAGAAAAACAAAGACGCTAACAACGTGTAGTTGTGTAACCCCCTGTGCCGCTCGGGCTCCAGATGTCCGAGGGCTTCGTCTGGAGGTTTCAGCCATGTTCCTTTTCAAGGTTTCTTGAGTTTGGGGAAAGCAAAGACAAGATCACGGGAGTTGGGGCGTGGGGCAAGCTTTCCTAATGAAGTCGCTGGCTCCAGTCTGGTCTCTTGCCCTTTCTTCATCCCATGCTGTTGACCCCAAAGAAACCATCGCCCACGTGCTGCTCTTGCTTAAAAAGCCCCACTGCTCCAGCCTGGCTGAAGCTAGCAATTGGAAAAGTTTTCCTGTAAGAGACGAGACAGTAAAGATATTAGGCATTTAGGGCCGTATGTTCTCTGGGGCAACCGCGCGACTCTTCCGCTGTAGCACAGAATCAGTCGTGGACAATACACACAGGAGCGTTTCAAAAGGGTCATAAAAAATGGAATTCAAAGGTAACGGGATTTTTCCACACCTTTTCAAAGGCCCTCATAAATGTAGGATTGGGCAGTGCTCAAATCGAACTGTAATCACAGGAGCAGGCAGCCAACTGGGTTTGCCCCATCGGCTATCTTCAGACAACAGAACTACCTACAAATATGTGCGCGTGGACTTTGTTTCGTCCCCCGACTTGTGCATCCCGAGTTCTCTCTCTAGTCTGTCTGAAATCCTCCATCCTTGGCCTGGCTAACTTCAATCCACCATCAGATCTCAATTAGTTGCCTTTCTTCAGACTCATTGTTCCCTGGATTTCCTCCAGGGCTCCCTCCCTCTTCCTTTCTCCAGAACTTTTTAGTTTGAATTATGTGGGGGTGCACCTACTACGTTTGTTTTGTTTTGTTGCCATTCCACAATTTAAACAACCTATCGAGTCTCCCACTGACTTGCTCTGTTCCCCACCACCCCACCATCTTGTTTTTATCATCCTCTGGCAGAATAATATCTGCCCCTTCCCCAAAGTGAACGCCTGTCTACCTTCTAGCCTGCTGCTTCCCCTTCCCACTGTGCCCTCTGTTTCTACGGGGGTATAAACCTTTTCTTAATTTGTTTGTTATAACAATGGTCTCATACGATATTTGTTCCTTTGTTCCTTACTCCTGTCACTCAGCACACCATCCTCAAAGCGTGTCTGTGTCACGAGAGGTCTCCCGGGCTCAGCAGGCTTCTTTACAACGGTGTCGTCATCCATTGTGTGTCTGGAGCAAAGTTGATGTCTTCGTTCTTCCACCGATGGGCACTGGGGTGCACATGCCGAGGCGAACACGGATGCCACGGAGTCTGTTTGTGCCCTGTTCCTTACTTCTGTAGAGGATACACCAAGTCAGGCGGTTGCTGGGTCGGGTGGTACTTGGGTTCTCAGTTGTTTCAGGAAGCGCCATGCTGTTTTCCATAGTAGGGTCCCGCTTTACAGTTCCATGCACCCCCCTCCAGCATGTGTTGCCTTCTGCCTTTTTTTGGAACTTTGCGGTCAATGCCGGGTGCCCCCTCCATTTTGAAGCCACACTTATGTCTACTGATTTGATTCCTCCCTTTTGTCTAGAAGCGTCTGGAGAACAAACATGGCCTCCGGTGCACATTCCAATCCCTGTTTCCTAGTGGAATACTCAGTGAATCTTGGCTTCCTTTCCAGTGGGTGCCAGGAAGGCGAGTGGCCCTTTGGCTGGTCTAGTCCTACTGTTAAAACTGTAGGGCTGGGGAAAACACCTTCTGAATAGGACGTTGTATCGCCATGAAAACGATGATCGATTTTGGCCAAGTCATCCTTTCATTTTGGCCTGGTTTCTTCTCCCAAAGCAGTAGAGGCCCCAAATTAAGGACCAGCCACTGTATCTCCTTTGGGGAGCACCCATCCCACCCATCAGGCAGCTTAGCACTTCGACCCTGTTTCCGGCAAACATTCTCGGTCACTTGTTTTAAAAATAAGCCCCAAGAGGGAAATTGCTACATCTCTTTCCAAAGGCTATTGTGGATGCCAAAGGCAGTGACAATGAACCATTTGTGGTTAAGGGTGGAGAAACCGCCCCACAGCCGGGCATTTTTGGGGATTCTCTCCGCCTGGTCAGCATCCTCCCATCCCAGCCCATCACCAATGGGGTGTAAAAGGGGAACTTCTCTCTGCAACTCATCAGGTAATCAGACATCCGAAGAGTCAACTTGCTGGAAGGTCAAGCACACGTCCTATTCTGAACTAGTTCTCTAGCACTAAATTTCAGGTGAGGGCAGGTGGACCCATCCTAGAGCAGTCCACAGTCTCCCTGAGCATACACAATGCACTTACGCACTGTTTGGAGATTAGTGGTCGTAGGATGCATTCCTGCCTGCACTTATCACAGTGTCTCTTTAGTGTCAGGCACCGTGAGGGCTCGAAAGATACAAAAGAAATGTCTTCCCCCTGGAAAACTTAGTGGTCTAACAAAATATGTGCGCAAGTGGGAAGATTATAGACGCTAAGGGGTTTGAGAGTCTGACAATAGCAATACATGGGGAGAGTTGCCAGAGAAGGGTCTTTGAAGGAGGTGGGGCATTAACTGGATTTAAGGAAGTAGGAGATCGGCGCTCATGGGGTGCGGGGAGGTAGGTGGTGGGGGGGTGGGGTGGTGGCGACAAATCCAGTCAGAACACGGCAGAGCCGACGTGGGGGAGGATGGAGTGTCGGCAGGGATGGGAGCAGTGAGTAGTGGAAGACAGGCTGAAGGAAGAAGCGAGGATCCTATGGTGGGAAACCTGGCATGTCAGGTTTTCACTTTAAGGGATGAGGGAGCACACATGATTAAGGGCTTGACTACTAACCAAAAGGTTGGCGGTTTGAAGCTCCCCGGAGGCACTTCAGAAGACAGGCCTGGCATCTTGAAAAGTCACAGCCTGGACCATTCTGTGGGGGCAGCTATGAACTGCTTGCTTCACATACCATGAAACTCACCCTCCGAAAGGATCTCGTGCAGCTGTGCAACCATTCTAGTTCCAGAAAAGATCACGCTCTTCCGAACGCTGTTTCCACAACACGGTGATGACATGAAGTTGTATTTCAAGCAGAGTCCCTGGGTTCCCAGAGCGAGAATGACAAGAGGCTGCGACACCAGCTAAAGGTGCCTAGGTGTGGGGACATGGACCAGAAGAGGACGCAGACCTCGCTGAAGCCCTCGGACTGCGTCCACGATGGCAGGCTTCCTTTCAGGGTGTCTTCTTAGGCTCTGTGCTTTTTCTCTCTATGTGCTGGCTCCCGTGTTGGAAGGGGACCAGGCATTCCTGTGCCCTAGCCTACACGGTGGGATGGTTTAGTCCACATAGTTTTGGGAGCTGGGCTAAAAGCAAGCTGTCTCTAGACAACCTCCCTTTCTGACTTCTGTCCTAGAAGTCTGAAGCCGATGCTGGGATTAGGTTGAAGGAAGGGAGAAGGAGACTCTTCAGCGGCAGGGTTCAGACAAACCAGAGAGAAAAGAGAGAGGAAGAGACTCCCCTCAAACTTCAAAGAGCCCGTGGTTTCTGGTCCTGAGGGTAGTGGGGACCTCAGAGGGTGTGACTCAAGGAGGCTCAACTCAGGCTCCAGAGCTCCAGGATGTCAAACACCCAAAAGGACTCAAGGGTGGCACAGAGGGCTTCTGGTAGCCCCAAGGTACCACTGGATTTGACATTGAACATACCAACGATGACTGGTGGACTGAAAATCAGAAGATCCTCTCCTAAGTATACTGCTCTGTACGGGAGTCCTAGTAGGGTTTTGCCCTTTCCTGGGCCCAGGGAGCTCCAATCATGGTGGACGCTGCCTTGGTCACTGCCATGGCAGAAGGGAGCTCTGAGTCACCTGTACAGAACGTGAAGGCCCATGTACTTTCCTGCGAGCTAGGATGACATCGTCGTTCATCGCACACATTGGAGCCCCGAGATTGGAGTCTCAGCATCTTATTTATTCCCTGGCGGATCTTTGGCATGTTTCTCTTTCACCTCGAAGGATCACAGGAATGAATGATTCCATTGCTATTGGTGTTGGGCTTCAGTGAATTCACACTAGGACCCTACCTGGAAGATAGCAAGTCCTATATCAGGAAAGGTTGGTTGTTATTACTGATAGGTTAAGTCATGGGAGAGAAAGAAAGAGCAGGAGAAGAAGAAGTGTTGGTCCATCAAGAGGAGAACTAGTGTGTGGAAACAGGGTGGGGAAAGAAGTGAGGGCAAATAAAGAAGCCAAACTAGGAGATGGGTCTGAATGCTTAAGGTAGGGAAGCATTCAGACATAGAAGTAAGACAACAGGAAAATCAAAGGATCGCTGAAGATCAGTAAGGCTAGAGGAAGTGATGGTTAGATAGATGATCCAATAGATAAATAGGTCGAATAGTATAAAATAAAAGTTGAAAAGTAAATAGATTATATATTTCATATACATATGAAAAGTTGAGGGCGGGGGAATGCTGGCGAAAGGTCTTAAAATGAGGCCAACTAATGATGGTAGAAAGGTAGAAGATGAACTCAGGTGGAATTGAGAAAGTAGGGCTAGACGCTAAAATGGGAAGAAAGGAAACAAGGAAGAGAAAGAGAGTGGAGGCTAGAGCAGGAGGGCTCGGCTAGCTTCCAGGCCATGAGATGGACAGAACTGCTGTCCCTTTGCCTAGCCCAGAGGTCCTCAAACTACAGCCCGCGGGCCACATGCGGCCCGCCGAGGACATTTATCTGGCCCGCTGGGTGTTTTTGCCCTGTTTTGTTTTTTACTTCAAAATAAGATATGTGCAGTGTGCATAGGAATTTGTTCATAGTTTTTTTTAAACTATAGTCTGGCCCTCCAGCGGTCTGAGGGACAGTGAACTGACCCCCTGTTTAAAAAGTTTGAGAACCCCGGCCTGGCTGGTCATCTCTCTGCCCACCCTGCTCTCAGCCTGCCCCTCATCTCTGACTGCCGGCCCACGGTGCTCTTTCTTCTCTTAGAAACTCCCTGTCCTTTCTGGACAGTTCAGAAATCCATTTCCTTCTGCCTGGATCTCTCCATGTTCTGTGTATGCCCAGCTCATCTCCCCATCAAAAGTGGGATCTAGCGCTCACACGTTCTTGGTACCCCACCCAGCACGGGGCGGAGAGAACCCGTGTATAAGGACAGCCTTGCTACGGAGGTAGGGATAGTGGGGTCACTTTCTCCATCCTGCTGGAGATCACCAACCACCCCGAAAGATTCGTCTCTAAAAGTCCAACCAAGAGAAAATTCATCCAGCCTACCTCAACACAGAAAAACGTATGCAGTATCTGATGGGACCTCCCTGAGGGACCAGACCCCAGTAACTCAGCATGTTTTCTACAAATTCCTGATCTCTCCTGTACAACTGTGAACTCCCAAAGAGCAGAGACTTTATATAGGGAGGTGCAGGGATGGATATTCAGACCTCGTCATTTTTAACAATCTGAAAATTCCCAACACCTCGTAGTTGGTATGCTTGGTCCTGGAGATAGAAGTTGGGTGGAGAGAAGGGACATTTTGATGTAAGACTGTGTTCACACAGCTCCTGAATCTAGCACAGGAGCTCTGTGAGGATCCAGAGAGAATTCTGGTCATCTTGGCCAAATCAAACTCCCCCAGACTGATCTAAACCAGGTCCTTTCCTCCTAGACAAGAGGAAGGAAAAGTCCCATTCATAACCGCGGAGAAATAAAAGTCTTCCTCACTGATTATATACAATTTACGACAGAGTGTTTCATTTGGTGCCCCGGAGCCTGTAATAGCTGGAATTACCCTTGTTCCTCTTCCTCCTTGAAGGGCCCCCGCTGAGATGTGCTCTGTGATTACGGGTCAGGGTATGACATCTACATACCAAACTCGCCTGGCTCTGGTTTCGCATGTGGATGTGTGCAAACATGCCCATTCAGAACCCGAACTTGCCTATCTCCCTGCATTTTTTTAACATCCAGTGATGACATGGTTTGTCACTGTGTTGATCCTTTTTGGAAAGGAAGGAAGGAGCAAGAGGAGAAAGAATCATCCTTTCCCTCCCACGAACTTCCCAGGGAGACGGAGAAGTCCCGTTTGCGCAAGCAGAAATAGCTGACATGAGGTCGGGCTGAGGGCTAGGGGGTCGATCGTAAGCAGGGAGATGAGAACCTATGCGTGACAGGCACCCCAGGTTGTGAAGGTGAGCCCCACCCCGGAGGGGAGGTGGTGACTGGCTGTGAATGGTGAGCTAAGGAAGGGCGTCAGCACCAGAAAGCAAGGATCGATGGCTATCCAAGACCCTGGTAATCAAGAGAGCTAAAAGACACCATTTGGCCTCCGTCCAGAACCTGTATAAGGAGGAAAGGGAAATGGGTTCCACTAATTAAAACACTCACTCAAACTCACTGCCTCCTCAGAGTGACCCCATGAGAGGGCAGAACTGGCCCTGTGTGTTTCCAAGTCTGTAACTCTTTTCAGGAGTAGAAAGCTCCCTTCCTCCTTCTCCCGAGGAGCAGCGGATGGTTTTGAACTGCTGACATAGGGAAGTGGAAAAGCTTTACCCTGTCAATGGCAAAATACGAGCGAGGCCTGGAAAAACGAGGTAGCTCTGCCGAGTTCTGGCTGCCCCAGGTTTCACTGTTCTCAGATGGCCTAAGGATTTGTGTTACTTAGAGTGAATTCACTTAACAGGTGAGAACAAACAAAACACCCACTTTAGAATGGATGAAAAGATAGGACTTGTTTCTCTGAAGGGTTCAGGGATGGGAGGTTTCAGAATTGGTTTATTCAGCAAGATAATCATAGGAGGCTCTTCTTGTTCAAGTTTTCATGGTTTTTCCTTCCCGACCACAAGACTATTGACCCAGCCCACATCGCATGCTTACTGCAGTTAGATATAAAAGAAGGAGAGATTATCAGTTGGGTCGCTGCCGCGCACAGTCCTTGTCACAGAACCTTGATCTATACGGAGATTTAGGACATTCTGAGTTGGGTGGTATGATAGTCTGGGTATATTAGAGAAACAAATCCACAGAAACTCAGATGTATAAGAGAGAGTTTTATATAAAGGCTAAATGCACATCAAGGAAACATCCCAACGCAGTGCTGCCCAAGCCCATAAGTCCAACATTAGCCCATATGTTAGACACCAATCCACAAGGTCCTCCTCCATCTCACAGAACACACTTAATGATGCCGACTGCAGGAGGA
The DNA here is from genome assembly GCF_000313985.2 of Echinops telfairi. Taxonomy (NCBI): domain Eukaryota; kingdom Metazoa; phylum Chordata; class Mammalia; order Afrosoricida; family Tenrecidae; genus Echinops; species Echinops telfairi. The sequence continues at coordinate 74,378 of NW_022111383.1, forward strand.
AAACTGAGTCAGTGAATGTGTAAGCATCTCAGCGCTGGCAGCTACACGGCTGCTTCAGCACCCAGGGCTGCATCGGGGCAGGTCCATGTGGCTTCTCCTTGGGGATCTCTTGCAGGAAGTGAGCCTTGTCAGCTGAAGCAGGGAACTGGCTAAGGCAGCTGCACCCTGGTCTGACCATCAAAAAGCAAGAGACCCGAGAACTAGAAAGGCAAGGCTCACCGAGCCATTTATCCCTCTGCCTTTCAATTAACCCCCCATGTGTTTATCACCCAGATTGACACAATAAACCAATTGCCTCAGGTAGCATGAAACATTCTTCTGGTAACTTTCATAAAATCCCAGGCTCTTGGGATGTTTAAGAGATTTAGAGTCCAGCCCCCAGCTAATGTTTGTATCCCTTCTACAACACCCACAGGTTAATGTCCACCCTTTTCTTTCACTGCAGTAAATTCACTTGTGTATCCTGAGACAGGGCCTTTAGTCCCAGTGCACAATCGCACACCATGTCAAAGGTTGAGGTCAACCTGCTTAGGAACCATGCACAAGTCCCTGGCACGTAGCAAGAATTAAGCAAGCTCTAGCCAAGCCTTGTACAAGAGACAGCCTTGGTCTCTGTGAATGTCAACAGTTCGATATCTCTCCTGCCCCTAAAAGAAGCTTCCGGAGGGGTCCAGTCCCCCAGAACAGTGAAACCTGAGCTTGAATAACTAAGACCAGGGAGCAAAATTGGCCAGGGAAAGGATTTCTCGAGCCGTGCTGTTGCTGATGTTGGTCCGTGCCCTTGGGTTAGCTCCTGCTCAGGACATTCTGAGGACATGGAACCAAACACCGCCGCCTCGGGCCACCCTCATGAGCATTGTCCGGTTGGAGCCCACTGTTGCAGCTATTGGGCCAATCCAGCTCATGCAGGGTCTCCCTCTTTTTCACGGCCCCTCTACTTCACCAAGCGTGGTATACATACATAGATGAGGGGGGCTTCAAAAATCCATCCAAAACATGGAAGGAAGGGAAGGGTAATGGAATTCTTCCGCAAGCCTTTTGAAGCCCCCTGGTATAAGGGTGTGTGACAGAAAAACCCAGTCACTGTACACAGGGGTTGCGATAAGTTGGACCAACTCAAGGGCAGCTAGCAACAATGATTGCAGCTTTGCTCTGCGGGAGGTATGTTCTCATAGGAGCTCTGCATCCGCCTCTGACAGATTCTACAACTGGGGACTCCTATGTAGGACGAAAAGTCAAAGAAACGATGACACCAAGTTTCCTTCTAAACCCAAAGTCAATCATTCTCCTGGGTTTCTCCTCCAATTCCAAGCCTAAATTCTGTCGTCGGGCTTTCAGCTGAATTCACAAAGTCCTAGACTATCGAAGCTGGAGGCGAGCCCGCACACGCTGCATTTCTCAAACCCGGGAGTCAGCATTCCTATTTACCTGTGATCAGTATTTCATGATCTTCTTTTGGTTGCTCAAAATTTGCAATTGACTCGGCTTTCTCAAAGTACGAATTCCATATTCTACAATGCAGCCATTTAACGTGTACCATTCAACCCAAACCCAAACCCACTGCCATCAAGTCAGGTCTGGCTCATGGCCAGCCTATAAGACTATAGGACAGAGTGGAATGTCCCTTTTGGGTTTCCAGGATTGTAAAGCTTTACTGAAACAGATAGCCTCAACTTTCTCCTTTGAAGCAGCTGATGGGCTGGAACCATTTGTCTTAGGGTTAGCAACTCAGCGCATAGTCCACTACCCATGAGGGCCCCCATATACTGTTCAACAGGCTTTGAAAGGGTAGCAGCCGCCACAGTCAGAAATAGAATGTTTCCTCCTGAGGTAGTTAGTTTATTGTGCCAACCTGGCCAATAAACACACGTGGGGTTAATTGAAAGGCAGAGAGATAAATGACTCAGTGAGCCTCGCCTTTCTAATTCTCGGATCTCTTGCTTTCTGATGGTCGGACCAGGGTGTAGCTGCCTTAGCCAGGTCCCTGTTCAGCTGGCAAGGCTCACTTCCTGCAAGACATCCCTAAGGAGAAGCCACATGGGCCTACCCGATGCAGCCCTAGGTGCTGGAGCAGCCGTGTGGAGACCCCTGCCAGCGCTGAGATGTTTACACGCTCACTGATTCGACTTTCCTCCTGCAGTCGGTGTCATTGCGTGTGCTTTGTGAGCTGGAGGAGGACTTTGTGGATTGGCATTGGACATACGGGTTAGTGGGTTAATGTTGGACTTGTGAGCTTGGGCAGCACTGGGTTGGGATGTTTTCTTGATGCACACTTAACCTTTATATAAAACTCTCTTATACATGAGTTTCTATGGATTTGTTCTCTAATGTACCCAGGCGAACACACCTCCACTCCAAAGATGCCCTTATGACCCTTTTTCTCAACCCCACCTGAACAGAAAACTTGCCACCAAGTGGATCCAGACTCCTAGCAACCCTCTAGAGCAGCGGTTCTCCACCTTCCCGATGCCGTGACCCTTCATACAGTTCCTCCTGTGGTGGTGACCCCCTAACCATAAAATCATTTCCAATACTACTTCATCACTGTCATTTTGCTACTGTTATGAATTGGGTGACCCATGTGAAAGGATCGTTTGACCCTTAAAGGGGTCACAACCCACAGGTTGAGAACCGCTGCTTTATAGGCTTCCCAAGACTGTCAGTCTTTACTGGGGCAGACAGGCTAATCTTTCTCCCCAGAGCAGCTGGTGGTTTTGAACTTCCCACCTTGCAGTTAGCAACACTTCTCCCACAACACCACCAGGGCTCCTCTTGGCCACCATGCATTCGTGTTTGGCTATTCTGGTATTTCATGAAAAACGGAATCATAAAGAACAAACTCTTTTCTACAAACTGCCGTGGGCTCAGCAAAATGCTGTTCAGATCCAGCCATGTCAGGGTATCAGAGAAACCGAAGCTTGAGAGCGTGGAGCTTCGGCTGCTCTGTGGGCGGGAGAAGAAGGAATCAGCTAACAAGGAAGAGCCGGGCGTGCTCACTTTTCCATCTCCGTTTTCCATTAGACCAATCTGTTCTGGTCTCGAGTATTTCCGTCTTCAGCTTCCTTTGGTTTTAATTAGCACTTTTTCTTCCAACCGAAACCGAGGCCATGGCTGTAAGATCTTCTGGTCTCCTGAGACATTCAGTGGATGACATTTGAAGTATGAATTTAGTGGTGGTCCACAGATTTCAACGAGGTGGATTTTCATTTTCTCCCGTTCAAAACACTTGTTCATAATCGAAGATTACAGCCACGAAAACTCCATGCGTCACCCATTAGTCGTTGGGCTATCCTGTAACAGAGGGAAGCGCCAGAGGCCAAAACCAACAGCCAGCACACCACCACCATCAACGACAGATCGTTCTGCTGCGGGCACTTCTCTTTAGAGAGAGGCCACCTCAGGGCTCGGGCAGGAGGTTCTCAGAGGCTAATCGCTGAGGCTGCTGGGGGAAGAACTGCCTGCAGTCCTGGATCTCTGGGGAGTGCAAGAGCCAGAGCAAGGTGGGGGCTGGCTGGTTTTAAGCTGTTCTTGGTGAAGGGTTGTGAAAGCCAGGTGTTTTTATGTATGTGATTTTAGTTTCACTGATCTTGCTTGATAAGGAAGGGGCTGTCAGGGTACCCTATATCATAGGTTGGTCCATAATCAGGGGTCCACATTTTTTTAACCCTGGATCAATGAAAGGGTATGTCACAACTTGCAGTGGTCAACAAATCCACCACACATGGCATTGGGTACACCTGCCTGCATAAGACCTCTTTAAGTTGTTGAAGGGCAAGGATGTCACTTTGAGGAGGAATGTGTGCCTGACCCACGCCGAGGTATTTTCAATCCCCCCAGAGGCATGTGCAAGTTGAATTAGGAGGACCAAAGAGGGACCGATGCAGTTACATCGGGGTGCTGCAGGTGAGGAATTCTGAAAGTACCATGGAGCACCACAAGAACACACAAATCTGTCTGGGAAGAATCATCCTTCGAATTGAGGGTGGTCAGACTGCATCCCATGTACATTGGACTTGGGATCAGGAGAGACAGTCCCTGGGAAAGGACACCATGCTTGGTAAAGCGGAGGGTCCATGAAAGCGAGGAAGACCCTCGAGGAGATGGACTGACACAGCAGCTGCCACAATGGGCTCACACAGAACCATTGTGAGGCTGGCGCAGGAGCAGGCGGGGTTTCCTTTTGCTGGAGATGGGGTGGCTCTGTGTTGGACATGGGGAGTGGCTCTGATTTTCCTTTTGTTTTTTGGAGGGGAAGTGTTATTATGTGGCAGGTTGCAAAACTGAATAAGACACCATTGCTACTTTAGCTCACTGTCAAAACGAACACCTCAGTAGGGGCTACTCTAACACCACTTCGTCCAGACAGCAATAGAGATTGGCACAAAACATTAAGGATGTATGAGAGAGTGAGGGGCCCCAATGCTAGCTGAAGAGGTGGCAGGTGTGACATTTGAGCGAAGTCTTAAAGATGGAACGGGATCAGCAGATAAGGAGCAAGGATAAAGAAGCAGCAAAGCCCAGTCTGACGATGACCCATGACATTGTGCTGGTGAACGGCAGGCCATTTGAGGTTGCGGAAGCAAAACTTCCCAGAGAGGGAGAAGCCGGGGATGGAGCTGGCAAGACAGCCAGAGGAGGTCAGGACACGGCGGCGTGCCACACTGGGGAGCCTGCCACTGCGGGCTGAGAGTCCCTTACATTTTACATAACCGCCAGAGATGACGGCTGGCAGAGCACACGCCCGTCTCAGCATGCAGTCGGTATTATTAGACGATGATCAAGAAACCGCAGAACCCTGAGCAGAGCCAGACGCCCTTATGTACTGAGGCTTCAGAAAACGGTCTGACTTTCTGCAGATGAGCCGAGATGTGCAGCCTCCTAGGCAGTGAGTTAACCCTCTGGGTTGCAAGATAGGGCTGGAGGGTAGAGAGGAGGTGTGGGGAGGGAGGGGGATGGGGAGCAGGAGAGGCAGGGGGAGAAAGAGTGAGTGAGAGAGAGGCAAAGAAGAAAGCGGGAGACCAGGGATACAACATCACACTGAGAAACAGTGAGGTGACAGATGGGACACAAGCTCACTCCCAGCAGGGGTCAGGGTGGGGGGGTGCGCTCGCTGTCTTCCTCTTCAGTGGAGGCGTTTCAGGGAGTGCAGCAGGGTTTCCGCTCTGAACTCATGCCAGGATTCCAGATATATCTAGACAACTGGTGGGCCTGACCTCAGCAGAAGTTTATTAGCCACAGAGTTCAAGAACCTCTTGGGAAAGAATCCATCCTGGAAGTCAAGGGGACCCGGGCTGATGAGATTGGCCCAGGATGCAGCCTGAGCCCCATGCAGGGCAGAGAGTCACAAGAAGAACCCACCAAGGTGCAGGCCGTGCGGGTGGGTAGTCTCACACCAAGAAGGGGATGTAGGCAGTCTTCCTTGCTTTCAAACAGAAAATACGGCAGCGCTGGCTCCTCGGGGATCCAGGGACAGAACTGTCATGAGAAAGGTAAAGCCATCGGCTCCCAGCAGATGGTGGCAAGGTTGGTACACTTGGTGGTTCACAGATACCCAGCAAGGGTCCGGGACAGGGGCAGTGAATGTCCACAAACACCTATCAGCCCTCCTCTGGAACTCCAGAAATAAACCGAGGGCCACTTAGTGGACTGAAGTTCTGTGTGAGCGTGTAGAAGCCAGATCTAGGGAAATGTGGATGGTGATGGCAGTGGGCCTCTATTAGTTGGGTGTCATGAGGAAAGAATAGTATACGGGTCTCTACACATCGGCTGTCAAGACAATACTCGATTCCTACTGCTTCTAACAAATCCCATGATCCTTCTCTTCTTCCCGTGTTCATCTCATACCCACTAAGCCCCATGAGCATCCTCTGCCATTCGCCATGAGGACTCGATGCAGAAGGGCCTGTTTGAGAAAGAGGGCCAGAGAGGCCAACGGTGAAGCTGAAGCTCCTGTCTCAGGGGGGCTTGAAGACAACCTTGGAGCCCAAAGATATCAAGCCATTAAGTACAATGACCTATTTCATTTTCTCCCTTATGATGCTACATCTTGCCAAATTTTCTACTTTGAGTTGACTCAGACTCTTCATGGGCGCGCGC
>NW_022111383.1:81139-82484 GCF_000313985.2 Echinops telfairi
CACACACACACACACACACACACACACACCGAGCCTCACAACAGAATGGAGCTCCGCGGGGCTTTCATGCCCGAGTTTTCAGAAGTCGATTAGCAGAGCTTTCTTCTGAGCGCTTTTGGAAGAACTCAAACCACCAACCTTTGCGTGACTCACCAAGCAAATGCATTGCTTTTACCACCTGGTGACTCCCAAAGGGCTGAGCAAAGCAACTGTTTTTAAAAACGTAGAAAAAAACAAACGTAGGTTGTGTTTTTTTCTTCACCATCTTCACCTAGAAAGCTCTTCTGAGCCTTTTCCGGGTTCTCCGGTGGTTGCTCCTGACGTGTTTGGACTTAATCAGACAGCAAACATCCAGGGGAGTGCCCGGTGGGGAGGATGTGAAAGGTAGGTGGAGCTACCACCTACACTAAATCTTGGCTCCTGCAGAGAGAGTGACTGACAGCCCTGGAGGCTGCTGGGCAACTATTTGAAAGAGGGGTCCACAGAGAGGCCTCTTCCACCTGTTACCCTGTTCTCTATCACTTCACATCCGTAGGGGTCCCTAAGCCCCAAGAGAAGGGTCGAGTACAAATCTGGTAAACCAAGAAGGCCCAGCAGTTGTCAGCCTAATTAGCCTTCAGGAAAAATATATGGCGATATGAGCACAGCGGCGTTGCCTTAGCGACGGGCACAGGAGCAGGCCCCGTCACATCACCTGATAAAAATAAGAGGCAGGCGTTTTAATAGAATGAGTTACTTAAGTTTTATATTTAACAGGGGACAACACCAAGGCTATTACTGGTTTTCAGAATATTTTAGGCATCTGGCCTGCCGGCTCCTGCATATGTTAACAGCCATCACAGCACATGTTCTGCGGGACAGCAGTCAGGTGTTGGAAGCCCATGGGGCTCCCTCCACCGGGTGAGACCAGAGCGGGGCCTGCTGGCATCTGGCCTGTCCTCCCTTCAGTGGAGAGGGATCCATTCAGAGAAAGGACTGCAGGGGAGCCCTGCATGGTGTGCCAGCGGCAGTGGTGGCGCAGGCCCTGGGCATGCATTATTCTTGATAGCAACCCTCTCATTCTGTTGCTTAAGAGTGTTTTTTAAAAAGAGGCCCGGATTGGTTCGGAACTTTCCCAAGGCCAGCTAGCTGCTAAGCGGCGGAGCTGAGACTCATATTCAGGTCTCGCTCATCCCAGTGTCCGCTCGTGTTTTCAACGACACAGACCACGCCATCTGAGGACAGACTGTGCACCGAGGGGAATCCAGAGAGTGCTTCCCCCCATCTTTATGGCTAGGCAGCTTAGACGGGTCCTTAGTCCATTTCTTCTCCAAGGGGCTGTGCCAAGAAGAGGTCCACGCCCCCC
>NW_022111383.1:82584-95496 GCF_000313985.2 Echinops telfairi
TGATTGCTTCTCGGATGAGCCCAGGACAAGAGCTTTTCTTATTGCTGGAAATACATCGAGGTTTACATCTTTATGACGCAGCATGTGCCAACACAACATTTTTTCTGCACACAATTTAATGGCTTCAGGATGCCGTACGCGCCCCTCACCAGCACTTGTGGCCCAAGTCCCCATCATCATAAACGGTAGCCACAGTCTCCTGAGCAAGGCCTCCCTCTCCCCACCTCCGCCCCCCACCACTGGGAGCCCCTAACAAACATCGGTAGCTCTACATTGGCCTACGCTAGATACCTCCATGGCGGGTTTCCACAGCAGACTCGGTTCTCCTTTCTACCCAGCGTGCTTCTGGGCTGCCTCCTCCCCAGGTGAGCACACGGGCAAAAGCTAGTTAGCACACACACGGTTCCAAATTTAACCTCTCTTTGGTGTCCCCATGCCTCTTGTATAAGTAAAAGCTTAAACACATGACATTGAGCTGGAAATCAGAAGAGGCGATCTTTATGGCTCACAATTTTGTTTGGGGAGTATTCGTGACGACCGACTGCAGAGAAAGGTTTCCCTGACTCCTTCCTTCCTCCCTCTCTCCTTTTCCTCCCTTCCTGCCTTTCGTCCTTTCTCTCTCTCTCTCTCTCTTTTTTAAGACAATTTTCAACAAAGGACTACCCAGTAGACCCTCCTCTGCCCACCAAGTGACAGTCTCTCAGTGTCTGTGTGGGAAATGCTGCTGGTGATGCTGAGGTTGGGCTGAGGCCCTGGGGGCAATGGGACGAGTAAGGAAGCAAGGGCAAGTACAGAACCCAATGGTGAGGGTGTGAGTCGGCACAGTGACACATGCCCCTCCTCGATCATAGTACCATCTGAAGACTGCAGGAGATCTAAAATAGAAGTAGAAATATACGTCTCAATGGAGAATCTAGCCAAAGCATCCATCCAAATGAGCCAAGGCAGAAGGGCACCGGGCAATTAGACACCATAAACCAGAAGTTGGGAGCTCAGGGCAGAGCAGGAGAGCTGCTATCTGAGGTCACAGACCCCAGAAGAGACCCTTCACTGTGGGGCTTGTCCCAGCCAGGTGGTGTAGAGTGTTGCTGAGGAAACCTACTAGCCAGGGTGGCTCCTCACTGCACATCCCCCCCCCCAACCGCCCCCCAAGACACCCCTTCCAGTCCCCACACAGTCACTGCTGAAATGCCACCAAGAGATTAGGACCCCGTCTGAAAGACATCCACTGCCATCAAGTCTCACAGGACGCACAGTGACCCCATACAGGGCTTCGGAGACTGTAACCTTTATAGGAGCAGACAGCCTCCTCTTCCTCCACTGGATCAGCTGGTGGGTTTGAACCTACAACCTTGCCGTTCGCAGCCCAGCACTTACCCATGCACCACTGGGCACGTAAGCCTGAGAGTTTGACTCCACTCGCCATGTAACCCTTGTCAAGACACAGCGGCTTCTGCTCTGTACCTGCACTGCAACGTGCAGGGTGTTTGTTTTAAGTGACCGTTACCTCCGTAAGACATGTGACCTCGTTAAAAGCAATTGGGGAAAAGAAAATTAGGTGCAGAAATATTTTTACTAGGGTCAGCCTGATGTCCTTTTAGCAAATGTTGTTTGCAACGGCAGGAATTCTCGTGGACATCAAAGGTACTTTCTACCTTGTCTGGTGAACAAATTGATTGTTTTGTGTTATCAAAATAAGCTTATGTGGGCTGTGGGCACAGAGACTTTGGAGGCCGGCCTGGAGGTCTGACATCACAAAGAAGGGGACTTGGGACTCAGGCACTTTTTAAAGTTCGGACTTGGCCGTTTATGAGCTCAAGTGACTCTTAGGCTTGGCTTCCGCATCTGTTAAATGGGGGGCACAAGAGCCAGATGCCGGCGCCAATTCCAGGGAGGAAGTTGGCCCGACGGCTGGGTGGACAGCCAGACAGATGAGCACCCCACTGGCTGGGGGATCCTCATGGCCAGGCTCAGGAGCAGAGGGCACTGGGGGGCTGCCTCGCCCACCCTCCTTGGAGTTCGAATCTCTGTCCTTGCCTGCTGACTCCCTTGCCCTCAAGCCTGGGCTGTTTTTATGCAAAACTCTCAGAGTGAACTTGTAGGCCGTGGTCATCACCCGCCACCAAGCCTCTGTCCATCCCTGTCCTTACGCTTCCCCTCTAAATAAGGAAGCCAGCTTTGCCAGGCCAGGAACTCCTGCCCAATTTGGGTCCGGGGTGGCCTCTCGCCTGTCTCTTCCCCTGGGCCCCCAGCCAGCTCCCCCCGACACCCTCTCCACCCCCAGGTGCTCCCAGCTTACTTCATTCCTGCCTCATGGTTGGAATGACAGTGGCTCCCAGAAACCCCGGGGGAGTGAGGAGGGTGCTGGGGGGTCTGGGGTGGCAGCCAGGCACAGGGGCAGGTTAATGTTACAGGCCTGGATCAGTGAGCTGGCCCAGTTGACGTCAGGGTGATGATGGGTGGAGGGGAGGGCCAGGCTCCTGAACTATAAAGATAGGTCAAACCAAATATCATCACCTCGGGACCGAGCAGGCGGGCGAGCGTGCGTCCCCAAGCCATGGTCCCTACCAGCCGTGGCTCAGCCTGGGTCCCTGCGCTTGCGACCCGAGTGCCCGAAGCAGGCTGTGGTTGCATGTCAGCAGCCTTCATCTGCCTTCCAAAAATAAGCCCCTGCCGCCATGCAGAGGGGAGAAAAACAAGGAGGGCGGTATTTTTAGGGCCATTAATTCTGACCACGTGCCTGAGCGGCAAGGTGGATGGCCCCGGGACAGAGGCTGTTCCTCACTATGTCCCTGGGAGCAGGACGTCCTCAGGGCACGCTGCAGGCGCTCGTCCTCCTAGGCGTCCTAGTGGGCATGGTGGTGCCCTCGCCTGCTGGCACCCACGCCAACAGCACGCTGCTGGGCTCCAGGGCCTGGGGCACGCTGCTGTCCCGCTCTCGGGCTGGGCTGGCCGGAGATATCGCTGGGGTGAACTGGGAGAGCGGCTACCTCGTAGGGATCAAGCGGCAGCGGAGGCTCTACTGCAACGTGGGCATCGGCTTCCACCTCCAGGTGCCCCCAGACGGCCGGATCCACGGGACCCACGAGGAGAACCCCTACAGTAAGTGCAGCTGCGGCCCCCCGGGATGCTGGGGGGCTGAGGCGGAAAGGTGGAGAGATTAGTTCCTACTCTCCAGGGGAGCCAGCAAACTGGGTGGCTGCTGCGGTCAATTTTGACTCACAGTGACCCCTGAGGGTGGGAGTAGCTGGGTGCCAGGGGGCTTTCTATGGCTGGCTATTCGGAAGTGGAGCACCAGCTCTTGTGAGCCACCTCCGGGCAGATTTGAACCTCCAGCCATTTGATGAGCAGTGGGCTGTGGGAACTGCACCCCCCAGGGACTGTGGAGGAGACAGATACACTATATACTACGCATGGACTTATGAGAATCCCCACCTCCTTAGCTCAGGTTAGTCCTGCAAGCACAGTATGCTTGCATTAGGAGGTCTGCGCATCCCTGGTCAGCACCCCACAGGGCCCCTGGGGCACAAACTGCTTCACCACTGTTGTTTGTCATCCATTCCACTCACAAGAGAAGCCCTGAGATAGACTAGAACTGCCCCACCTCCCTGAGGCTTCTGAGGGTGAAGCCTTCGCAGAAGCGTGCCACTCCGCCTATCTGCATGGTGGTTCCCAGCGCCGACCTTTGAATTGCAGGGAGGTGCTGGACCGCTGTGCCACCAGGGACCCATCACGGGCTCATCACAGCCCCCTGGGAACCATTCGCTGGGAAGCCTTAAAGCAAGGGTGGGGAGAACAAGTCAGGACTACTGGGACAGGATTAGACACCAGCTGAACGTTTCTTCCGCTCCCTTCTCTCGGAGAAGGAAGGACAAGTGGTTTGCAAGGTTTCCTGCGGAGCCGCATCGCTCCTGTCCCTTCAAGCTGCCCTCGGGGGGCTAAGGCCCTCTGTCACCATCGGACGGGCTGTCGCCTGGACAAGCTCTCCTCACCAGGAGAGGATGGAGTCCCGGGACACGGGCATGCACCTTCTCGTGAGGCTGCCGTGTTTCCAAGATTAGGTTTAGTGAAACGTAGAGTCTATCTATTTTAAAAACAGAACAAAAGGTGAATCCTCAATCTTCTTTTTTTTGACCCAAGCTAGGGACCAGCCGTGAGTCTGTCAGGGAAGCCTACATTCAAAGGCCACCTCCATTAGACACATGAGCAGCTATCCCACTCCCCAACTCTGGGGCCAGCCCGTTCCTGCAGCAGGACGTGGCCGGGCTAGCAGCAGAGGTCTGTCTCCAGCGTCAGGGTGAGGGCAGAGACGCTGGAGGGGCCGGCCCTCTGGATGCGGGGGATGGACTTAGACGACCTCTTCCCAGGGCACAAGGCTGCCTCTCGTTCTGAACTGCGTGCGTTAGCCTCAGGTAACGCGGCCCCTGTTTCGTTGTCACAGGCCTGCTGGAAATTTCCACTGTGGAGCGGGGTGTGGTGAGTCTCTTCGGGGTGAAAAGTGGCCTCTTCGTGGCCATGAACAATAAAGGAAGATTGTACACCACGGTGAGTGCTTCACACCGGGAGGCCCGGGCTCAAGGGCGAGAGCAGACACAGTTGAAGGGGATGTGGCATCCTGAGCAAGGAAGAGGCTATTTCTCTAGCGTGAGAAAGAGGGTGCTGTGGGAGGAGCTGAGCAGGTGATCTTAGAGGGGCCTTCCAAACGTCTGAGGGGAAAATTCCATTATTTTTTTTTCTGCCTTCCTACGAATTTTTTTGAAGCCCCCCCTAGTATATCACATAACTCATTAGTGCAGCGGTTCTCAACCTGTGGGTTGCAACCCCCTTGGGGGGATCAAACGACCCATTCATAGGGGTTGCCCGATTCATCACAGTAGCAAGATTACAGTGATGAGGTAGCAGCAAAAATAATGTTATGGTTGAGGGGTCACCACCACATGAGGAACTGTATGAAAGGGTCGCGGCATGAGGAAGGTTGAGAATCACTCCATTAACGCAAGCGAGGGTGCTTGAGGCTCACACCTCCCTGCCAGTTGACACACAGTTAGCTGTGACTCAGAGAGAGCTTGCTTGCATGTAACAGAAATGATAGGTGTCGCATCCCGCACACGTTCAAGACCATAGCCAGGTTGGAGTCAACCTTGAGACTGTGATGCCAACCGTGCTGCACTGGCTCCCAATGGCTGGGCTCAGTAGGACCCGGCACAACCTGTCATCCAGGCCCACAAGCTGGTACCGGGAAGGCAAGCCTGTCTTCCAGCCTGAGCGGAAAGGGTTACTATCCATTACCCAGTCTCCGAGAGGAACCCCTTCCTGACTCTTCCTCCCACTCCCCACGCCCTCAGCCCCTTGGTCATGTTTACACAGGGGCAATAAAGTGGGGGCTATTTTTACTCAATGTCAACATTTGTTGAAATTTCATTCTAAAGTTTTAAGACCTCTGGCCTCTGACTCCCTATGCCAGAACGGCATCCTGCCTGTCACGCAGACCCTTGACTAGACCCCTGCCCAGCCGCTCCTCTGGGCCTCTGACATACATCACTCCTGGAAGGGCAGGTGCTGGCCCTGGGGTTAACACAACCCCCTTCTACATCCATCACCTGGCTTGTGGTTTTGAATCCACGCATTCTGCGGCTCTCTTCCTGGGATTGGGATTATTCCAAAACGTGGATTGGGACGATCGCTTTAAAAGGTTGAAGAAACAGAATTGTTTTGACGAAAATGTTGCTGTTCGTGGGTGCCATCAAGTCAGGTGACTCCTCGCGGCCCCTTCTGCACAGAGTGGCACACTGCCCAGTCCCACCGCGTCCTCAGACTCATTGCTGTTTGAGCCTGATTGCCGCCACCGTGTCAATCCATCATGTCGAGGCCTTCCTTTGTGTCCTGGCCGCTCCACTTTATCTGGCACGATGTCCTCCTCCAGAGATGAGTCTCTCCGGATAACAGGCCCGAAGGATGTGAGACGATGTCTCACCAGCCTTGTTTCCAAGGAGCTTTCTGGCTGTGCTTCTTCCAAGACAGAAATAAGAATGCTAAAAAGGAAGCCCTCTGAGCAGCGCCGAGGGAGCACGAGGCTTATCGACAAGGAGAGTGTGGTGGGCCACCAGGTCTCTCTTGGAGGACAGACTGAGGCCCTGGCTGGGCGCTGGGGTGCAGAAAAGAGACCGGATCAGCCCCTGCCTCCAAATCTTCATCACAAACGCCGCCGGAAGTGAGACCAATCTCTGGGGCAGTTTACAGGGACGGAGGGAGGACAGATCAAAATCTGTAGGTCTTGGCAGAGTTCTGTGAACTGGCCCCATCAACATCCTATCAGCAACTCGCTAAAGACACAACTCCCGGGGACTCCCCCCAGAGAGTTTCATTCACTAAGGCTGGCACAGGGGCCTGAGCATCTGGAGGTAGGCCTTGGTTCTGAAGCTTCTCCGGTGTCCCAGAAGCATGGGCAGGTTTGGGAAGCACCAGGCTGCCTTATACCTAGAAAGCAGAGAATCCTCTCATCCTGGGTGTTCTCCCTTCCCCGAGCATCCTCTGAGTGTTGGGCAAGAGGAAGCAAAGCACTGAACTTGGAAGGCTCAGATAAGCTTTGGTCAGTTTCCTGGACAGCGGTAGAGAGAGCAAAAGAGAGCCTAGGCGCTAACCTTCGCTTCAGGGGGGCAGTCCCCTCTGTGGGGTGTGGGATCCCCTCTGTGGATGCACTGGAAGGTGTACGATCCTACACAGCCCCTCTCTCAATGCCTGGAATCCACTGGGTTGTTGAGCCCTAGGATCTGGGGAGATGGCTTTGGGACCTCCGTAGGGTTTTGAGTTAGGGTCTGGGTTGAGGGGTTCTGTTTGTTTTTCAGCAGGGAAGCCTGCTGGAAGGAAGTAGGCATTTGGATAACCTTTCTTACATTTCCCAGAGTCAGAATCCACAGTGTCCCTGAGGGGTGTAAATGGGTAAGTGGGTGATGTATTTCCAACAGAGGACAGCCAGGAAAAGCTGACCCTGCACCAATGGGTCCCCATGAGTTCCAATCGACACCATGGCAACAGGCTTGATTTTGTGTGTGTGTGTGTAGGGGTTGGGGGGACTTATCATTGCCATCTTTATTAACAAATCAGATTGCTTTTAAAATTTTCTTCGACCTAGAAATGAATGCAATGTGGGGGAGCGGAAGGGGGACATATTTATGGTGGATTTACCCACTTCCCACTTGAAGTCTAGTGGTGTGGTGCTTACATGTTGCACTGTTCATGGCAAGGTCTGCAGTTAGAAACCACCAGCCGCTCCAAGGGAGAAAGATGAGGCTTTCTACTCCGGTAAGGAGTGACCACCTCAGAAACCACAGGGCAGGTCCATCCTGTCCTTTAGGGTCACTGAGACTCGGAAAGGACTTGAGGCCAGTGAGTTTGGGTTCCTGTGGCTTGTCTTCCCAAGGGGAACATGCTGGAGAGGCTGGGACTGGGAGATGCAACAAGGAGAGGCAGAGGGAAGGTTTTCAGAAGCCACGCAAATGGTGGGAGCCATCTCTTTGATGGGTGGGTTGACTCATCGTTCACAGGGGCACCCAGCCCTCCCCTGGAAGCTCCATTTAGGCAAGTCCTGGTAAAAGAGGACCCGTGGGCTTATGAGCGGTGTGGGGCCCCTCAATGAGCAGAATCCAGGGAAAGGGGGCTTCTCTTCCAGAAGTCTGTTCTAAGCCTCCCCATCCCCATAGCATCTGGGTGGGACACTCTCCTTCAGAAATCCAAGGGCCAGGTGGCCCTGGCTGCAAAGTGGGCCTTGGGCAGGGGGTCTTGCAGAGCTGTGTGGCTGGGAACCAGGTGCTCCCGGGCCTCTCAAGCACCCCACCCCCACCCCAAGCCCCCATCCCTTAGGGGCCCATTATCACAGTCTAAAAAAACAATTGCCAACTGATCCCCGGAGCCAGGAAGACTCCCGCTGGGTGATGATTTCATTCACACTATTTCCCTTAAGCCCCCAGAGCTGCCCCATCTCTGTGTGGCTCAGCTGCTGCTGCCGCTAATGGGCTTTCTCAAGGGGGAGGGAGAGGAACGTGCTGGGTGTGTTTGAGGGAGATGGGGGTAGAGAAAGCCAGGGGATTAGAGATTCCTGAGCTGGAAAAACCTAAAGAGGAGAAACTGCTCCCCACAGGTCTGCCTCTAGGAAGGAGGGGCGCTGAACCTCAGAACAGTTTGCCCTGCAAGTAGCTTGACTGAGCCAGTGATACAAACACCTGTAGTGCTGTCCTCAGCGCTGGACCGCTGGCCTCCAAGTTGGTGGTTCAAACCCACCAGCTTCTCTGTGGGAGAAAAATGAGGCTGTCTGCTCCCGTAAAGATCCACAGCCTCGGACAAGCTGTATCAGGTGGCTCTGAGTGGAAATAGGCTCCGTGGGTTTTGCTTTGGGTTCTGCGTCACCTGTAGCGCTGGCAATTCAAATCCTTGCAGAAGTGCCTAGGAAGAAAGGTCTGGCCATCTGCTTCCCCAAGAGGGCAGTCATGAAGACCCTCCCGGGCAGCTCCGCCCTGCACACATGCGGTCGTCCAGAGTGGGAACCGGCTGGAGGATCAAGGCGGCTTCCTTACGTTAGGCCTGGCATTCCCGCACAGCGTCCCCAAGAGGCTCCTGTGGTCGTCAGCGCCACTTTCCAGATGCCAACTCCACTCCAAGGGTTGGCGGTCAGTCCTGTGCGTGCTGCGAGCAGACCCGCGTCCAGGACATGCCTGGTCAGTCCTTTGGGGCTCTGCCAATAAGGCACGCAGTCTCATAGCACAGGTGTCTCTGTGGCCCTGTAATCCAGGCCCAACCCACCTTGGCTTCTTGTCTTACTTTGGACAAGCGCGCTGACCTTCTCCAGCCTGGGCCTCTGCTCCCTCGGGTGTGGATTGCGGCAGGACTTGGTGAATGCCATGCTCCTTGGTGGCGGAGGGATTCCGTACCGGGCTGTTTGCAACCACCAGAAGCTCCGCGGGAGAAAGGCCAGGCTTTCTACGCCCATCCGCAGGTGCGGTCTCCGGCACTCACAGGGGCAGTTGGACGAGCCTCGCCCTGTAGGGTCGCGCTAGTGAGTTTGGCTTTTGGTTTCGCTCCTGTTTGAAGGAGCCCTGGTGGCTCGGTGGTTAAAGCGCTCCGCTGCTAACCCAAAGGTTGGTGCTTTGAGCCCACCTGCTGCTCTGTGGAAGAAAGATCGCGGCCGTCGACCTGCCATAAAGAAGTACATTCTTGATTGTACAATTCTTGATATGATTGAACTATTGAATGCTGTGATACGTGGATGAAGTATTTAAAAACTGTTAAAAAAAACAACACAAAACAGGCTTACAGCCTCAGAAACCCTCCAGGGCAGTGCTACGCCCTCCTGGAGGGTGGTAATGAGTTCCACTCCACGCAGTGGGGGTGGTTGTGCGAGAAGGGTGCTCAGGGCCCAGCAGAAAATCCTCCCCCGGGATTCCCCCCCTGGCTCACCTGTTACAAAGAACTGCCCAGGAATGAGAAGGTTGAGCTCCTCGGTGGAAGCCCTGTCAACCCCGTCCAGATGAACATTGCAGGGCGTGGGTTTGGAAAAGAGGTTGGCTTCGGGGCTGGGAGAGATTTCTCCCGTTTCGTTACAGTCAGAACATTAAGGAGTCAGAGCTGCAGAAAGGAAAGAGTCTTTGGACAACCAGTTTCTCCTTTCTCCCCTCACCTCCACCCCCATGTAGCCTGTGTCCCCCCACCCTCACCCCCAGACACACACAGTCAGGATGAACAGAGACAAATGGGTGAAGGAAGCCATTGGGTGAAGATGGATAAAGGAAGGGATCGTCTAGTGATTGTGTTCTGTCTGGTTGGTAATGGAGAGGAGCCCGGTGGCAGAGTGGTTATGCATTGTACTGCAGTCACGAGGTCGGCAGTTCTAAACCACAACTACTCCTCAGGAGAAAGACAAGGCTTTCCACTCCCATCAACCGTAGCAGGCTCCGAAACCCACAGGGGCTGGCCTTCCCTGTCCTGGGGGGTGGCTATGTGTCACTGTTGACTGGATGGCAGTGAGTTTGTTTTTGAGCTGGTTCTGAGTCGGGTGGCAAACCACAAGGTTAGTAGTTTGATCTCACCAGCTGCTCAGTGGGAGAAAGAGGAGGCTTTCTCCTCCAGTAAAGAGTGACAGTCTCCGCCCAAAGGCTATCTGTAGGCCACTGGACATCCCCTTACAGAAGGGTCTGGGGAGGAGACAAGTCAATCAGGGTGCGGTGTAGCAACGATGAAACATACAACTTTCCTCTAGTTCCTGAATGCTTCCTCCTCCCCCCACTCCCTACCACTATCATGATCCCAATTCTACCTTACAAATCCGGCTAGACCAGAGGATGTACACTGGTACAGATAGGAACTGAAACACAGGGAATCCAGGGTGGATGATCCCTTCGACCAGTGGTGAGAGTGGGGATACCGGGAGTGTGAGGGAGGGTGGGGTGGAAAGGAGGAATCGATTACAGGGATCTACATATAACTGGGGGAGGTACAACAGAAAAGTGGGTGAAGGGAGATGTTGGACAGTGCAAGATATGACAAAATAATAACATAAATTATCAAGGGTTCATGATGAAGGAGGGGGGAGCTGATGCCAGGGGCTTAAGTGGAGAGCAAATGTTTTGAGAATGATGAGGGCAATGAATGTACAAATGCAATTGCTGTATGTATGGGTTGTGATAAGAGTTGTATGCGCCCCTAATAAAATGATTAAAAATTAAAAAGAGTGACAGTCTGGGAAACGCACGGGGCAGCTCGACCCTGTCCCATGGGGTAGATGTGAGTTGGCATCCACTCGATGGCAGCGAGTTTGGCTTTTCTGGAATGAGAAGGAGCTCTTGGGGCACACCAGCTAAGTGCTCAGCTACTGAGGCAAAGGTTGGCGGTTTACACTCTCTCCCGAGTGGCTCCACTCCCTTTAAGATGACTGCCTAGAACACACTCGGGGCAGTTCCCCTCTGTAACATGTGGCTAACATGTGCTGAATTTAATTCGCTTATTAACTAACAGCCCGAGATTCAAATTTACCCCGAGGGGTCCAGGTAGAAAGACCTGGTGACCCACTTCTGAAAAATCAGCCATTGAGGGTCGGGTGGGGCACGATTCTGCTCTGCGCACGCAGGCTGGAATCAGGAGTCAGGGTTGGCTTGACCGCTCCTGCTACCTGGTGAAAAAGAGGTGGGGTATCTTGTCCAGCCCGGGAGTTTAGGGGTGTTTCTGCCCGAGATAGCTCCTGCCGAACCACCCCTAGTTGTGCCCTTCTCTGTCATGAGAGCTGAACACTTTAAAAGCTTTGGGTTCCACGTAAGTCTGATTAGACCATCTTGGAATTTAAGACATTGTCACACCAGGGCTTCAGGCGGCCAGGCCCAGGAAATGTGAGCCGGCGGGATTATTTTCATTTGTTCAAGTAATAATATACGGTAGCTGCTTTTATTAACACGGCATTTATTTGGCTCGAGGGCTTTGCTCACCAGAGCCGAGGAGCCAACATTCCTGAGCCATGAGACCGCAGAGCTCAGGGATAGGGCAGAGGCAAATCGAGACGGCTTCTTGGTACAAGCCTGAGAACCGGGTCAGCATGGAAAGCCCAGCAGCTTAAAGCCTCGGGTTCCAAGGAGCTCCCGAAGAAGTTCAGGCTCCTCCCTCCCTAGCCTCGGAGATACCAGAACTGCTCCCCTGCCCCAGGGGTGGGGCCCTGAACCAGGGGGGAGGAGATTAAGGGCAAAGAAGGGATCTCCTTAAGCCAACTGCTATATCTAACACAAAACAAACTCACTGCCGTTGAGTGGATTCTGACTGAGAACAACGCTGTAGGACAGTATAGAATTTCCCCCTATGGGTCTCCAAGACTGTAACTCTTTACAGTGGAAGCTTCGTGGTTCTCCCAGGGAGGGGCTGGTGGCTTCAAACTGCTGACCTCATAGTTAGCAGCCCAGCATCTACCCCACTACGCCACTATGGCTCGTACGTTGCATCTGGTTCTCCTTTGTTCTCTCTAGGTTTTTGCACACGGTTCTGGCAAAGGCTCGGCCTCTGAGGGAGACTGAGGAACAGATGGAGCTGGCAAGGATCGAGGCACAAAGCTTTTTTCTTTTTGGGGAGAGAGGAGTTTAATCAGGATCTGATGAGCAAGAACCACTGTACACTGTTACACAAACCACATTTGCTGCCCGTTACGCAGTCCAGACCGTTAGGGAAGCCTAAGATTGTAAAAAACTCCCTGGTGGTGTGTAGGGGTTATGCGTTGGGCTGCTAACCACAAGGTCAGCCGTTTGAAACCACCAGCCGCTCCTTGGGAGAAAGATGAGGCTTTCTACTCCCATAAAGAGTTCCGGTCTCCAAAACCCACAGGGGCAGTTCTACCCTGTCCTGTAGGGTCCCTATGAGTTGGCAATGTCTCGATGGTGTAAGAAGATTGTAAATGGACGCATTCTGGAGGGGGATGGACAAATGGCAAACTTACTTAATTCCTCCTCCTTACCTTGCCTCTCCTCCCCGACCCTCCCCAGCTGAGAATTTTATTTCCTCTGCGGAGTTTGCAAACAGCACAGGGAGCCTCTCCCTTCAGCCCCGTGCAGGTGGGAATAAAGTTTCCTGGAAACCATCAGGAGCAGATTCCTTTCTGGGGACAGATCAAGGGAGAGGAAAGTCGGGGGTCTCAGAGGGGCCGTGCAGAACAAGAGCACTCATTTCTAATAGAAAAAGAAAATTACTCACCTCATTTCCCTCCCCCTCCCCCACCCCTCCTTCTATTCTGAATTCATTTCCTATTCCTAAGTAATGGACTCACTTGAATCGGCCGTCCATGAACAGCGTTTAGGGGAAAGAAGGGTACCAAAGAGTAGGCAAGGAAACCACGCTCACTCCCACCATGGTCTCCGGCCCCTGAATACCTCCCCAGAGGGGCCGCTCACC
>NW_022111383.1:96042-98171 GCF_000313985.2 Echinops telfairi
ATGCGTACAGGCTCACTATGAGCCGGAAATAGATTCCACAGCGCCTAACCACAAGATATTGCTAGGCTAAGATCGATTATGTTTGAGAGCTATCATTTTGTTCTTTACCTCGAACTTTATTATTATTAACTTAAGGTACTTTCCATTTGTTTCCACACCTGATCATCCCCTGTGATATGAAGTGCCACTTTTATGTCATATTGATTTTCTCTTCTTTTTTTGAAAAATCCCATCATCTTCTAACTCCACCCTTCCGTAGAATTTTTTTACATCAAGACATAGTGCTTTTTTCCCCGTTTCATTTTTCAGTTTTATTAGCATCGGATTCACAGAGCATACAATTTAATAGTTCAATCCCAGCAAGAGGAGTCAAGCGACCATCGTCACCACAAACAGTTTGAGAGCAGTTGTGTTTGCACTTGTGCTCATGATTCTCAGCTCCTCATTTCCACCACAACCACCCAACCTCCCTGCCTTGCCCCCGAAGAACCATTCACCCCAGTACTGTCTCTATAGATTTATCTATCCTGGATTTCATATACAGGAAAACATTTAAAAAAATAATCATAGTATACCCATTTTCAGATTCACTTAAAAAATCATTTTATTGGGGCTCGTACAACTCTTATCACAATCCATACATACATCCATTGTGTCAAGCACGGATTCGTTTTTATATTATATTCTCTTAAGCATTTGGACCTACGTCATTTGGAACTTGTCTGTTTGTTGCATGGTAAAGGAGCCCCAATACACGTTTGGGTAAGTATTGGGCTGCTAACCTCAAAGTCAACAGTTCAAATCCACCAGCCACCTGCTTCTTGCCAGAAAGACCAGGCTGCCTGCTCCCGTAAAGACTCAGTCCTCTCAGAAGCCTGCAAAGCAGATCTGCTCTTGTCCCGATACGGTTGCTATGGGTTGGAATCGACTCAACGGGAGTGAGCTTGTTTGGTTTGGGGTTTTCGTTCTGTCATGAGCATGCCTTTCTCAGTGAACTTTCACAGTCAACCCTGAGTGTAATTTCTTCTAGGACTGTGGCTTCCAGAGCTTCTGCCCGTGAATGACCACATCTCATGGACAGACGAAGAACCTTTGTCCAGAGAGCCTCCCACGGGCACACACCTGTGCCTCAGCCATTCTGTCAGTTGCTCAATCACCCGCAGCAAGCAATCTAGAAACCGTGTAGGCTCAGAAGTCATTGTTGTTGTTGTTGTTGTTGTTGTTGTTGTTAGCTGACAGCTAGTCCACGTTTGACTCCGGGTGACGCCATGTGATGGAGGAGAATTGCTCCATAGGGATTTCGCTGGCTGTTTTCTTCAGCAGGGCTGGAACCCCCAACCTCACACTCAGCAGCCAAGTGCATTAACGTTTACACGATGCAGGATTCCGAGTTCCTGGCAGGAGCAGAGAAAAGCAGGCAGCACATTGGCACTGGAAATCAGGGGCAAGGGTCACCATGTTCCCCAAGCCCCAACGTCCCCCATCTCTCCCTCACAGACTGCATTCAAAGGCGTCTCTATGGGCTGCGTAGCCCTGGTGGCGTGGCGGTTACCCATTGGGCCGTGAACTGAAAGGTCAGCAGTTTGAAGTCCCCCAGCTGCTCCAGGGGAGGAAAAACAAGGCTTTTTCTTGCCGTAAAGACTCCCAGGTTCGGAAACCCACAGGGGCAGTTCTACCCTGTACTATACGGTGGTCACCATGAGTCTGCATCGACTCCGGGAGGGTGAGTTGGGTTGTTCTGATTTTCCATGGGATGAGTGGGGGGTGCCTTTATCTTTCCCTGCTAAAAAAATGGGGAAGAGTTGTCATCAAGTTGATTGCAACTTGCGAGGGCTCCGGGTGACCAGAGAGAGCTGTGGTCCTCCAGGTACGCACGCTGTGATCTTGTACAAACAGGGCACCAACTTTTCTTCCTAGTCACTGCTCGGAGGTTTGAACTGCCATATTTTTTAATGGTATATAATAATGATGATTTATTTATATTTGATATGCTAAAATCAGTTCATCATTTTTAAATCATTTTATTAGGGGCTCATACAACTCTTATCACAATCCATACATACATCAGTTGTGTAAAGCACATGTGTACATTCATTGCCCTCATCATTCTCAAAACACTTGCTCTCCAC
>NW_022111383.1:99772-114228 GCF_000313985.2 Echinops telfairi
ACTGTTTGTTGGCCTTTAGGAGTGTTTTCCAGTCCAGTCTGTTGGGGCATCACGCCCTGGCCCCAAAATCCACCTTCAGCATTCCCTGGGGACCTCACCACTCTGTTCCCTTGTTCTGTTGCACCCCCTTAGTGTTTTGCCTCCGTGTGGCGGGATCACGCCTGAGCTGCCATATTTAAAAACAAAAAATTTTTTTCGTTAGCTGAGCTGTTTGCCCCACCCTTGGCCCTCCCGTTTACTGCTCTCTGTCCTGATGAAAACATCATCCATTCAGCAGGTTGCACCCAGCGAGGCATACTGCTTGTCTTGGGGACCCAAGAGTCCACAGGTAAGGATACCTTCACTGGAGCGGCTCTGGAGGTTCACACAAAAGGCTCTGGGCTCCTGTTAGCTCAGGGCCAACCATTCCTAACAGGACAAGACTATCCCCGCTGCCAGCGTGGCCGGGGCGCTCACGCGACCATTCCTTTCCAGACAGCTGACACCCTGGCCAAGCTGGCCGGCCATTGAGGAGGGTTTTTTTATAGCCAGTGGACCAGCAGCAGGAAGGAGCCTGGATTGACATGGCACCCACCTCTCTGTGTCTCACCCTTTGTTTCTCCTTCAGGCTGCATCCCGGGATCCGGCCTCCCATCCAGCATTCTTCTCCCCTAGGCTGTACCCCTCCCTCCAAGCTGCTCTCCACCCACAATTGCACCCGGGTGCCTCCAGGCCCCCTCAGAGCAGCCACCCAGGCAGGCCTGGGGAGGGAAGGGCACCCTTTTCTAGCACTAAAGGGGGGCTTCGGTGATTTACTGGAGACAAACTTGTTGATGTGTGGCAGGAAGTGCAGCGTTCATTTTCTGACAGGTGGTCCACACCCGCTCTTCCACCAAATTAGCACTGAAGGGCCGATTTATCATTGACCCAGACTCCGTGGCACCACCTGTCACCCAGGGAACCAGGCTCTTTTCCCATAAAAACCCACTGTCCTCGCCACCTCTGGAGGACCACGAATGCTGAGGGGCACAGGGTACCTTCTGGGCTCAAGAACAAACAAAGCAACCAAGAATGGCAGGGAATGCATGGTGGACAGAAAACGCTAAGATGTTCAAAAGACAGGTCTGGGAAAGAGTGACATAAGGCGATTCCACGCCCTGCTTCCATTCGCCCTACCCCCAGTTTTCAGAAAAGGGAGCCGAGGCTGAGAGCAGAGGAGCCTGTCTAAGAGAACCAAACGGAAAACCAAACCGGCACTGCCATCGAGTCGATCCCCGTTCACAGTGACCTGATAGACAGAGTAGAACTAACTGCCCTTGTGGGTTCCCAAGCTGCAAATCCTGACAGCAGCAGAAAGTCTCATCTTTGTCCTGTGGAGCAGTCGATGGGTTTGAACCGCCGACCTTCCAGTGAGCAGCCCAATGGGGCCCCTTGGTCACAGAACGGTAGGCTCTTGATCGGAGTGCACTAGACTCCTCTCCCATTGGACATGAGGAATTCTTGGCCTCAGGCTTTCTCCGAGTGGAATGGGTTATCCATGGAGTGTTGCTCAGCTAGCAGTGCCTTGCATGGGGTCCGAACACCCAGTTGTGATGGTGTCAGCCCCACCCTGAGGGACACAGACCGTCCATCTCCCTCTCTGAGTCCTGGTTCCCTGAAGGAGAGGGTGCATGGTGGGCACGGGAGCGCAGCTGGCTCCGCCAGCGCCAGCCTTCCGTGACACCAGTAATGGCTCGGCTCTTGTGTGGTTGTTTTGCACGGGGAAGGGGCTCTGGCAGCGGGGGCTATGGTCTCAGACTCCCCTGGTGGTGGGCAGCGCCCCCTGGCACATGTACTTCAGCCGCCGCTGTTCCTCCTTTCGTTCACAGCCCAGCTTCCAGGAGGAATGCAAATTCAGAGAAACCCTGCTGCCGAACAATTACAACGCCTATGAGTCAGACCGCTACCGAGGGGCCTACATCGCACTGAGCAAGTATGGGCGCGTGAAGCGGGGCAGCAAGGTGTCCCCCATCATGACCGTCACCCACTTCCTCCCCAGGATATAAGGGACCCATGAATGAAGCCCCGTAGGCTGAAGGCAGCATCTTTTCTGTTGGACTCTCGCACACGTGAACCACTCCCCTGGCCACTCCCCACCCCTTGCCCACGATGACTCGTGAGTGAGTCAGGGTTCTCTGGTGCCGGATGAAAACCACGTGGGTTCTCTTGGCCACCTTTGCCTCCTGCTCTCTGGCCACTGGACCCCATGGCCTGGAACCCACCCGAGTGAGAAGTCACAGCCAACTTCCTAGAATGGCAGTGGCTGCCGGGCCCTGACCTCATCCCAAGAGCAGAAGGTACAGAGGGTGTTTGTGGAACGTGACCCCGTGCACAGGAGGAGCCGGGGTGGGCGTGGGAGGAGGGGGTTGCCGCTGTAGATCCATATGCCTTTATACATCTTCTCAGAGCAAAGGCATTTTGAGCATCGGGTTTCTCCCTCCCAGCATCGATGCTGCAGGAATCTGCCTGCAAGAATGTCCCTTGTCCAAGCAGCAGGATTCCTGTGTGCCCCTGGTCATCCTCTTTCCATGCAGGGGTCCCCGGAGGCTCGGGTGGCTTGGGTGGTGCTCGGCAGCTGTCCCCCAAGGGCAGAGAGGGCAGGAGAGGAGGGAACAAGATTTCTTGGCAGCCCAGAGAGAAAGGGAGGCAGACTGTCCAGGGTTCCTGATGGCGAGGGCTCTGGCCCGGGATGCACCGTCTGTAGGGGGGCTGTGTCTAGGACAGTGGAGGAGGACCCACAGGAGGCTGTGGAGGGGCCTGATGTTCTGGGGAGAGCCCATCTTCCTGGTGGATTCATTCAACGCTGTGTGTGGCACCAGGCGCAAGCAAGGACCAGGCTGCTTGCCCATCATTTTTTCTCACTTTGAACCAGGTCTTATTTTAACCTCGGATGACAAGGATCCTAATAATGGCAACCTCTTTGGCAAGGGACGGGAGGTGCAACCTAGGGCATGAAGGAAGGGGAGAGGCTTTGGACGCCAGATGATCATTCGTCTCCAACTCTTCCCAGGAAGTCACCCAAGTTCTCATCTGACAGCCTCACTTCCTTCTTGGTTGTCCTCCACCTCACACACACGGTGGCACGGCGGCAGTCACGTGGGCACCGTGCGTGACCTCTAAGAGCTTGCCCCCTCTTCCTCCCTATGGGAGGGAGGAGGAAGATTGGCAGGCCCGGGGTTCCAGACAGCCAGCTGAAGGAGAGCTCTTCTTCCCTGACACTGAGTCGGCATCCACTCCTTTTGCGGCAAGGAGAGCTGGCCCCTGAGAGTTTCCAAGACTGGAACTCTGTATGGGAGTAGAAAGCCTCCTCTTTCTCCTGAGGAGTGGTGAGTGGTTTTGAACTGTTGACTTTGGGGTTCGAAGCCCAGTGCATAACCACGCTGCCACTGGGGCTCCGTGGGGACAACTAATTCTTAATAGCGTGTATATTGCCCTCACTTGGAGATGACCGCACCAACTGCTCGTCACAGCATCCCTTTCATCACCATCTCCCCTCCCTCGCTGCACATGCAGCTGATCAGTCACGGAGAAGAACTCGAGCCTTGTCTTGCACCGTAGGAGGCTACATAAGCACTGGATGGACCTGTTCTGACTTACCTGCAAATTCGACTTAAGCACACCCTTAGGAACGGAGCTCACCTGTAAACCCTGGACTGCCCCTCTTGATAATCCTGTGAAGTCAAGGCGTCGAGCCGAAGCAGCCCCTGGCCTGCTTGCCTCCTGTTCTTTAAGAGTATTTAAAGCCAAGGTTCCCGGGCGACTATAAATGTGGTCTTCCTGGGGGCCTGCGGATTCCTCGGCCGCCGCTGGGATGTTTCTAAATCTGAAACCAGAGAGAGCCATATCAGACTGCAAATATTTTTGGCATACGTGAACCATCGAGTTACAAAATGACCTGACACCCCCGCTATTCTCAGGGGGCCCTGCCTGCAAGACGGTCCCTCATCTGCTGCAAATACCTTCATCTTCAACATACCGCGCTATTTGCAGAGGCACCCATCTATAGATAGATCTCAGCGGAGGGACGGTGAGTTCAGGGTGGATGTCGGCAGTGCGAGGGAGGCACACCATCCTGGCCCCCTCCTCTGCCAAGCAGAGATGGGGGGCAGGGGGGAGTAGGGGAAATCCAAAGGTGGGACAGAAACTGGCAGGAGGCGAGATCTTTGGAAGAAGTGGGAAGAGGTGAGAGTGAGCCCACTCTGTTTGATGTGCGGGCCTGCTTGCCGGGAGGGAGGCAAAGCTGGCTACTCTGTCAGGAGGGCTTGTCTCGGGACCAGACACAGCAGGAAGTCAGTTCCCGGTGGCATCTGGTGTGAGTGGAAAAAGCCTGGGTGGGCAGGCAGAGAAGGTTTGAGTCCCAAAGCATGGATGCTTTCCTCCCCGGATCTTTAAGCTAGCTTAGCCTGGGCAGAGGCAAGCTTTTAAAGAACATCCCAAGGCATTGGGATAATGCTCCCCTTTGCCTGCCTCTCTGTAAAGGATCACTAGGCTTGCCAGCTCCCCAAGGAGTGCCCCCTAAAGTCCACATCATTCCCATGCTGCTTGAGGCAGAAGGAGAAGCCCGGAATTGCCCAGGATGGAGCGAGTTTACTGTCCAGTCTGTCATGAGCGAGCAGCTGCAAGCAGCACCGTGGGGCTTCTCCTGAGCCTCCGCTCTCACTCCTGCAGGGCTTACCTGGCACACACTGTCAAGTCGCTGGAAGACCAGCCTTGGATGCAGGAAGAGAGATGGCTTCTTTCAAATCGTTCCCGTCCGAAGCATTATCTTGAGAGTGTTCACTTTGAGCCATAATTTAGGCTTCAGAAGAGTCCATCTCTGTTCATAAAAGTAGGTTAAGGAACAGGAACAACGGGAGACCAGCAAAGGGCTTTTTTGGTTTTTATTTGTCTGCCCCTTCTCTCCTACTAAGGAGCCTTTCGGGAGAAAGACGGGGCGGCAGGGGGGAGGGGGTGGCTTTCTTTCTACCTCTGTGAAGAGTTCATCTCTCGGAAGCACACAGGGGCAGTTCTACCTTGCCTGAGAGAGGCCCTATAGACTTGACTCGCTGCAGTGAATTTGGTTTGGGTCCTTGTGTGACTGTCTGTGCACGGGTGTGTGGGGTGGTGGTGGTGGTGGGGGCATTGCTTCCTACCTACTCTCCACCCCCACTCAGTGCGGAGCTTGGTGGTCAGCCCCTTTGACGTCAAGAGGCTGCTTTCTAAAGGACTGCTACAGGCAGGAACAAGAGTGAGCCCCCAGCTCCCCACTGGGGATGGACGACGTGGGGCTCTCTGCCCCAGATCATGAGCAGTGCCCCTGGTTTATAGAAGTGAGTGAGTGGCTAATTGGCCTCCCTCCTCTCCTGAACCTTCTCTGGCAGCTCCTCGTAAACTTAGGGTTCCAGGGACTCAGGGGCTGTATTAGTCCCTCTTGGAGGGCAAAGGATGAAGAAGAAAGCAATGTATCTGCACCAGCCTGGACGATGGGTTTCTCAGCTGGGCAGAGGCTCGCTCAGACACAATGGAGGCTCCTCGGTTCCCTTACAAAGTCCCCACGTTGTTTCTCCTAGGAAACCAGGAAATTCCAGAGGCCTTGTACAAAGGATCGATTACGTTTGCTTCATCACTCCTCCCCATCCCACCTCCCATCTATTGTTGAGCCTCCCTTGGAAAGCAGCATATACCTTTGTCATGAATTCCCTATCCTTATCCTTCCCAACCTGACCCTCTGTGGCTACCTCTCACAACTGCAGCACACTCTTAGCCTCACACGCACTCCAAGACCTCGGCCTGGCCATGCCACGGCCTAAGAAAGAGAGGATTTTCTCTCGACATCCGATCCACAGTACAAGCCTCTCTCCTTTGTGGGCTTGCAGGTTTCTTCTCACCCAGGCCTCCAGGCCTCTCCTGACCCCAGCCCTATCCTGGTCAGCTTGGAATTCTCCTTCCCTGGACAGCTCTGGGCCCCTTTCTTTGCCTTAAACCCCAGGTCCTCCAGTTCTCACACTGGCGATGTCCTAAGAAAAGGAGGTGATACAACAAGCCCGCGAGCTATAGCTTTCCTCTCTGTCTGTGTTGGAAGCCCATTGTTTTTGCCCAGTTTGTACCAAAGCGGCACATGCCCTTCTGTGTTTGCTGGCCTTCAAGACACCAGGGTCACCTCTCTGCCCTTTAACCCCTCCTGCCCCATTTCATGTGGGTGCAAGCTAGAAAACTCCTACCTCATTCTTTCTGGATGCTCTCCCCCCAAGGACTCTGGATCAATGGTCACCGGTGAGGTATTCTCTGCCACTTGCCACCCCTGTGCTTAGCTAGTGGGTGTGTGATAACTGCATCCTCGCCTGCCCAGGGAATCAGCCACTACTACCTCCCAGGAAAACGCCACAGGTAGGAATCATTGGAACGAGGCCAGAAGATCAGCTAGAATACTCCAGGCAGTTTCCTCTTCCCACCCTGGAAGAGGGGGTTGATTGGACACCAAAGAGAACCCAAAGCGAGTTGGTTATGCAGACAGCCAACCTCGAACCATGTTTGTATACCTCATTGAACTACCGGAATTCCAGCCTCAGACAGCTGTGTCCTTGTGTGGGTCTCTCTCTCTGCAAATCAAGAAGTCCTTCCGGCTCTGGCTCCCAGGCCAGAGCTGTCCTAGCCTGGGTGCAGCAGAGAGGAACACCCTGACGCCGTTCAATCATATGGTTGTAAAATGTGATGCTTCTATTTTTTTAAGATGTATGTGCTATGCACAAACCCTATCATGTTCCAGAAAAGGGGGATAAAAGGAAACGGTCTTTTTATACATTTCTTGACACTATTCTGATTTCACCCCTCCTATTAAAACTGACAACCCATCTTTGAGTCGTCATTGATTTGCACCTCAATTTTTTCCCCACCTCTCCAATAGGAAGAGTCGTGTTCACAGTGTCTGTGGGTTGGCTGGGCAAGAAGAAATCCTCTGGGTCTCGCTGTCCTACCAAATGGGAATTGAGGTCCGAGGGGGAAGGGAGGTGCCCAAGGCCACCAGGAGACCGCAGCCCTCTTCCTGAACTGCCTTCTCTCGCCAGATCCTGATTTCCTGTTACTCCCCCATCCACAAGCGTGCATTTCTCATGCCTGGCTTCTTGCGCTGAATTCTAGCCTAGAAACCAAGAAGTCCCCTGTTGTGTTGTAAGAAGTAACCAGATAGGGGCTTGGGAAAGATGACTTCCACTGTCTTGGGTACGAGGAATTGGAGGGGCAAGAGTTTGGGGCTGTGGGAGCGTCCCAGGTGAGAGGAACTGGACGGCACAGTGGGAGTGCGTCGAGGAAAGCCTAGGGGCCTTCTGTTCGTGTCACATCACAGTGCTCAACTGGGGAGTGCTCCGAGGACCCCGCCCAATCCTGCTACAGTGCACAAGGACTCCCTCCACCGTTTCCTGAGGGTCTGAGTACTCCTGTCCATAAATGATCCAGCCCAGAAGGCAGACTCTCCTGCCATTCCCTGTGTGTATCATCAGGTACCCAAGGCCAAGCACGATGGCTCTGAACCCAGAACAGGACGACGCTGCTCGCTCGTTGGGCAAACTTGTAAACGCTTGACCAAATGCGTTCTCTTCCTTCTTGGGTTTTAAAGACAAGAACCCACGTGCCAAGAAAGCAAGCTGATATCACTCCACAGTGCGATGCTGAACTCCTTTTTTTTTTTTTTTGTAATTTTGGTGGAAATGATGCAGAGCCAGAGATACAACAGGCATCCAACCACGTCTACAGGAACAACTCGGGGACACTGGTCAAATCCTTCTGGCTGTATGATGCTTGCTACCCTCACAAGTATTCCATCACCATTAACTTCCCTCACAGCCCCTGAGGAGTCCCATTCAAGCCTGCTAAGTTACCTTGTCAAATTGATTTCACACAGACAAACTATTCTTTAAAAGCGCAGAGTGCTTTTGTTTTGTTTCTCATTTGTTTTTGGTTCAATGAAAACTTTAGGGGATAGTTTGTGTTTAGAGTTTAAAATTGAGAGATAATCTCAGGGTAGTAGTTTCAAGGATCCATCTTTCCCCCACTGTTTCCAGAAAATCTAGATTCCATTGGAAGTTTGAAATGCTGTTCCAAATCCCCATCACCCTCCCCAACCCACTCACCTCCCGATTAGGACTTTTTTCTGTAGAATCTTTGATCAAATGTGCGGCAATGGTAGGTGAGCTGCTACCATCCAGTTCTGGGCTCATGGCAAAAGAGGCATTTGAGTGTTAACCTACTTTTTGGTGGTGAAAACAAGATCCCAGAGACAGTTTGGTGTTTGTCTCTACACTCAATCAGGACATCTATACTACCGTCATTTGGAACGTCATCTCTTTGAGCAGTGGTTCTCCACTTTCCTCATGCCACGGCTCATGTTGTGGTGACACCCCCCACCCCAACCTTATTTTCATTGCTACTTCATCACTGTCATGTTGCTACGGTTATGACTCGGGGGACTCCTGTGAAAGGGTCATTCGACCCCCAGAGGGGTCATGACCCACAGGTGGAGAACCGCTGTCTTATCGGAAATGGTGCTACAGATAAAAGTAGGTGGCAGTGGTTAGGTAGGTGCTGAGTCAGCCCCAGCCCAGCAGACCCTCGGCAGCAGCATGAAGCACTGCCACGCTGCACCCTCCCCACAGTCCTCGCTGGTCTGAGCCCCAGTGCCCACCCACCTTGTTGAGGGCCTTCCTCTTCTCCCGGACCCTCTGTTTTATACAGCACGATGCGTATACTCTGCAGTATATAAGGTGTCCCGCAGGAGCACTAGGGTTCTCGGCCACAGCCAGCATCTCTAACCCCTTCTCCGTCCATCCCCACCTCCCACAACATGACACCTCGCCTTCTCAAGACATCTCACCGAAACCTTCCCCCTTCTCTCCACCGCTCTGCTGGGGCCACAGCCGATGGGGGTGGGGGCGCTCCTTTGAGACACAGTGATTTATTTCTGTCCCAAGAGTTGGTTCACACGGATCCCTTTGTCCGCGCTCGCCGATGTTCATCTTCTCGTGCGGCCGCACGCCCGTCCCTCTGTGTCTGCCTCTCTCCAACTCTCCCTTTCTTACCTTTGGCTCTTCTCTCTTTACTCTGTTTTCCAATCTCCCCTCACCCCGCATTCCAGTCTCAACACCCGGGAAGGTCGTTAATGAACTCTAATAAAACCTGTGCATTAAAACCCACACGCGGGGTCCATTTTATTCCGTTCTAACAGTATAGGCATTTTTCTCCAGGGACTAGTGTCTCCTGATACTATGTCCAAAGGACACGAGACAACACCCTCGCCATCGTCACCTCCACGGAGGACCAGGATGGATTAATCCAAGACCTATTTGTGGGCCCTTTGCCAGCACCATATTCAAAGACATCAGCTCCCCTTCAGTCTCCTGGATTCTTTCTTCGCATTCCTGTGACACCTGAAAATGCCTTATCTTGGGTCAGTGTACCTGAGTGACATCTTCAGAGACATCTTTGATTTTAAACACTTTAAAGAAGATTCTTGCAGAGGATTTGCTCACTGCAAATCATCTGTTTCTGCCCGCTGCTTCCCGTGGCCCTGATGGTGGGTCCAAGTAAAATGAAATCCTCGAAAAGCCGATCTTTACTCCATTGATCGATCTGTTCTCCACTGATCGTGATGTCGCTTGTGGGCCCACTTGTGAGGATTTCTGTCTTCTAGATGGTGATGTGTGATCTGCCCTGAAGTCTGGAGTCTTTGCTCTTCAACACTGAGGCCTGCAAGTCCTCCTCACTTTTAGCAAACAGAGGTGCCTCCTCTGCAGTGTGGGTGGCTAACAGTCTCCCTCCACCCAGATGCTCTATCGTGCTTCACACAGTCCAGCTTCTCACATAAAGTGCTCAGCACAAAAGCCCGAGATCTACCAAGCGCAGGGGCGGAGGTGGTGGGTCTGCAAAAGTTGACACAAGGTGTTAGAACTCTCGGGGGAGAGATATACCTCGGTCCTTGGCTCCGCTCGAGAAAGAGTTCACGAGGAAGTCTGGTTTGTGATCCCAGTGGGTCTATAGAGAATAGAAGCAGTTTCAGGTTCTACAGTAAATGGAACACAAGCCAGAGTCTGCAACACAGTTGCGGGACTGCGGCCTGGCCGCTCTAGACCACAGCCTGGCTGGGCTACATCGTGTAGCAGCCGCTGGGAAAGAGAGAGCGAGCCAGAGTGAAACCGCTGGCCTTTTCAGGGGCAGGTGTGGTCGACCCCATTGGCTGAATCAAATTCACCTGGCTTAGATGGGCCAATCCAGGTGCAACGCCCACCTAGGTGTACCACCCCTTCCTGGCCAGAAGCTCGAGACTCTGAGCATGCGCAATGGACGCCCCAGTCCCTATGCTAGCTACCTAACAAAGGGTCCTTGAGGAATAAATGTAAACGTTGTGAAGCTATGGGACACAACCTGGGAGCATCACCTGAACAGCGTCTGACGCTCAGTTACAGAGAACCAAGAAACCTACATTTCCCATTCCTTTGAGCATGTCTATTGTGGTTTTTCTGCGAGAAAGAAACAGAGGTTGATATCTGAGGCTCAGGAAGTTGAGAGGTTGAAAAGATACAAGGGCCCTCAATTTAATTGCTTATGATACATATCAATGATTGATCATTAGATATTTTTTAGGAAGAATGCAAGACCTCGCTCATCGGGTGTGGGTGCAACATTCCATTCTACAGGTTGAGACAAGGCCCCTGGTGGTCCCAAGTATGACAGGGTGCTAGGAAACCCAGATGGAAGGGCAGTAAGGTGATTCAGCCCAAAGAGCCCATTGCTGTCTTTTCCACCGTCAGCCTTCTCTGTCTCAGGCCTGGACCAGGGCTGCACCTCTAGTCCTACCACCCCCATCACACGGAAGCAGTGCTTCCTTTGAATTTCAGCCATAGTGATTTCTTTCATCTATAGACTCTTAATTTACTTATTCATTTTTAAAATAATGGTGTCTATTTTCATTTCCTTAAAATTACCAAGTTAAAACATGCTCATGGTAGAAACTTCAGGTAACCAGGAAATTTAAATATACGTGTACAGCAAACCCTCGTTTATCGCGGTTAATCGGTTCTAGACCCTACCGTGATAAATGAAATTCCACGAAGTAGGATTCCTTATTTGTAAATCAAATATTTTTGTAGTTAGAGCATAGAGGACATGAAAAAACACCCTTTAGTCACCATTACACTCGTATTACCCAATTTATTAAACGAAAAAGGGAAAATACAGTAAAACATTTTGGACATTACAATTATCATTTATTATTTATTATATTATTTATGGCATCAAGCGTGTACAGTATGAGCCAATCAGTGGCAGTAATGACAGAGCATGCGCTGTTACGCAAAAACCGTGATAGAGTGAAGCCGCGGAAGTCGAAGCGCGAAGTGGCGAGGGTTCACTGTATATATGTATCTATCTATCTGTATACATACATGTTCATCTCATCACATCCAACATCACCAGCCAAAGATAGTTACCATTGAGACTTTGATGCACTTCCGATCAGTCTTTCATATGGGTAACAGGTTAGCATGTGAACATAGTTTGCAAAGCAAACTCATTCCTGTCTACAGCTTCCTTCCCCCCTTTTAAATTTGGTAAGAGGAGCTAGAGTCACTGGAGGGAAATTAGGCAGTCCCCGGGCTTTTCTGGCAACTTCTATACAACTAATCCCAAAACACCAGGTCATTTCACCTTGCAAAACACAGCGACGGTCTGAAAATTATCATTCAGGGCATCTCAGAGTGATGTGCACTCCAGCCTTCACTAAAAAGGACTTCTCCCAGGGCAGGTCCGAGCTGCTGCAGGCAGGCAGATAAGAAGGCGGTCCTGTGCTCCCCAGCAGTCCACTCCCCACTCCCTCTCCTTACTGGCTGGCTCTTGTTTCTGACACTGGTAGGGTTATGGAAAGGCGGCCCAGTGGGCTAGTGGGTACGTGCTGGGCTGGTAGCCAAAAGGGTTAGCAGTTCAAACCCACCAGCTGGTCCTTGGGAGAAAGAGTAGCCTCTCTGCTCCCTTAGAGAGTTACAGTCTCCGTTCTACCTTGTCCTGTGGGGTCACTATGGGTCGGCAGAGTTTGGCTCTTTAGAGGGTTGCAGAAGGGAGGCCAGAAGGAAGCATCGGTGCACAGGGCGCTCTCACCTGATGAAGCCCCAAAACAAACATTAAAAAAAAAAATCAAGTTCTTAAAAACTTATTCCTGGCAGGGGCCCTGGTGGGGTGGGGGTCATGCCTTGGGCTGCTAATCCCAAGGCCAGTCATTCGAACCCTGGAGGCATCCCTGGGGTTTTCTGTTCCCATAAAGACTTCCTACCGCTTGGGAACCCACAGGGGCAGTTCCACTCTGTCTTATGGTGTCGCTGAGTCAGACCAACTCGGTGGCAGTGAGAGTAGGTGTGAATCCCAGACATTCACATGACTAGCTTTGACTCACTGTCCACAAGGTCAGCAGTTCAAACTCACCAGTTGCTCTCTGAGAGAAAGATGAGGCTGCCTGCTTCTTAAGCTCAAAAGCCTCAGAAAGCCAAAGGGGGCCTGTGCCATTCTGCCACAGACCATGCTGTGGGTCAGAGCTGACTCCGTGCAGCATGGAGGCTTAAGCTGAGGACTCCACAGTGTTCTTGGGCTTTCTCTTCTCTGCCCTGTCTCTCCAGGTTTATCTGTGGGTGCATCTGAACTCCGGCACCCACGGGAAATAACATTTACAGAATTTTTGAGAGTCTTTTGAACGAGAAAAAAAAAAAACCTTAGCAAAACAGCATTATAAATAAATAGACAATAACTAACCCTTCATTCTCAATGGAAGATATTGAAAATCTATAGACAACAGGGAAGAAGAGGGTGGAGGGAGACAGGTAACAAAATTTGGGGAAAATAATGGAGAACCCAGATTACTTATTTTTATCCCTCTTTACAGCTCATTCCTTCACAACACAGAGCATGTTATGCATTTCTGGTTTGCTGATACAATTACATTTGGGAAATTAAAGATGTACATATTTTATAGAGAAGGTCAAAGAACCCTGGGCAGGAAGTGCTATCTTCTGCTTGTTTTGAAAAGAAAAGGAAAAAAAATGTTTGCAGTCTGCAAGTTTTCAAAAACTTCCCCCAAGACATTCTTTACCTTAGTTCCTTCCATCCCCTCCTCCACAGCCTCACCACCTCACCCACCTGGGGTCATCTTGCTTCTTTCCCTTTTGGGCTAATCAGATGCTAATCACTTTAGATCTAGGTTTCTCTGCCTCCTGTGGCCATTGTTTAGCATAAAGGGTTTCTTGTGCTGGGAAATCCACGTCTCCAGAGCAACCCATTACAAAGCCTGTGAGGACAGCCCCCGTGTGGTTACTTCCTTAATAATGATGATGATGATGATGATGATGATGATGATGATGATGATGATGATGATGATGATGATGATTTCATCCTGAGGTTTCCAGCTCCAGGGCTCTGGCTGCTGTCGGCATAGCTCCATGTGGCTTGTCAACAGGAATATCTTGCAGGGAGACCAAGCCTAGAGAGTGTGAGTCCCACCTCTATTTATCTCCGTAGCACTTTCAAATGAGGTCATCCAGCAGCGACCTGATTGACAGGCTAAACTCCACCCCTTCACTCTTAATAGCCTTAAGTTGGCACCAGATTATGCAATTAACACAAATGCCACGCTAAGGAGCTCACCTTTCTCCTGTAGATAGTGGTGAACCATAGAAGGTTTTTGCAAGTGGCGTGATGCGAAAAGGAAGAGTATGTGATGAGGATACTTTTACTCACAGCCAGAGAGCTACTCCTTCATTTACCATTCATTTACTAAGAGTTCTTTAAAACGTCCTGTGTGTCAGGGGCTGTGTGAGTGCTTTTAAAGAACAGGGAGCTAGCTCCCTGGGAGGAAACTCCTGCCTGCTGGTGACTCATTCAATAACCACACAAGAGGACCCCCATCAGGGAGAAGGCAGGGAGTTTGGTTTTTGGACCACACCCCAAGCTTGCCTGTTTCCCGGGGTCCCAGACTTTTCCGAATGAAACACTTGGCATGACCTTGAAATTCCTACTCGACTTTGGCTCCTTTTGTTGTTTCGCTAGCAACCCTGGAGAAGCTTCGTGGAACAACAGTGAGAGCAGTTGGCTGCTTGTCCAAAAGTTGGCCGGTTCAAACCCACCAGCAGCTTCTTGGGAGAAACGACTCTGCTCCCGTGATTGCAGCTGAAGCAGCGGTTCTCAACCGTGGGCCGCGACCCCTATGAGGGTCGAATGACCCTTTCACAGGGGTCGTCTGATTCGTAACAGTAGCAAAATGACAGTGATGAAGTAGCAATGAAAATCATTTTACGGTGGGGGGTCACCACCACATGAGGAACTGTAAGAAAGGGTCCTGGCATGAGGAGGGTTGAGAACCTCTGGCTTAAAGAAACCCATTGGGCAGTCTCACTCTGTCACGTGGGTTTCTAGGATAGAAAATCAACTTG
>NW_022111383.1:114945-116813 GCF_000313985.2 Echinops telfairi
TGGATGGATTGTGATAAGAGTTGTAGGAGCCCCCAATA
Source organism: Echinops telfairi (assembly GCF_000313985.2). Taxonomy (NCBI): domain Eukaryota; kingdom Metazoa; phylum Chordata; class Mammalia; order Afrosoricida; family Tenrecidae; genus Echinops; species Echinops telfairi. The sequence goes on from NW_022111383.1 coordinate 114,984, forward strand.
AAGTGATTTTTTAAAAAGAAGAAGAAGAAAAAGAAGTAGTCAGAGTGCTCCTGAGAGGTAAGGATGGTGAGACTTCTGTCTTGTGTACTCTGGACATGTTGTCAGGAGAGACCAGTCCCTGGAAAGGACCTCATGCTCGGTCAGGCAGAGAGAGGGGCAGCAGAGTAACAACAACAACAACAACAACAGTGGCACAGGAAGGCCCTCCATCAGATGGCTTGGCACTGTGGCTGCAGCCAGGGGCTCAAACAGGGTGCGGAGCCGGGCGGGTTTTGTTCCGTGGTGCATGGGGGCCTATGAGTGGGATCCGCCCCGATGGAACCTGACAACCACAGGAAGAAACATCAGGAACCTGGGAGCAGCAGCTGTTAGGGGCTTGGCTACGAACCCCAAGCTCAGCCTTTAGAAACTAGCGGCTATTCAGTGGGTGGGAGAGAAGACCTGGGGACTTGCTCTCCTAAAGATAACAGTTAGAAAGCCCCCTGGGCAGCTCTGTTCTGTCCACGGGGTGGCTGTGAGTCAGGACTGTTCTGTCCACGGGGTGGCTGTGAGTCAGGACTGGCGTGACGGCACAGCACAGCCGCAGCAGGTACATGGCATCAACCACAAGCATGCATTTCACTTGCAGATAGTAAAGTGGGTATTCCCAAATGTCTGCTCTTGACTTCGGTGCTTTGTGTGATAGGGCAGGGAACCAGTGGGTTAGATGGTGGGACAGAGAACCCCTAGTTGGCCACTGCGAGGGCAGGCTGAGAGGCTGGATGCCCTACTCACTTAACCCCATGCTGCCTCACTCCCAGGTCCCCATGTCTTCCTGGAAGGTCTGTCTAAGCAGCCACTGTCTTGTCTGAGTTGAACAGAGCCTGGGTACCTTAAAGTAAAGAGAAGGAGTGTGTGTGGGGGCATCCTAACAGTTGCTGATAAAAAGTCATACTCTGCATCCCAAATCCCAGGATCCTCCGGGCCTGTGATTGGAGCAGGGGAAGCCCCCAGATTTCAAAGAAGAAACAGCACTGCCCCATGGTCCTTCCTGTGGACGACACATAGGGCTGTCACAGCCCCTGACCTGAGCTGAATTCCAGGGCTAAATTTAAGTCCCCCGGAGAACCAGCCTCCCAGCTGGATCTCTCTGGTGATCTGTCCATCACCCTGCAGGCGTGCTTAGCAAGAAGAAGCTGTATTTATAGAGTGTCTTTCTGAGAAGCGATCCACGCTCCTTTCAGATATTAGCTCATGACAGCAGGGGTGGAGGGGCCCAGTGGGAGCGGGAGGCTTGAGTTTTCCTCTCCCTTTAAGGCAGAGGAAATAAGCCCCGCCGCCCCCCACCTTGGAGTCTGGGGACCTGGGCTCTCTGAGCCACTCTCCACGGTGTGACTTTAACAGAGAGTTGGCATTCTTTGTCCTTCCCTGCGGTCACTGCACCTTCTCCAGTGGCCCGGATGCTGAGCGGCTAGGAGCAGGCTGAGCTGCCTCGGTAGTTTTCATGAATGGAGCAACCCAAGCGGAGCTGGCTGCGACCACCAGGCCCCCTAGAGCGCCCTAACGGACGTGGCTGGGCCACAGAGTGGATCACACACCACCCTCTCCTGCTCTCCATCTCTTCTTGCTCCCCCAACGTAACCCTTCCATCTGGCGCAGGTAGCAGCCTCGCACACATACAAGCGTGGCACATGGATGCAGCCCGAGCGCTACGCCATATTGGACCTTCATAAAGTTTGTTTTCAGAATCCTCCATCTCTTTTTCTGTCTTCTTCTTTTTTTTGCGTTCTCCTAATGTTGGGCTAAAGAAGCCTGGTTCAGTGGCACACAGCAACAGCAACAGAGCAACGG
>NW_022111383.1:116913-127862 GCF_000313985.2 Echinops telfairi
CTCTTTTTCTGTCTTCTTCTTTTTTTTGCGTTCTCCTAATGTTGGGCTAAAGAAGCCTGGTTCAGTGGCACACAGCAACAGCAACAGAGCAACGGGGTGTGTGTGTGTGTGTGTGCATATGTGTGTGCATGTGTGCGCATGTGCATGTGTACATATGCGTGTGTGCATGTGTACATATGTATGTGCATATGTGTGTGTGTGGTTAGAGTCCTGAGAGAAACAAATGGTAACACACAACTGCTGACCATAAGGTTGGAGGTTTGAGCCCACCCAGAGGGGCTCAGAGGGAAACAGCCCTCCCACTGGGACCAAAACCAGGCTGTGATGATTGTTGAAAAGTTAGAGGCACAAAACAACTCCAAATCTCAGGAAGAAATATCAATAACATCTTGAGATAAGATGTGTAAAACTCAAAAGTCACACCGTGCCACACCCCATGATGAACAGAATGTCAGAATGGGGACAAAGACTGTCCGTGCCTCAGACGCTTCCTCTTGCCTCAGGCTTCAGTGTGACTCGGCGTGGCGTTGTTACCGATCCTGCTTGTGACACACTGAACCTAGTCCTCCACGCTACTCCCCAATCTCCACTTTCCCTGGTCCCCTCTGATGGCCAGCCCATCCACTTGTCAACAGCAATAGGTGGGCGAAACGGCCCTCCGGGGGTCTTCCAGCCACATCATGCAGACACAGCCCGGACTCGGGCCCAGCTGCCCTGGGAAGGTGATGGGGGAACGCATCTGTCAACTCTGTGGATGAGCTCACTTCTTTCCGGAAGCCCTCCATGATAGGTGCTGGGTCTCTGCATTTAGACCAGGCCTTCTAGGACCATGGTGCTTCCCACCCCCTGTCCACAGGCTTATCTATCCCAGTGAGTTGCAAGGACAGGTATCAGGTGTGGACTGAAGAACCTTCCTCAGGACCAGTTGTTCCCATGAGCCGCTGTGGTCTCACGGTCCAGATGGAAAGCAAAAAATGGTGAAAGCCACCTCACAACCCAGCAGCTCACCTTCCTGCCTGGGGATGGAGACCTAGAAGCCAGACAGGCGAGAGGGTTTGTCTGCGTTCTAGAATTATTGCTCCCCTCCCTTCTTCATCCTCCTTCTTCCACCCTTTATGGCTTGCCTGCCTCCTCTTTATCCTTCCTTCCTTCCTTCCTTCCTTCCTTCCTTCCCTCCTTCCTTCCCGCCCTCCTCCATTTTTCCTTTGTCCCATTTCCCTTCCTCTCTCTGTCTCTCCTTCTCTTTCTGCCTCTTCTTTTTCTCTTTCCTTTCTTCATCGCTGTAGCCGAGTTCCTCTTACATAGCTGGCACTGCACTGCACACCAGGAGGCGCGAACCAACGAACAGCCATAGTCAGGGTCCCTAATGAAGGGGGCAGCAAGCATTCATCACCCGGTCACCCCAAGGAGGAACTCATTCCAAACAGAGGCTAAGGGAGCACCTACGAGATCACAAAAGACCACCCGAGGAAGGGTGTTCGCTACCAGTGAAGGGATGAAGCAGATTGTATTTGCCAGAAGACCACAGTCGTAGTTCTGTCCCACCCGTGTGTCCTTGTATGTGACTGTAAGGCCCTTTCATTCGCACATGAGGACTGCTTTCCTTCTGCTGCAGGGGACCCCCATGACTTCCTTCCGAGGCTAGGCCATGAGCCGCAGTACAACCTCCGCTGGCTTTCTGGGGACTCTCGCGCTTGGAGCCCAGCCACCGTGCTGCGGGGAAGCCCAGGCCACATGGGGAGGCCACATGTAAGGCCTCTGGTCAGCACCACGGGCTGAGATCTCAGCTGACATCCCACGTCAGCCACCAGGCATGGCAGTGAGGAAGCCTTCTGGCTCTGCCCAGGGCAGCAGTGGGCTGCGGCAGCCACATGAAAGATGCGAGCAAGAACCCTCTAGCTAATCCCAGTCAACCCCAGATCTGTGAGATGTAAAGATAAAATGACTGTGCTGCGTGAAGCCACGGAGGTTCATGGCGAGGGTTCTGTGTCAGTCTGAGTTGACTGGAGAAACAAGCCCAGAGGTCAGCTATGTGTCTAAGAAAGAGCTCTATAGACGCGAGCGATTGAATATTGAGAAAGCATCCCAGCCCTGTCCAGATCAAGTCCATAGGTCAGATATTACCCCTTATGTCCGGCACCAATCTACAAAGTCCTCTTCGGACTCATGGAACACATACGATGACATCGAATGCAGGAAGATCACAGGCAGTGGGAGGAAAGTCTTGTGGATCCAGTGGCAGTAGAGGCATCTCAATGCTGGCAGGGGTCTCCACGTGGCTCTTCCAGCTCCCAGGGCTCTAGCATCGTCCCATGGGTCTTGTCTGCAAGCATGTCTCACAGGGAGTAAGCATGGTCCTGCCTCCAGCGAGCAATTTATCTCCTTAGCGCCTCCCAATGAGGTCATCAAACTGCAACCTGATTGGCAGGCTAAACGCCACCCCATCACTCGCAAGTCTCAAATTGACAACAGACTATGTAACTACCACAGGTTCCAAGAACAAGCGGGGATGGCAAACACAAAGGTCCTATGGCAAGAGAGCGACCATAGGGGGGCCAGCGTGGGCGTTGTGCCTCATCTTGGCCTTTGCTAAATCTCAAGGGTCCTCTCATGTCTTCTGCCCAACTCATCATCTTTCCCCTTCTTCACGCCTGTCTCTTTAAGCCTGTCTCTCCTCCGATGTTGTTTTCTCCTCACCAATGACATCACCACCGTCTTGGAGGCTGAAGACAGTCATCCTTGGCTCTTCCCGCTCCTCCCATAGCAACCACCACCATGAGTGAAAGACCCTACTGTGCCACTATTACCATCCCCGGGCACTCACGGTCCCCCAACACCCTGTTCAGACCCTTTGCGTGAACCGCGCCTGCTCTTGGATGCCCTTTCCCACCTAACTCAATCTTCGCAGCCAGGTCCAATGTCCCTCCCTTCTCAAAGCCTCGCCCGGCCTCCCTTCATTTGTCTGCACACACCTCTCACACAGCCTGCCAGTCTCCATGTTCTTGTCACTTGAGGTTGCTTGTGGAGGGCAGGGGGTTGAGTCGCGGTCTTCTTAACCCCCCCAGCCCCAGAGCCGCTGGCTGACCGACGGTAAACCAAGTCCCCTGCCTTCGAATCGACTCACAGCGGTCCTGTCGGGCAGTGCAGAACTGTCCCATAGAGTTCCCAATGCTGTTTTTAAGAAAACAGATTGCTACATTCTATTCCCCCATGAGGAGCAGCTAGTGGGCTCAAACCCCGATCCTCTGAGTGCATGCATCACTGCACCCCCAGAGTGCCTCTGGTGCCCCCATGGGTACTCACTGCACAAATTGCACTGCAGGAGCACACCCACAGATGAATGCACTTGGACTCTGTGAGCTGCCCTAGGAGATTCGGGAGGAACCCTGGTGGCCTAGTAGGTTTCCCACTGGGTTGCTAACCGCAAGGTCAACAGTTCAAAGCCACCAGCCCCTCCTCAGGAGACAGATAGGGCTCTCCACTGCTGGAAAGCGGCTCCTTTTCGGGAATCCACAGAGGCAGCAGCCCCTCCCTACTGCACGGGGTGGTTAGGAGTCTGAATGAGCTCAAGGTCAGCGGGAGAAAAGTAGGGTGATTGATGAAGAGGTGGAAGGAGTCCCTTTTTCTTTGTGGAGAGGGTAAAACACCGAATGACTGCAGGACATCTGGGCGTCCCCGGGCTCTGAGTTCCGGGTGGTGGGTAGGTGGGCGCCCAGCTTGTGGCGTCCAGCCAGCAGACATGCGAGGCATTCTAGTACCCCCTGTAGCCCGCATGGTGGTTCTTAGGAGAGAGAATTCCCTTACCCCTAAACCAGAACTGACAAACTCCTTGCCAGCGATTCCATTTCTACTCCCGGGGCAGACCTGCCCCCCTGGGGTTTCCAAGCCTGCCTCCTCTTGCCCCTGCAGAGCAGTCTGGTGGGTGGAAAGTCGGTTGGAGGTCATGGCACGCTTTAGCCACTGAGCCACCAGGGATTTTTCCAGACCCCCTCCCCCCCATGCCTTCATTTCCTCCCCTTCTTCCTCTTTGGTCGTCGTGAGTCGGTGGAAAGGAAGCTCTCGGGAATGCCCCACACAGCTGATGAACCGATTGCACACGGTCGTCTGGCTGTCGCTGGCTGGCCCCCAAGATAAACATTAGGCCGAGCGCTCGATTCCTGTCATCTTCAGTCCCATGCTTTGGCTTATCGTAAGCATCTCTCTCTCAGCCAACACTTCTAGGAATCAGCCAGAACACGGAATCCTCGGGCTGGAATGTACCGGCCGAGGCAGCAAGGATAGCCCTCGAGGGTTGAGTGCCCCCAAACACCTGGCTCAGGTCTGACGGATCTTCCGGACGGTGTCCACAGCTGCCTTGGGACACCTGTGCTGGATGTTGGTCGCATAAGGGAGACCACCTGCAATCAGTTTTTTTCTCCATTCAGCTCAAGCCACGTCAGGTTCTTTCCTGGCTGCATTATGAAGTGCTCCGCCCAGTCTCTGAGCCCAAGGACAGGCAGGAGCATGGAGGGATTGAGAACAGCCTCTAGCGAGAAGCCCTGCGTGTAAGTCCTGGCTTCACGACTTCTTACCTCTGTGATCCCATGCCAAAGTCATTTAACCTAGGTCAGGCTCAGTTTCCACCCTGGAAAACAATTCTGTGGTCATTAGCACCTTCTTCCCTAAGACAACGGTTGGCCTACGAATCAGATCAATAAAGACCTCAAACGGGCTGAGCACTGTGTCTGGTACAGAGTCAACAACCCAGACGGGTAAGCTCTTGGGTGGGGGGGAATTCATTAATGCACATGCAAGTTACCTACTAAGATATTCAGCATAGTTAATATGCTATAGGTGTTAAATATAGAGACAATTACAAATATTTTTTAAATTTATTTTCCAGTACAGGATAGGTTGTGACAGATTTTAGGCTTTGTCTTGTTCAAGATAATACTAGGGTAAGGTGACCAGATTTTAACATTGGTAAAGCGGGACTAAAGCGGGACACCATTGATAAAACTCATATCCTGGCGAAATAGCCACATGGCAGCCGAAAACCATATACCCTAGCTTGTCGTGCATTCTTTCCAAAAATCGGGACTTTTTTTAAAACGCCACGGGATGCAGGGAAAAATTGTTAAAAATCGGGACTGTCTTGCCAAAAGCAGGACATCTGGTCACCTTATACTAGGGGGTTTCAAAACGTTAGTGGGAAAAGTTCGTGATCTTTTCTGCCCATTTCCCACAAACGTTTTGAAGCCCCCTTGCATAAGAAGGAGAGGTTGTGGAGACGATTACTTGCCACTAGAGGTAGCCATATAGCCTGGGAGTATTCTTAGAGTCAATCTCGGGCAGCAGGCCATCTGTCTTTAGATAGATGAAAAAAGGAGATCCAAGCAATTATTTCCACGTCATACCATGAACACAAGAGTGCAGATGAGAGAGCCTTGGTGTCTGAACACCCAACATGATCTTGGTTCCCCTCTAGGCATGGGGAACCTGTATTCTGCCAAGGGCAATCTGGGTATTTATAACATCACTCTTGCGCTATGCTGGCCAAATATTTATTTCATTAACTCACCCTTAATGGGATGGCTGGGAGGAGCCCCGGGGCGGCACAGAACTTCCGAGGCGGGCTTCCAACCCGAAGGTCAGCAGTTCGAAAACCACCGGCTGCTCCGTGGGAGAAGGACGAGGCTTTCTCCTCGTCTCCAAAGCCGACAGGAGCAGCACTCCTCTGTCCTAGAATAGAAGGTCCCGGGAGTTGGAATCAATGGCAGTGAGTGAGGAGGTGATGAATGAAGTGCTTATCTTTGGGGAGGTCTCTCGTGTTATCTGATGTGAATGATTTCTGGGGCCTTCAGCGGTCCCAGGTCCAGACATTCCCTACCCCTGCCCCTGACCAAGCAGCGGAGCCCTGGTGGTGCGGCGGTTAAGCGTGTGGCTATCGACCAAAGGTCCATGGTGCAAACCCACCAGCTGTCCTCCAGGAGAAATGATGTTGCACTCTACTTCCCGAAAGATGACAAACTTGGGAACCCCATAGGGCAGGTCTGCTCTGTGCTGAATCAGTAGCCACCCGCCGGCAATGGGTTTGCTAGGAGTGGCAAAGATAAGGGAATGACACGGGGAGGGATCCTGGTGCTGTTTCTCTCCTTGGTCAAGGTCAAAGCACTGAGTGAGGAGCTCTCCACCAGGCAGGCCTCCGAGGAGACCCTCGTTACAGGGGGCCATGGCAGCCAAGGTCACAAGTCAAAAGCCCCGCCTTACTGGTCCCCATTCACTGAGGGTGGGCATGGATCGTCAGCCATCGCTGTAGAGAGCAGAAAGACCTAACCCATCTGGTTCGGCTGTTCCGTAGCTGCACGCCTTGGGCAGTTCCTGTCACTTCTCTGGGGCTCAGTGTCTAGATTCACTAAGCTCGCAGGTATTGCAGCCTTCAGTATGGACGGCAGCTCAACGTAAGGGCACAAATCCTCACAATGGGCCAACAGGTAACACCATGATCAAAGGAGAACAGATTGAAGTGGTCAAGGATGTATCTGGCTCAGATCCACAATCAGTGTTCAGGGAAGCAGAAGTCAAGAGATCAAAGGACCCATTGCACTGGGGAAACCCGCTGCATGAGACCTTTATAAAGGGCTGAGAAGCAAGGCTGTTACTTTGAGGACTAAGGTGTGTCTGGCCCAAGCCAGGGTGTTTTCAACGGCCTCCTATGCATGCGACAGTTGGACATGGACTGAGGAAGAATGAAGAAGAAGGGATGCGTTTGAACTGCTACAGTGTTGCCAAAAAATACCACGAAAGTACCATGGACCACCAAAGGAACAAACAGATCCGTCTTGAAAGAAGTACAACAGAATGCTCCTTAGAGGCAAGACTGGCAGGATTTCCTCTCATAGACTTTGGACGTGTTTTGTTTTTTTTTTTGTAATGGACAAAGTTAGAGATTGACTGTATTTGAATGTTTGTTTGGTTTTTTAATCATTTTATTGGGGGTCGTACAGTTCTTATCACAATCCATCCATCCATCCATTGTGTCAAGCACATTTGTACATTTGTTGCCATCATCACTCTCAAAACATTGGCTTTCTACTTGAGCCCCTGATATAAGCTCTTCTTTGTCCCCTCTCTCCCTTCCCTACCCTCCCTCCTGAATGATTGATAATTTATAAATATTATTGTTTTTTCATGTCTTACACTGACTGATGTTTCCCTTCATCCACTTTTCTGTTGTCCGTCCCCCAGGGAGGGGGTTATAGGTAGATCATTGTGATCCGTTCCTCTTTTCTCCCTCCACCTTTCCCTTCCCCTCCTGGTATCGCTACTCTCATTGGTCCTGAGGGGTTAGTCTGTCCTGGATTCCCTGTGTTTCCAGCTCTTATTTGTACCTGTGTACATGTTCTGGTCGAGTCAGATTTGTAAAGTAGAATTGAGGTCATGATAGAGGGGTGATGGTGGTGGTGGTGGTAAGCATTAAAGAACTAGAGGAAAGTTGTATGCTTCATCAGTGCTATATTATACCCCGACTGCCTTGTCTCTTCCTTGTGACCTTTCTGTAAGGAGATGTTCAATTGTCTACAGATGGGCTTTGAGTCTCCACTCCACACTCCCCCTCACTCACATTGATATGATTTTTTGTTCTGCGTCTTTGATACATGATACCTGATTCCATTGACACTTCATGATCACATAAGCTGGTGTGCTTCCTCCACATGCACTTTGTTGCCTCCCAGCCAGATGGACGCTTGTTTATGTTCAAACCTTTAAGACCCCAGATGCTGCATTTTCTGATAGTGGGACACCATCAGCTTTCTTCACCACATTTGCTTATGCACCCATTTTGTCTTCAGCAATGGTGTCAGGAAGGTGAGCATCACGGAATGCCAGGTTATTAGAACAAAGTGTTCTTACATTGAGGAAGTACTTGAGTAGAGGCCCAATGTCCTTAATACCTTAATACTTAACACATAAATATATGTACATAGATCTATTTCCCTATCGATATATATAAATATACTTACATATATTTACATATGTACATGCCTGTATTTAGATCTCTACAAATGCCCATTTGCCTCCTAGTTCTTTCCTCTATTTCCTTTTACTTTCCTCTTGTCCCACCATCATGTTCGGCCTTCATTTGGATTTCAGCAATTCCTCTTGGTTACATTGCCCTTGATCAAGCCTATCAGACATCCTACACCCTCTTCACAAGGTCTATTTTTGGTATTCTCCGGGGACTTCATTGCTTTACTCCCCTTGTTGCTCTGTTGCACGCCCTTAGCGTGTCGCCCGATGTGGTGGGGTCAGATCAGGCACAATTCCTGCACTGTGTCTCCAGTGTTGTCCCCTGAAGGGCTATAGGTCAGTGAGGGACATTGTGTCTCATGGTGGGGCCAGCCCTATGGTCCTCTCCGTGCATTGGCTGCTCTGAGCAGGTATATCTCATCCTCAAGGCTTGGTGGGCCAGGATGTGTTCCACTCTCTCTTCCTCCCCCTTCATTTGCTCCCGTGTGCTCTGATCAGACATGCCCCTCTTCCTGAGCTGCAGCTTCAGTGCTGTCCTCTGAAGTGAATTCTTCTGGGGGGCGGGGGTGGGTGTCCACATTGTTAGGATTGGGGGCATCAAACATTGAAACAATTGTGAGGATGGTGCAGAACTGGGTGGTGCTTCCTTCTGTTGTGCATGGGGCCAGTATGAATTGGAACCAACTCAAAGCATGTAACAACCACAACATCGATGGTAGAAACTACAAGCTTCCCTACACAGGGACTGCATTGACCTGCTGCTCTGCTCTTAAAAGGAACCCTGGTGGCATAGTGGGCTATGCATTGAGCTGCTAAGTATAAGGTCCGCAGTTCAAACTCAACAGCCACTCTGGGAAGAAAGATGAGGCTGTTTCTCCCCTAGAGATTTTAAAATCTTGAAATGCAAAGAGACAGTTCTACCCTGTCCTGTAGGGTCACTATGAGCTGCACGAGTTTTGATTTTATAGCACAGAGAAGTACGTTCTTGGACCACTGACTGATGTAAGTTCTTCACAGAAGGACAAATACTGTGGGATACCACTTACATAGAATGTCTAGATTAGGCAAACGTATCAAGATCAACATTTATTAGAGGTTTCCAGGGTCAGTCAGGAGGTGGGGAAGGAAGCATTCTTATTTCGGATGTAATGAGTGTCTGTTACGAGAACAGAAAACTGGTGACAGATATGAGTAATGGTTGTACATGGTGAGTGTATTCAATGTCACGGGATGGTACATGCAAAAATACTCAATTAGCAAATTCTATGTTATGTTCATTTCCCCCACAATTACAACAAAACTGAGGAAGAGAGAATGTTGGTGAGTCTTCCTCTGGGCACATGAACTGTGTTCAATAGCATGGTGAACAGAGAGAAGGTGTTTTGTATCAGAATCTATGGTACTTCTCAATCTACTCCTTTATTCAGTCCATCAAAGAACCTGGGCTGGGTCCTCACCACGGTCTGCCTCTGAGCTGGCCACAGTGGGGGAACAGTATGACTGTGAGCCCTGGCCTTCAGGGGATCTATAACACATGTAGGAAAACCAGCCCTACACATGAAATGCTACCCATCAATACGGATGCTGAGTAACCCTTAGCAAGGTGGCACAGCCCTGTGGATGAGCCGATGCTCAGTGAGTGCGGCAGGAGGGAAGCATGAGAGTGCGCCTTAGGGTTGGGAAAGGTGAGGCTTAAACTGGACTCTGAGAGAGAGGACCCCGGATGTCAGAACACTGGTGTTAGATCAAAAGCGAGCATGGCTTGGAAATCAGAGACACCTGGTTGGTGGTCCGGTGCTCACTCCTTAACTTCGTGGCCTTGGTGGTGGCCTTGGCTGGCGTTAGCTGCTGTCCAGACAAGCTCCGCTCATGGGGCCCCATGCCCAACCTTAAGGAAATGCTGCTGGGCCCTGCACCAGCCTCATGATCAGTTGGGGATCCGACCATTGTGATCCATAAGGTTTTCGTGAGCTGGTTTTTAAAAAGTAGACCTATAGATCTTTCTCCCAGTTTTCCTTAGTCTGGAAACCTCCTTAGCATCATGGTACACGTAAGCCTCCGTGGACAGATGGGAGGTAACTCTGCCTTAGGAGTCCTGGCCAAAAATTAAACCCAGTTTCTCAGAGGGAAGGTGAGAATTCTACCAGTGAGTCATTCCTGCCCACCCTCAGGGTCTTCAAAGCTATTCACTGACCTCCCTCTTCTCACCTATAAAGAACAGAACAGCACCTGTCCCCTGGGTTCGTTGGGAGAATTAAATAAGGGGATGTGTGTCCACCAGGTGGCCGTGAGTCCAGAGCTGACTCAGAGCTCGGTTGTGAATGGATGTCAGCCCCGGGCCTGTACAACAGCAGTGCGTGACAAGTGTTAGCGGCTGCTACATTGACTCCATGAGGGTGCAGACCCTTGTTGTCTTCCTGGGGACAACACAGACACTATCTGAGCAGGAGAAATCTACTCCAGCCCTGGCACGCGGTGGCTGCATGGCTTCAGTAGACTCTCTGACTCGGCCTCAAGAGAGAGCACTCTCAAAGCAGTCTCAGAACGTTGACCTGATATTGGAAGGTATGTGCGTGTGTATGTGCACAGATATAGGTATATCTGTAGGCATCTGGATCTACGTGTTTGTGCATGCTCATCTATGTTCATATAGATAATGAAGCAGATGGGGGCACAGTCATGGATGTTTCCCCGACGTAACCAAATACTTCACAGGATTGGTTCCCGGGGTTTGAAGGTTTAGGACCACATTCTCGTGGGACAGCTCACTCCCTTGGTACAAAATAGTCCCTAAAGCTTATGTTCTAGATCCTAGCTTGGTAAGTAGTGCCCGGGGTTCTTAAAGCTTGCCAAGAGCCATCTCAATTACAACTCTTGGTCTCTACTCATCTGGAGCAAAAGAAGAAGAAGAACCCAAAGGTTCCAAGAAACTCATCTAC
>NW_022111383.1:129063-133963 GCF_000313985.2 Echinops telfairi
AAGTGGCGAGGGTTCACTGTATACCATTGCTCTTTGATATAAAACCCTCTCTTACACACATATGAGTGTCTCTGGATTTGTTTCTCTAGTCAACCCAGACCAACACACCGGTGAACCAAACCTTTCTTAACCTATGATGCTTTCCTGCCAAACCGCTGTCCACCATCGCCAACAGCATATTCATGTGTGCATCCTCCATATAAAAAAAGAGCTTGCATAACTAGAACGCCCAACTTCTGATTGAGGCCCTCCAAAAAGAGCATCCCTGCCCATCACCATCAGTTGTAAAATAAGCACATTCTGTAAGTATGCTCACAGGCATCCTTACCGAGTGTCAAGAATAGTTGTGGCTCGGGCGTCGTTCTTCAGCTAATCCACTGGTCTGTGCTCAAAATGTGCAAATAAGAGCTGTGTGGGATCCAGGAGCTCAGTTGGGTCTGTAATCAGTACCTCTGCCTGAACATCAGGATCCCCTGTGGGCGTTTAATAGCTGCTGGGAACTCGTTGGGCTGCCATCCACAAGGTCAGCAGTTCTAGTCCACCAGTCGCACCATGGGAGAAAGATGTGGGTTTCTACTCCCATTACAACAGTTACAGTGTCCGAAACCCACAGGGACGTTTCTATCCTGTCCTATAGGGTCGCTGTCACAATAGACTCAGTGGCGGTGAGTCTGGGTTGTTTTTGTGTTGGGGTGACAACCGGGGCACTATCAGAGGGACTGTTGACATATTATGAAAACTATAACTTATGTCCCCAAACAACTTTTGTAGAAAGTTTCAATGGAGACCCAAAGTGTCTGCCTAAATTTTCACTGAACACCACCACCAATAAATGATCAAAAGTTAAATAACGACACTAGTGCCTGGGTTCCATCCCGCAGAATATGTTTTCCTTATGCATCTGAGTGTCGGCCAAGAAAGTGTCATATTTTGCAAGTGCCCAGGGGATAGACGGTGCAGAGGAGGTAGAGGATGGGCAGCCCCGGGCAGCCCCTGGAACTTTACAGAAGAGAACACTCAGGCTTAGAAGGGTAACTGACTCAAAGTCATCCCCCAGCTTGTGGGGGTGAGACCCCCTTTCAGACCTCTTATGAACATCTGCTTCACACGTGTGAGCCTCTGAGGCAGTGTGTTGGCGCTGCCCCCAACATTCCCTTATAATTACATGGTAATGAGCTTAAACTTCCTCTTTGAACTCCGGGGCGTGCTGGAGTTCTCCTGTCCTTTCACTGTTTTTCTTGCTATGCTCAGTGTTACCCTTAATGTCTTCAAGCCCTCTGCCAGTGGAGGGGAGGAAAGAATTAGTGCCACTCAGAGTTGTATGAATGCAAATAAATTGGAAGAATTCAACGTTTCCTATCTTAATTGCTACAACACTTCCCATTCCCTCTTGCCAAACACTGTGGTCTGCCATAGATCCGTTCAACATGTGGGGCTTTCTTAGGCATCTGGCCAGCTTATTACATGATTTTAGGCTTGACGGTCCACCTTAAGATCATCTAGAAAGACCCAAAGGCTCAGATGGGTGGCTTACACGCGGCAAGACCAGACAACCTGTTGAACCGTCGCAGTGAAATCAAACAGCTCACGTGGATGAACGCAGTGAGCATCGCGTTGCTTCTCACGCCCGGGGATCAGGTCTCTCCCCCATGGAGAGGATGGAGAATGCAGACCTTCTGGTTAGCAGCCAAGTGCGTTCATGATTGTGCTAATGGGGCTCCTTCCGTGCCAGCCGCCAACAAAATGACATTCACCTTGGACTCCCTGACCTTGGGTTACTGGCCTTTCTTGGCTGTCCTCTCCCAGCCAGTCTCTATCAGCTATATCCATTTCTGTAGAGAACTTCTTCATATCAGACGGATGCTCAGAACGAGTATGCTCTAAAAACAAAAGTGAATGATGTTCCCAAGGTCCCAGGGATGTGTTCGGGTTATCCATACTTATGCTCCATCTCTCGGCCCCTCTTCGTGAGCAAAGAGGTAGAATTGACAAGTGGTCAAGCATCGCAGTGTGGCATTCAAGGCCTCCAGCGATTTCCTCTCTTTCCCTCTCCAGTGATTCGGGTCCTTCCTGAGGTCCATAGGTTCTTGGAATCAGGGTCACCCTCTGGGGTGCACTGTCAGGGACAGGTAGACCCATAAACAACACATGCAGGGGCTCCGTTGTACTGCGTACTAATCTGTAGCAAACCCTTTTGTCTGGTGAATGAAGTCCGTGCGCGCTTGCTTACGACCGGGCTGGTTGCTGCGTCCTCAGACACTGCTGGAAAGCCAGGGAGGGGAGAGGGAGACGCTGGGGAGCAGGGAAGAAGAGGGTGGTTCGCAGGCCCTGGCCTCTGCACCTTTGCATGGTTTCGTTTCCCAGGGCAACTGCCTCTGTGCCTGGACACAAACATTTTCTCAGAAATGATGGTCATTGCTGTCCTCCTTCCTGTACCAGCTTTGGCAAATACCGGCCGGAAACCAGTCTTTTCTACTTGTTACTGGAATGGTGGCCGGTCGGCTTATTGCTGTTTCTGGAATTAGTATGTTATTTGTGCCTCGCCTCCTGCATAAAGAAGGGTGTGTCCCACTCCCTGGGCCTCGTGCATTCGTACATATAGGCCATGCACACAGTGAGCATTCTTCCAGGACCCACTGTGTGCTCGGGCCGTTGCTGACCTATGGAGGGGGAGAGGTAAGAGGGCACGCCATCATATGAAGTCCAACTCACAGCAACCCAACAGGACAGAAAATAACTGATCCTTAGGGTTTCTGACACTATACATCGACAAAGCCAGCCAGCCTCATTTTTTATGCCCAGGAGAGGCTAGTGGGTTTGCACTGCTGACCTGACTTAACACACCATGGCCCCAGAGCGCTCTAGCCACTTTACACAGCACTCAGTAAACCTACCTGCCTCACTACTTCCATATGTTGACATAGATTGGCAATGTGATTAGGCTTGGGTGAGTGAGTAGGTAAGGTCCCACAATGAGGATGTTTGGGGTTGGGGACTCCTGATACTTGAGACTAGCACCCAGAAGCATAGTGTGTTCTGGCCTGGGTTGTGCCCTTCATGTGACATGGGCCACCCATGGGAGTTGAAAAAGGACAACTTCAGCTGCCTCCCCTAAACAAATGGGAAGTTGTGCCGGATGGTCTCTCGTCTCTTCCTTCTCCCCCACGTTGGCGCTGCTCGGAGGGACCCGGAGCAGCCTGGTGGCATAGTGGTTTAGCAGTGGAGAACATTCACTGCTTGGACCACCCAATTTCACGTTTGTCTAAGAAGATTTGAATTCATGTTTGGGTCATTGTGTGTGCATTTAACTTACCTCTTCAGGAGGACACTGATTTCCAAGGTCTATGGGATATGAGGGCTTCACCGTGCCAGAGACCTACCACTAGAACTCAGGTAAGCGGTTTTAAGGTCTCGGTGGGCTGAAACAACCAGGTTGTGAAGCTGGAGTAGCCCAGGAGGTTTCTTAAACTCCCTAAGCTTCTGCAAAACAGAAATCATATTATCCATTTTGTAGGATTATTGAGAGGGTCAGACGTGAGTGCGTGTGTAGAGCCATGTGTACTTAGAAAGTAGTTCGTGTTGTGATTGTTGCATAGTGGTAGGCATTTGCATTTTCATACAGTCTGCTAGATGTGGATCCTTGGATTAGAAGAACGAAAGAGAGAGAGAGTTTTGAATGAGCACGCCGAATGTGGCTATTTGCGAAGGTGTCCAGATTTCAAACCACATGTCCAGAGACACGGGATCACCGTGGCAGTTAACCAACCATGTCCCTTCATGGCCAAGATGAAGGTTTCCCCGGTATTTTGTGGTTGTTAGTGGGTGCGTGGACAACCCCCCCACTGTGAGTTACAGAGGAGAGCTGTTGCTCAGGGTGTCCTAGGCTCGTCACAAGGACATTGCCAGGCCTGTTCTTTCATGCAGCTGCTAGCGGGGTTTGACCACTGCCGTCGGCTGGCAGTTGAGTGTCACCCAAGGATGCTCCTGTGGCAATAGTGTCCCCTTAAAACTCAGTAGGTCTTCATCAATTTGCTTCTGTTTAACTCATCACTAGTAAGCACATGGGTCAAACATTTTATCTGGAAAAGTCTTTGTTTTTATTTTTGGGGGGGTTTGTTTTGTGTCAAACAGTTCTTTTGGCATATTGTTCGCTTAAGACACAATTCAATGGTTTCAACATATTAAAAAGAGTTGTGTAATCATCACCACAATTCATCTTAGAACATTGTCTTCATTGTCATGTCCCATTATTATTAGTTCCCCACTAGCCCCCAACCTCCCCTGCTATAACCTTAAGAAGGAACTCTTAGTCTAGTGGCTGTCTCTGTGGATTCCCTCCCCTGGATTTCATCTAAAGGAAATCATCCAAGAAACCCCAACAACAAAATAAAACCCAGAAAAACCTCAGTCCAAGAGAAAGCAGAATAAACCAGAAACTACCACGGCTCAAAAGGGAAAACAATAACAGGTTGAGTTTTAGCCTAACCCTATCTGTAGTAATCCATTTCCCAGTGCACTGTCTCTGAGGGCAAGACTATTCACGTCCCTAGTCAATGGTCCAAGAAAGTTCAACAGAGGCTTGATCTATCTGGGGACAGTGGTAGTTACATAATCTGGTGTCAATTTGGGATTTGAGAAGATTAAGAGTGAAGGGATGGAGTCTAGTCTGTCAATCAGGTCATAGCCAATGAGGCCTCTATGTGGGAGGGCCTTCCCCTTAGGATTCTGGGAATTCTGGCATTTCCTCTTTGGAGGTGGGAGACACTTTCTTCTCTCTCGGCTCACTCCCTGAGAGATGCTCTACTGACAAGCCGCATGGAGCTTAGCTGGTGGAACGAGAGCCCTATAGCTGGAGGAGCCACATGGAGACCCCTGCCAGTGCTGAGATGCTTCTACCACC
>NW_022111383.1:134556-150356 GCF_000313985.2 Echinops telfairi
GGAGTGGACAAGAGGCCAGCTGGGCTTGATAACAGGTTTACTGTTTGTTTTCAAAATGCTTTTCTACTCCGTGATGCTGTTTAGTTTTCTGTGTACTTTCGATATTTTTATTGTGACAAAATAAATACACCCCCAAAGTTGCCATTTTTAGTGTATGATTCAGTGATATTCATGACATTTGCTGTGCTTCACAGCCATCGCCACTCTCTATTTCCCAGTGTAGTCGATCACTCAGAGCAGGTACCTGTCGATGTTCCTCATCTACTAGACCCCTGGTGACCCCGGTCTATTTTTGTGTCTCTGAATTTGTCTATTCCAGATGTAAATGGGGTCACACATTATTTGTCCTTTTCTGGCTTAATTTCAATCAATACAGTGATGCCAGGGCTCACCTATATTATACATCACATGTATCCAAGCTTCATTTCTTTCTATGACTACATAATATCACATTGTATCACATTGTTGTCCATTCCGAACATTGGGTCACAAGAACAGTGCTCAATGGGCAATTTATAGCAATAACTGCACACATCAGGGGGAAAAAAGTGGGTGGGGGGGAATGCCTTAACCCAATATCTCCAACAATTAGAAAAGAAAAGAGGGGAAAAAAGGCCTACAGTCAACAAAAGGAAATAATAAAGATTAGAGCAGAAATCACGCATTGTAATCAAGTTGATTTTTATTCATAGGACCCAGTGGCAGAGGCTAGAACTAACTGTCCCTGTGGTTTTCCAACACTGTGACTCTTCACAGGAGTATAAAACCCTGTTCTTCACCCACAGAGTGGCAAGTGGTTTCAAACTGCTGGCCTTATGGCTGCCAGCCCAATGTGTAAACTAGTACACCAACAGGAACCCACCAGGTCAAAACCACCAGCTGCTCCATTGAAGACAGATGAGGCTTTCTACTCCTATAAAGGGTCCCAGTCTCAGAAACCCACAAGGGCAGCTCTAGTCTGTCCTACAGGGCCGCTGTGGGTCAGAGTTCACCTGGTGGCTGTGAGCTTGGTTTGGTCTTTGAGAGTATAAATAAGTGAAGCAGAAAAGCGAAGGAAACAAACAATTAGACTCCAAGTTGGTTCTTTGAAGGAGGTCATAAAATTGATCAAAATGCTGAGAAAATGATCAAAGAAAAAGCAGGATAACACATGAAAAAAATTAGAAATAAAACCAAGAGAAAAAAGAATAACATCATACTACAAAGAACTGCACCCAGAGGAATTTGAGAAAATCTAGAATAAACAGACAAATTTCCAGAAACACACTACCTACCCACTCACCTACACTGATGCTGAAACACTGAATAAGCTCATCACAAACGGAGAACTGAGCGGGTCATGCAAAGCTCCCAGCAGCAATGAACGCCCCGGCCCAGGGCTTCACTGGAGCGTCTCCACCACACACTCAGAGAAGAGCTGGTACCAATAGTTCGACCCAAGCTATTCCAGGACATGGAAGGATGGAGTGCTCCCAGATTCATTCTACAAAACAAGCCAGGGACTGAGTTAGTTAGTTTATTGTGCCACCCTGGCCGATAAACACATGTGGGGTTAATTGAAGGGCAGAGGGATAAATGGCTCCATGAGTCTCTCCTTTTCAGTTCTCTGGTCTCTTGCTTTGTGATGGTCGCACCAGGGTGGAGAGGCCTTAGCCAGTTCCGTGTTTCAGCTGGCAAGACTCACTTCCTGCAAGACATCCCTTAGGAGAAGCCACATGGACCTAGCCCGAGGCAGTGCTGGGTGCTGGAGCACCTGTGTGGAGACCCCTGCCAGCACTGAGATGTTTACACATCCACTGACTGACTAACACACAGGTACCAAACCAGGTAAAGATACCACTAAATATCTATATCTATATCTATAGACAAATATCTCTCATGAACATAGATTTTTAAATTCTCAAAAAAAAAAATCCTAGCTAAGGGAATTCAACAGTGTATTAACATATATTATTTATATATTTTATATAAACAAGTGGGAGTCACACCAGGTATCCAAGGATGGGTCAACATTAGAAACACAGTCAATGTCATCCACCAAATAAATAAAGAACAGAAACACAAGACCATATCAATCAATGCAGAAAACGCATGGGACAGACTCCTACACCCATTCCTCATAAACACACTCCGCAAAATAGAACATAGGAAAATGTCTCAAAATAACGAAGGGCGTGTATACAACCACCGTAGTCAAAACAACCTGGTCTTGGAACAATAGATGCACAGACCAATGGAACAGAATGCAGAGCCCAGAAATAAATCCATCTACCTATGGACAGCCGATCTTTGACAAGGAGCTGAAATTCATTAAGTGAGAAGCGTTCATCTCTTTAGCATATAGTATAGGCCAAACCATATACCCATTTGCAGAAAAACAAAACACCATATACAAAAACTAACTCAGGATAGGTCAAAGACTAAAAATTTAAACTTACAACTATAAAGATCATCGACAAAAATATAGAGACAAACTTCTAATGGCTCAATGCCATCAAGTCGATTCCAAGTCAGAGACCCTCTAGGTCACAGTAGAACGGCCCCCGTGGGTGTCCAAGCTGCACATCTTTGCAGGAGGGGAAAGCTTCATCTTCTCCTGCAAAGTAGCAAGTGGATTTGAACTGCTGGCCTTGGGATTAGCAACCCAACACAGAACCCAGCACACCACCGCGGTGCTTTCAAGACAAACGTCAGGGGCTGTACTGCATGCCATAAACGCACTACCGAACCTAACTAAAATGCTCACACAGCAGAAGACAACCCAGATGACTGTGACCCCTAAAAAGTACGCTCATCAGAAGACTGCCCCAAAAGAATGAAAAATGGGTATGTTGACTGGAGGGAAAAATGTGACAGGATATATCAGACGATAGTGTAATCTCAAAAATTATCTTTCACAATGTCAACATTTCAACAAGAAGAAGATAAATAATCCAGTTAAAAGGTGGGCAGAGAACATGAGCTGACATTTCACCAAAGAAGATATTCAGGAAATCCACAAACACATAAAGAGATCAAAACAACAGTGAGTTCTCCCCTCATCCCAGCATCAATAGCAAAGTTAAAACAGCAACAACAAACTCTGCAAGGCCGTAGAGCAACTGGAAGACTCATACATGGCTGGCAGAATAGTAAAACGATGCACCCACTATGCAAAACAGCATGTGCTTGCTTTAAAAACTGAATAGACAAATACCAACAATCCCACTCTAGGCATATAATCTTCCAGAAATAAGAGCAATGACATTAATACACACACACATATTCATCACAGCACTATTCACAAGCACCAAAAAATAAAAAGGAAGCAACCTCATGGCCCTTCATCAGAGGAACGGGTACACAAATCATAGTGCACATAATAATGGAATAGTATACAGCACTGAAGAAGAACGGCAATGAACCCCTGAAATACCTCGTAACATCGATGAATCTCTAGGACATTACACCGAGTAAAAGTAATCAGTCACAAAGGACAAATATGTAGGAGACCACTATTATAAAGTTTTTTAAAAAGTATAAAAGTAATAGAGGTAAATACTCTTATGTACACACTCCTGCTGCGATAATGGTGATCTACAAGCAGATGCATGGAGAGACAGGCAGGCTTATAAATTGTGAGGAGAGTAGGAGGCTACCTACACACACACTCTCCCCGCCTGCGTGGCTACAAACACACACACACACACACACACACACACACACACGACAGAGGATATTTGTACAGAGGTATTTACTTTTGCGTGGATTCCTGGTGGCGTAGTGAGTTAGGCATGAGGCTGCTAACTGCAAGGTCAGCAGTTCAAACTCATCAGCTGTTCTCCGGAGAAACATGAGACTTTCTATTCTTGTTAAGGTGTACAGCCTCAGAAACCACAGAGGCTATTGCACTCTGCCCTATATGGGGTGTTAGAAGTTGGAATCAATTGGATAGCAGTGAGTTTGGTTTGATTTTCCTTTGCTTAAAATATATCCATGAATGGAGTGAAGCATTCAAAATGCCAAGTTATGTAACATTCTTAGAGCTAGCCAAACATCTTGAGGGAATGAGTCATGGGGTCTAAGGGCAAAGGACCCAAGTTTCAGGGGATACCAAGGTCAGTTGGCATAACATCGTCATCAGCGAAAACATTCTACATCCTCTTTTGAATGACCATCTAAGCTGCGACTACTTGGGTTTCCAAGGCGGTAAAGCTTACCTGGGGCCAAGAACTTCATCCCTCTCCTTCGGAAATCCATAGAGCAATCAGCCAGCGGAAACCCCAAAGCAGCCTTTGCCTAAAGACAACGTTCAGAGGGAAAGGCGGGGGAAGAAGGAATGGGAATGGGGAGGAAGTGAGAAGAGGGCTGTTGAATTGTGGGGCTTGCAATCAATGTCACTGTGGTAGCTCCATTCCTGCTGACAAGCCACATGGAGCTAAGCTGATGGAGCTAGGGGAGCCACTGTGAAGACCCACGCCAGCACTGAGATGCTTCCACTGCTACTAGAACCACAAGACTTCACCCACTGGTCTATGATCTTCCTGCATCCGGCGTCATTCCATGTGTTGCATAAGTCTGAAGAGGAACTTTTAGATGGTATCAGACATATGGGCTAATATTGGACTTGATCTAGACTGGGCTGGATTATTTTCTCCTTATACAGTTGTTCTTTGACATAAAGTTCTCTCTCACACACATATGAGTGCTTCTGGATTTATTTCTCTAGTCCACCCAGATTAACACAGTCATAAAGCAAAAATCGTGTTTGAATTGTTGAATGGAGAATCAATGAATGTGCTCTGCAAACTTTCACCCAAATCACAACAGAAAGTGTTGGGTGTTTATTTTGTTTTGTTTTGTTTTAATGTAGTTGGATGAGGGAGGAAAAAAGTTGCTGATGCCCTTTAACCCAGAGATTCCAGTTCTAGGAATCATACACAAAGGAAATAATCAGAAATGTGGATTGAACTCACGTACAAGGATGTGCATCAAAATGCTATCTTTAATAATGAAAACTTGGAAACAACCTGAATTCCCAGAGCTTGAGAATAGTTGAATGTGTTCTGATAAAGCTGCTGGCTATACAACATACAGGTGGCAGTCAGAAAGTAAAAAACCAACCCTACACAAACCAGAATGTTTACAGCAAGTACATGTTACCTTGAATCAGAAAGGTAATAAAGATAAAACATATTGTGATTTCAAAGCAGTTAATGATCTGAGGAAATGCAGTAGATGACTGAGTTAAAAGGCATGCTACAACACTAAATGTAAAACACGGTTGCTCCTTGGTGCTGTGGAGCCTGTTCTGCCTCCTAGTGAGTTCATGTGAGAATGGAGATCAGCCTACAGGCTGTGATGCTTTGGGAATGAGTTTGCCAGGTCTTTCTGCCGTGGAGCCATTGGGTGGGTTCCAACTTCCAGCCTTGCGGTTGTACCACCAGGGGTCTGAGCATCACTGAAACGGTGGTGGGAAAATGTCGAGGGCAGCAAGGCCACACTGTCATGACAGCGGGGTTAGGAGACGACTGGTAATTTTTCTCTTTTCATTTTCCCTACACTTTCCCAGACTCTGGAATGAACTTTTTCCTCATCTGTAATCATCGGAGAAATGAAAGCTGTTATAGAAGATAACGGTGCAGAAGAAGAAAGCGAGCATGCTCCGAAGCACGTGTCACAACTGCAAACAGGAGGGCAGGACCCCCCTGGGCCCTCTGTGATGGCACAGATGGTGGCCTGACTAGTGGCACTAGTTCTGCTTGGGCAAGTGATGGACCAGCTACAGGGAAATAGCTACTTGTTTCACCTCTCAGATAGACAGAGGGGTTCCTGTGACATGGTTCTGGTCAATGAGACATAGCCGAATTCTGTAGAGGGCTCTGGGACGTTACCCCTGCCTGGTTTCTCCTTTAGTTTTATTTATTTATTTAATCATTTTTATTGGTGGCTCGTACAACTCCTCACACAATCCATCCATCCATCCATCCATTGTCTCCAGTACACTTGTACATATGTTGCCATCATTTGCAAAGCATTTTTTCTCCACTGGAGCCCTTGGTAATTTCCACCAAATTCTACTAGTCAAGACAACAACAAAGTCAGCCCAGATTCCAGGAGAGGAAAAGTAGGCTTTACCTCCTGATGAAAGGACGTCTGTACACTGATAGATACGTCATGGTTTCCAGGTCCGTGAGTTTCAGAATCCAGCTGTGGATGAGCCACCGGAAGACCTACAAACTAGAAAATAGAAATAATTTGCTTACTACATACACAAAATGCAGGTAAAGCTCTCATCCAATAAGGGGATGTCAAGAAGCATATAGCAATTGCTGAACCCTAGTGATTCGGAGATCCAGACGTGTTGTCAATTCGTTTGACTCCAGGGTTAAGGAACATGGTTCCTGTGTTAGTCTGGGTACATTGGAGAAACAAATCCACAGAAACTCATGTATAAGAGAGGGTTTTATATAAAGGGTTAGTGCACATCAAGAAAACATCCCAACCCAGTGCTGTCCAATCCCACAAGTCCAACATTAGCCCATATGTCCAACACCAAGCCACAAAGTCCTCCTCCATCTCACAAAACACACTTAACGATGCCGACTGAAGGAGGAAAGCTGAGTCAGTGGATGTGTAAGCATCTCAGCACTGGCAGGGGTCTCCACATGGGTGCTCCAGCACCCAGGGCTGCATTGGGGTAGGTCCATGTGGCTTCTCCTTGAGGATGTCTTGCAGGAAGTGAGCCTTGCCAGCTGAAGCAGGGAATTGGCTAAGGCAGCTGCACCCTGGTCCGACCATCACAAAGCAAGAGACCTGAGAACTAGAAAGGTGAGGCTCACCGAGCCATTTATCTCTCCACCCTTCAATTAACCCCACATGTGTTTATCGGCCAGGTTGGCACAACAAACTTTAACTATCTCACTGACTTACAATACCATCCATGCTGAATGGAACTTTTAAAAATGTTAAGTTTCATTGGCATATAATTCACCAAGTATACAGTTCCATAGTTCAATCACCTTAAGAA
The DNA here is from genome assembly GCF_000313985.2 of Echinops telfairi. Taxonomy (NCBI): domain Eukaryota; kingdom Metazoa; phylum Chordata; class Mammalia; order Afrosoricida; family Tenrecidae; genus Echinops; species Echinops telfairi. Next base: position 141,566 of record NW_022111383.1, read on the forward strand.
GAGTTGTACAATCCTCACCACCATGAGTTTTAGAACATGTTCCTCCTTCTTGGACTCATGGTTATTAGCTCCCCATTTACTGCCAGCCTCCTCTGGCACAGTGTCCTTGAGTTGTGACAATGCCAATGTGAATGAAACAAGAGCTGCAGGAGCACTCACACTTGAAAAAGTGCTAACAGTGAGCACCTCCTCAAGGCTTCTAGAAATATCCAAACCAGCCCTGCCTGCAACTGATTTCACCTCCTCCTCAGTCGACATGGAGTGCTGGTGGCATAGTGGATACACGTTCGGCTGGGATCTGCAACGTCAGCAGTTCAAAACCACCAGGGATCCAAGAGGAGAAGATGCTGCTTTCTCCTCCTGGGAACAGTTACAGTCTCAGAAGCTCCTAGGAGCAAGGCTACCCTGTCCCATAAGGGGCACTAGGAAGCAGCACTGACTGGATGGCAGTGAGTTTGGGGTTGGGGGAGAGTCAGTCAACCTTGGCTCCCTGGTGAGACTATGGGTTAAGCGTTTGTGGTTCAAACTCACCAGCCACTCTTTCGAGAAAAATGAGACTGTTTGCTTCCCTGAAAAATTTATAGCCTCGGAAATCCTGTATCGGGTTGCTGAGAGTCAAAAGTGACTCATTGGCAATGGGCTGAGGATCAGGCCATGTCTCGTGTTGGCTTCTCAGGAGCCTGTAAGCCCCGTCCGACGATACAGAGAGGGTCTTCAAGGCAGCCCTCTGACCCGTGCGGGCGGCACAGACTTGGCACCTTGGAGAGGAAGCCCTTAGACTGTTTCATTTCTGGGGAACAGTGATATCACAGCCACACCCGACTCTCAGAAGCCAGTGAATGATTGAGCCCAATTGTCCAGCTGCCCACTCACCTGGAAAGCATCCAGGACTGAGAACTTTGGGGCAGAGGATTGAGTAAGTGTGTGGGGAATGGAGTGAAGTGCCAAAGTGGCCCTTGCTGATCCCTCTGGGCCGTGCCATAAAAAGATAGCCCCTTTGTGAACATCCATTGACTTGGCAGAAGGGCTCAAAACTGTGCAATGATTTATGGAGAGGTTTTTGGTTGTGTTGACGATGTATTTCCATATAATAAACCGCACTAAAGCGTAGTGTCTTAAGACAGCACATGGATGTCGTGTCTCACAAGTCTATGGATCAGGAAGTTGCGTCGGGGCACCTGGAGCGACGTTTCTGCTCTGTGTGACTTCAGAGGTGGCCATAGACTGAGCTTGCCAAACTGGCATCTGGGCTAGAGAATGAAGGACGCCGAGACCCAAAGCAACGTCATTCTAGAAGTTATCGGTCCACACGAGGCAGCCAGAACAGAAGCGATAGCCTGCATACAAAATTCTCTGTTGGTGGAAAAGGTTGAGATGATGTTGGTGAAATGAGAAGACACAGGTAAGAGTTGAACACATATCCAGTACAAGAACGAGAAGAAAAAAATAGACACAGAGGATGAAAGATGACCCATAGAAGGATGGTTGGTGTCCGTCAGGTGGACAAGCCAGGAACTGGAACAGAAGGATTCAAAGATACAGCATGAGAATCTTCCTTGAAATGCTCTCCCACCGGGCGTAGGATGCCTGGTAGGGTTTGATCAAGGGCAATGTAACCGAGAGGCATTACTGAAACCCAAATGAAGGCTGAACATGACAGTGAGACAAGAGGAAAGTCAAAGGAAATAGAGGAAAGATCTAGGAGGCAAATGGGCATTTGTAGAGGTCTAAATACAGACATGTACATATGTAAATATATTTATATATGATGATGGGGAAGTAGATCTATGTGCATATGTTTATAGGTTTAGTATTAAGGTAGCAGATGGACATTGGGCTTCCACTCAAGTACTCCCTCAATGCAAGAACAACTTTGTTCTATTAAACTGGCATTCCATGATGCTCACCTTCCCGACATGATTGCTGAAGACAAAATGGGTGCATAAGCGAATGTGGTGAAGAAAGCAGATCATGTCTGGCTATCAAAAGATATAGAACTTGGGGTCTTAAAGGATTGAAGGTAAATAAGTGGCCATCTAGCTGAGAAACAACAAAGCCCACATGGAAGAAGCACACCAGCCTGTGTGATCACGAGGTGTTGAAAGGATCAGGTATCAGGCATCAAAGAACAAATAAATCACATCATTGTGAATGAGGGGGAGTGCAGAGTGGAGACCCAAAGCCCATCCATAGGCAACTGGCCACCCACTTACTGAAGGGTTGTGGAGAGGAGATGAGCCAGTCAGGGTGCAGGTTAGCAATGATGAAACATACAAGTTTCCTCTAGTTCTTAAATGCTTCCTCCCCACCCCAGCCCTGCCCCACCACTATCATGATGCCAATTATACCTTACAAATCTGGCTAGACCAGAGGATGTGCACTGGTACAGAGAAGAACTGGAAATACAGGGAATCCAGGACAGATGAACCCCTCAGACCAGTGGTGAGAGTAGCGATACCGGGAGGCTGGAGGGGAGGTGGATAGAAAGGGGGAACAGATTATAAGGATCTACATATAACCTCCTCCCTGGGGGATGGACAACAGAAAAGTGGGTGAAGGGAGACATTGAACAGTGTAAGACATAACAAAATAATAATAATTTATAAATTATCAAGGGCTATGAGGGAGGAGGGGCGGGGAGGGAGGATGGAAATGAGGAGCTGATACCAAGGGCTCAAGTAGAAAGCAAATGTTTTGAGAATGATGATGGCAACAAATGTACAAATGTGCTTGACACAATGGATGGATGTGTGTATGGATTGTGATGAGAGTTGTACGAACCCCCAATAAAATTATTTTTAAAAGAAAGAACCTTACGTAAGAGGATACCTTTCTTCTATTGAATTCAATATTAACAATTTTTCAAATAAATTAAATTCTACATAATATGAAATAATAATAATAATAATAATAATAATAAAAAGAACACACTCTGACCTTTCTAAAGCAAATGGCAAACCCACAATCATTCACACCCACGGTGACCCTGTGCAGGGTGCCAGAGGCTGGGAATCTCGACAGGAGCAGACAGCCTCATCTCTTCTCCTGAAAAGTAGCTGATGGGTTTGAACTGCTGACCTTGTAGTTACCCACCCAGTGCTTACCCAACACCACCACCAAGACTTCTTTCTCGGACCTTGAGCGAGATCTGCAGACTTCCTCTTCACTCCATCTCCTGGAACACCCACCCACTGTCATCCGGTCAATGCCGTTCTCAAAGACGCTCGATGTACAGGGTGTGTGAGGCTTTGCAAACGTTTGTGGGAGCAGACAGCCTCATCTTTCTCCACACCCCGCGGAGTGGCTCGTGGTTTAAACTGTAGATCTTGCAGTTAGCTGTCCAGCGATTACCACCCTGGAATGGAGACTAAGATACGTCGAGTCAAGAACAAAAAGGGCATCTTCTCCTTAGGTGTCTAGACTGGTTTCCTGATACTGGCATCTGGAGCTTTAAAGGGAAAAAAAAAAAAGAGCATTAAAGAAACTAAAGTAGCCTGGAAGAAAATGGACTGTGTGAAGGTCTCTCTTGTTCTCCCCTTCTGGCTCTGTCCTCTTAGCACTGCCGGTGGACCCCGACCCGGCTAGCAGAAGAGGCAAGGTCGACGCCGCCCAACCTTTAGGAAAGGGGCCCTCAAGACTTCCCGCTTTTTAAATGTCCTACTCCTCTCCGCCTCTGGCAATGGAAGTGAGCTCCCAATGTGTCGAGAGCAGGGTGGGAACGTAGGGAAGAGAAGGCCTGCGCCGGTCTGGTGAAGAGCTCAGGTTGAAGTTGATGTGTTCCTCTGAGCTCACACACTGCCTGGTGCAGCTCATTAGGAGAGATGCTCTGGCTTGGGAGCAAGACGTGGTTTTCTTCTATACCTCTTCTGTCCTTTTGCAATCCTTTACAACCAGTGCATTGCGTACTCGGACATCTCAGTCAAAAGCCCACCATCAACATACTTTATTTCCTTTGTGAGCTCTTTTTCCTCCGTCCTCTGCTTGAAGGTTGATGTTCCCCGGGTTCTTTTCGAGAACTCCCTTTCCTAACCCACCTGCTCTTCTTGGATCATTCCTCTTTGAAATTACTTCAACTATCACTTGTAGGCCAACTACTCCTATCCCTCTACCATCAGGCCTATTTTCTCTCCTAAGAGCCGCACATCTCCTGATGTACAATCAGCCCAACAGAACCAATGCCATCAACTCTCCTGCCAAACGGACCCCTTTTTGGTATTCTCCAGCTTGGTGATGGTTTCCTCAGCCCCTGAGACACTCAACATGCAAACCCAGATCCTCCGCGACTCCTCCTTCTCTCTGTTCCCCCCACCCCCCGCCCCACGTACAATCAATCCTGTATTTGGGTGGGTTCTTCTTGCCAAAGAGCTTTCATCATCACATGTCAACTTTTTAGCCCTGGTACTATTGTGGGCTAGGCGTTGGGCTGCTGATCACAAAGTCCGGAGTTCAAACTCCACAGCCACTCGGCAGAAGAGAGAAGCAGCTCTGTCCCTGGGAAGAGTGGCAGCCTTAGAGCCCCAGTGTAGCACACCGAGTCAGAATCGATGTGATGGCAGGGAGAGCCTTTTTATTTTTTTAGTCCAAATCGACTTGATAGGAATAAGTTTGAGTTTTTTGGTTTCATTCAACCTAGTGCCATCTAGACTCTTTCCACCATTTTCTAACTAGTCTCCCAGGATAGTCTTATTTCTTCTCAAAACTGCACACTTTCTTGCTAGCAGAATGATCATCCAGAAATGCAATTTTAATTTTGTTAATTCCCTGCTTGCTCACAATTGCCAGGGTCTCCTCCTGGACCAAACGTTATGATCCGGGTCCTCGGTGTGCCGTGGTGTATTAGCCTGGGTACTTTAGAGGAACAAATTCACAGAAACTCATGTATAAGAGAGAGTTTTATATAAAGGTTAAGTGCGCATCAAGAAAACACCCCAACCCAGTGCTGCCCAAACCCACAAGCCCAACATTAACCCATATGTGCAACACCAATCCACAAAGTCCTCCTCCATCTCACAAAACACACACTATGATGCTGACTGCAGGAGGAAAGCCGAATCGGTGAACGTGTAAACCTCTCAGCGCTGGCAGAGGTCTCCACACGGCTGCTCCAGCACCCAGGGCTGCATCGGGGTAGTCCATGCGGCTTCTCCTCGGGGATGTCTTGCAGGAAGTCAGCCTTGCAAACTGAAGCAGGGAACTGCTAAGGCAGCTCCACCCGAGACCCGAGAACTAGAAAGGCGAGGCTCACCAAGCCATTTATCCCTCCACCCTTCAATTAACCCCACATGTGTTTATCGGCCAGGTTGGCACAATAAACTAATTACCTCACGTGGGATCCTGATTGCAAGCCAACCTGCACCTCATTTTCATCCTCCATCCTCATATTCAGCCCTCCACTTGCCACGGAGTTGTTTCCAATACAGGGGAACCCCACAGGCGTCACAGGACAACTGTGCTCCATCGAGTTTCCCAGGACTAGGGTTTGGGGGCAAGTGGATCAGTAGGCCTTTCTCTGACAGTCCTCAGCTTGGACTCTACAGATCAACGGACTGGGCATGCTGAACGCTGGTGCCTCCCAGGGTGATATGAAATGCTCGCAGCACTCCAAAGGTGCTGTGTGTCTCACATGGGCTCATGGCTCTGTGTTGCTCTGCATGTGATCTCGCCTTTTAAAATTCTCTCAGCAAGGTGGCACATGGGCTGTCATCATTATTATTTCACCGCTCAACTGTCAACACCTGTGTGAAGTTCAACCGGCCTTCCTCAGCCCCGTGCAGGGGTCCTTCCTGCTGGGCTCCTGGAACTGGTTGTGTCTACCTGCATGGTGGTACAAACCACACTGAGAGCCCTTGTCTGGTTAGCAGGACCTGTCCCCATGGTGCTATGAGCTCCTGGAAGGCAGGGCCAGGGTCTCCTTCGAATCCAGCACAGTTTCGGGCACATAGTCAGCCTTCAATACATAATCCTTGAAGAACCGGGTAAATATTCAACTCACTTCGTCTTGAAAGACCTTTCTGGGGATAGGCAGGACAGTACAATACAATGTGCACAGTGGGGCGCTTTGAGGGAATAAGAGGATGAGAGGGAGGGCTGGGTACCTACTATGGGCCAGGAACTGGGCATGCGAGGGGATGATACATCCTGGTTTTACAAACCAGTTATCTGAGCTCAGGGAAGCCAAGAAATCTGTTCAGGATCATAGCCAATAGGAGGGCCAGCAGCTTTGGGGACTCTCAGATCTATCCAACATGAAGTTATCACATGGGACCCCACAGAAGAAATGGGGGGAGGCGGGGTGGGGGGGAGATAGCAAAACCAGAAACACATCAACCTTTACCACAGGCCAAACAGAGTAGATGAAGCTAAGTGCGATGTGTGTCACCTCATGAAGCCCTGTCAGCAGTATGTGAGGTGCGTGCATTGATGACCTCCTGGCTCACAGACCAGGAAACTGAGGGTCAGGGCAGAGAAGCAGCTTGCCCAAGGTCACATACCTGGATGGGGCCTAGCCTAACCTTGGGGCCTGCATTCAACCGCAGGGTCGCGTGGACTCTTAGCTATGCTGAAGGAACATGCTCCTTGCCCGCTGCGGGGCTGGGGTCAGAGAACCCCTAGAGGTGTGAGGCGGGGAAGTCTAGCGTCTCCTGATAGAGGCAGCTCCTCCCAGCGGCAGGAGCATCCTGTCTGCCCCCCACCCCCACGTCTCAGCAACCCTGACCTCCAGCAGGCTGAGGGGATGCCTGCCTCCGGAAGCCCCCACATCCTGCATTGTGCGGAACCCACAACGCGACAGCTGGTTCATCCCCGCTGCACCGCACAGGCGACCTGACTTGACAGGCTGGGACCCAATTACCGGCCCCTCGGCTCAAAATAGCCCTCCGAGAAGTGTGTGGTGTCTACGTGTCCACAGGGAGGGGAGGAGGCCCGGCACAGCAGCCAAGGAGTCCCAGGATCCTGAGATAACAGGAACCGGATGTGCAAAGTCCCAAACATGGTGGGCTGGCCTGGGTCACAGGCTCCGCGGAGGTGAGTGGGAACCAGGATGTGTGCTCCCGAACGTGGGCTGCGTGACAAGCCCCAGGCATCCTGAGAGGGCGGGCTGGGTCCCTTGGCAGCCTTTGAACGTGTGCACACTCACAGACACACACACGTCTTCTCTGCAGTCCAAAGTTTCTATTGTTTCTTCCCTGGGCAGAATCCCAGCTTTGGGAACAGCCCCATCTTGCCTCTGGTTTGGGCACAGGAGCGGAATGAGATATCAGGAGTTGACAGAAGTTGGCAAAGCCCAGCAGACCAGAGTAGCCAAGGGCTTGACCACTGTTTCTTCTACCCTCACCTATCAAAGAACCAGTACCCAGAATGCACCCAGGAGAGCTCCGCCCCATTCTCTCACCGGCCCCGCTCTACCCACAGTCCCTTCAAGTGGCTTTGGTCCTGGTTAGGGCTGACCTCTGTTCATCAGTACATGAAACTGGGTCTAGTTCCAGCCCCAGTGAAGGGCCACCTTTGGCCAGAGCCTTTCGTCATCTCATACATGATACATCCTTGGCCTTCTTCACGGAGTCATTTGTGACCCAAGCATGAGCAGGTCTGAAGAGCTCTTTGTCGTTGCGGTTGTGATACCTGTCTACAGGGTTTGTCAAAGAGGAGCACTGTCCAGTCTTCTTCTCGCTGTGGCACACCCAGAAAATGATCAGATTGGTGGCACACTAATTGGCTGCCCAAGACCCCGAGACCAGCAATCATCCCAGGCATCCTAACCACGACAGGCTAAGAACACTAATGCACCTGGTGCATCTACCAACACCTGGGGACTTCCGGTTCAGGAAGCTATGCCTAAGATTCTTAGCTCTCAGACATTTTTTAAAATGAAATTCGTTGGTGGATATGGACGCTGGTGGATGAGGACGATATGGTTTTTAGAGCCTGCTGGAATGCCCTCACCATGACAAGATGAATTGTTAAAATGGTATAAAGAAGGCAAACTATTGTTTGTTACCATTAGCAGCCAGTTTCCTGGGTCTAGCAGGACCTGCTCACACTTGGCTGAGGTTAACAGATTTCAAAGCTGGAGATGCCTCAAAGGACATCGTTTCTAGATGAACCCTTTAGACCCGCCAAGGACAACCATGAAGCCCCAAAAGACAAGGAGGCGGAGCTTGCTGAAAGGGCTCCTGTCCTCACACTGTTGTTATTGTTAGGTGTCTCCTGGTCAAATGACCAATAGAACCACAGCAGGACGTTGCCAAAGACAATCTTCACGGGAGCCAATCCCCAGGCCCTTCCGCACGAAACCACTGGGTAGATTCAAACCACCCAGCGTAGGTATCGCCACAGAGCACTTAACCATTGCACCACCTGGGCTGCTTCGGAGCATGTAAATGAATAACGGGAGATCAGGGCCAGAGAGGAAACAGTTGTGGAAGGAATCCATACAAAATCGCCCACTGTACACACTGCCCCTCCCCAAAACAAGCACAGTCTTGGGGTTCATTCTGACTCTGTGTTAATCTGGGTGGACTAGAGAAACAAATTGATAGACACTCATATCTGTATAAGAAAGAGCTTTATATACAAGAGCAGTTGAATATTGAGAAAACATCCCAGCCTAGTCCAGATCAAGTCCATAAGTCCCATATTAGCCCATATGTCTGATACCAGTCTATACATTTCTCTGCAGACTCACGAAACACATGCAATGATACCGAATGCAGGAAGATCACAGGCCAGTGGGTGGAAAGTCTTGTGAATCCAGTGGTGGTAGAGACATCTCAGAGCTGGCAAGGGTCTCCAC
>NW_022111383.1:151232-160492 GCF_000313985.2 Echinops telfairi
AAAAGCAAAAATGCATCTGATACGTAGCTCCGATACGTAGCGATGCAGACAGAAGCGTGTACAGTATGAGCCAATCAGTGGCAGTAATGACAGAGCATGTGCTGTTACGCAAAAACCGCGATAGAGTGAAGCCGCGGAAGTCGAAGTGCGAAGTGGCGAGGGTTCACTGTACATTGTACTGCGTGCTAGTGCTAGTTATACAACGAGTGATGTCAACAAATCAGCTATTCAGATAATTTAGGTAAGTAATTTATTCCATAAATACATAATTTTTCTTGAATTTAGCAGACATTACTCATATTATTTATATTTTATAGTGGCGGAAAAATGATATAGGCCAAATTTTAAATCAAGAACCCCCCACCCCCACCCCGTCAATGGTGTCCCACTTGACCAAGGTTAAAATCGGGTCACCTTACACGTGGCTCCAGGTCTCTAGTGTCACTCCATGTGTCTTGTCAGCAAGCACGTCTCCCAGGGAGTGAGTTTGTGTCCCACCTTCTGCCTCCAACGAGCTATTTATCCCCTTAGCACAAATGAGGTCATCAAGCTGCGACCTGATTGATAGGCCAAACTCCACCCCTTCACTCTTAAGTCAAATTGGCACAGAGAATGTAACAACCACAGACGTATTGACTCATGGAGACCCTGAAAGATAAGGCAGAGCTAGCTGCTCCTGTGAGTTCCTGAGACGGTGACTCACTCTGGAAGCCTCATCTTTCTCCCGAGGAACGGCTGGCTGGTGATTACCAGCTCATGTGTCACCCATTACACCACCAGGGCTCCGTCCCGTAAGCCTGAAAAGGTATTAGTGTCCCTGAAGTGGGAAAGTGGAATCCGGGTGGGCTCAGTCTTGACAATGGAGCACAGGTGACCCACGAGTTAGGCACTCAGCTGCTGACTGCAAGACCAGTGGTTTGAACTGACCAGCAGCAAGCACCACCAGAGAAAGATCTTCCCATAATCTTCTATCGAGAATCCAGGCTTGGAAGCCGGTGGGCAGTTCTGCTTGGCCCTCTAGAGTTGCTGTGAGTCCCTGTGCCTTCAGATCTCGGGGCGGTGCCAGCACTAGGACGGCCGAGTCTGGTCCCGGAGAGTTCATGCAGCACTCACATGCGCTGCTTTGGACCGGAACAGCCAAGTCCCGGGGCATCGTGCATCCAGAGGAAGAATGTTGCTGGCTAGGCCTGAGGCAGGTCCAGAACCAGGTGACCTTGGCCTGATGAAGATGTGGTATGATGGAAGGGATTCTTCGCGAGGTGGGGTGGTGGTGGTGGTTACAACCCTGGTTCCAAGCCCTGCTACAAACTTTGGCAATGTGACCCGGAGCAGGTCACCCCTGGTGAAAGTCATCAGGTTTCCTCTTTGTAAACCCACAGGGTAGAATGATGACCTCCAGCGTGCCCAACAACCAGCTCTGAGATTCTACGTTCCTGTGACTCCACGGAGGAGGGGGCGGGGTGGCGCGGAGAAGGGTGTCTAAGTGCACAGCACGGTGAGGCGAGTTGACAGGAAGGGGGGAGAAATGACGAGGGGCTGATAGACTCAGATGCACCCTCAGAGTCTCCAGATGGGTTTCGGATTCAGAGGGGCAGGGCATTCACTGGGTGGGAATGGGAAAGCTCGAAGACTTGGTGACTCCTCAGAGGGCATGACCTCTGGCCAGCCAAAGGGCCCTTTGGTTGAGACTAACATGTTGGAAGGAGCTGAGGTGATGCAGTGACGAAGAACTCAGCTGCTCACCCAAAGGTCAGTGGTTTGAACCCACCAGCCTCCCGATGGGAGAAAAAGGGGGCCATCTGCCTCTGCAAAGGGCAGCGTGTAGGAAACCCAACAGGGGCAGTTCCACTCTATCCGGTCAGTGTGAGTTGAAATGAACTCCATCACAATAGGCTGGGTTTTTTTATGAGTGTTTTATGTGTAGGCACACATTTTTGGGGAAGTGCTACAAGTTCCTGGAGCCCCCTGTTTTTGCAAGGGACGTGGGAGGTAATCACCCTGAAAGCATTTTGTAAAGCTAAGAAAGCGCTTTTCAAAAACAACACACGGAGGAAAAATCTCCCCGCTGAGCGAGAGAGGGTAAAGAGTAAGCCAGAGACTGAGAAGACAATGGAAGAAGCTCCCGAATGTGGGGACATGTCTAGGGCTTGTTAGTGGGGCTGGGCCTGGGGTAGTCAAAGTGCCCTGAGAACGCTCCATTCAAAAGCTGTGTCCCCCACGCCCTGCCTTCCTAAATCCAGCCGCGTTGATCGTGTGTCCTGAGAGGGACAAACAAAGGCTGCTCTTGTTGCCCAAAGTGAGCCTTTGGTCCAACCTTTCACACACACACTGCTCCCCCACCCGTGGGACATGTGGTGTCTTATCTCCGAGAGCTACCGAGGTGGAGGCTGGGAGAGGGTTTCCAGTAACAAGAAGGGTGTGAGCGGAAAAGGAGGGTGGGGGCGTGAGGAGCAGAGAGGGAAGGAACAGGGAGTCCGGCTGCAGTTATTGATCCCCTATCTTTCCCCCTCAAAGCTTCAGTGACCTGAAGCTGAGGAAGGGTCCCCAACTGAAGTGACCTGAGGGTCTTCCCCGCTCATGCCATGCCCCCCGCCTTTTTTTTTTTTGGCCTGGCAAGGGGTGCCCAAGGTCAACAGCTGGGGTTCTGTAGTCTTGCTGAAATTCATTGCATTTAGTTTGGGAATGTCTAACAAGAATTCACTGTATTCGTTTAGCTGGCCTTTGAGGAGAGGTGTTGGGCTGAGATCGGTGGTGGAGGGCATCTGCCTTCCTGTGTCCATTCTCGGTCTGGTTGGGGGAGAGCCAAGTCCACCAGCATGGGATTAACCAGCTCCATTCCCCACCTGCCATGTGGGGAACTCACATGCAGATGATTCGGTGTAAATGTGACCCACCCCCCAAACCCACTGCCATTGAGTCGGTTCCAACTCGTCACGGCCCTGCCGGGCAGGGTAGAGCTGGCCCTGTGGGTTTCTGAGTCTTTGACATCTTGACAGGCGCGGGCAGCCTCATTTTTCTCCCACAGAGTGACTGTTGGGTTTGAACTGCTGAGCTGATGGTCCGAAGCTCAATGAGCAACCCACTCAGCCAGCAGGGATCTGGATCAAGCGTAGTAGGTGAGACAGCAAAGTATTTGGGAGGGATGGAGGACAAGTCAGTACCCTATTCCCCCAGAGAATGAACAGTGGAGAAGAAGCTTCGAGATTATTGCAATGACAAATCCCCTCCCTAGTGGAAAACAGAAAGAGAGAATGACGTGTCTAAAGCTGCAGTCATGGATTTCAAAGGACAGGGGCTCCGATTTGGGCGGGAAAGATGATCCCCGTGGCAAGGATGGGTGAGAAATTGGCTTCTTTTCAGCTTCTTTTCCTAAGGTTTTGACTGTGATTTGGGTGATAGTTGAGGGAGCCCATTGGTTTTCTGTTCAACAATTCACGCACTTTGTAAACATTTTTGATGTTGGCTGTAATCCCCACAATGTAACAGCCCTCTCTCCCCACTTCCTCCTGGGGTTTACCATTCCTATCCATCCCTCTTACCTGCCTTCTGAGCTTTATCCCTGAATCTCACGTGACTGGGGATCCCCTGGGAGCCCTAGCCCCACCCCGGCACCGGAGTCTTCTGGTGGGGGCACGAAGGTATGCCATGAGACCCTGCAGCTCTAGCACACGGTGTGCACCTGATTTTGAGAGGGATTGCCCTTGACACCACTGAGGCAGACACCGTCGCTGCGTTTGTCCCCGTGGTTTCTTGTTCATAGACACTGTCCCCAGGAGAAAGGCGTGGCTCTCTTCTCCCCAGAGTTACAGCCTCAGAAACCCCACGGTCGTCTGCCCGTCCTCCTGTAGGCTCGCTGCAAGTTGGCACAGGCTCGATGGCAGTGAGTTTGGTTTGATTTTTGGTGGCACGGGTGAATCGTCTCTGCCCATTGGCCTAAAGATGAGTGTCTGCCCATTAACCTAAAGGTTGGTGGCTCCGATGCACCCAAAGAGGCCATGAGAGAGAGGCCTGGTGACCTGCCTCCATATTGTCCCAGCCCACCCAGCTTGTGGCAGAAGAAGTCTCTTCTTGCATGTGGAGACGCCGGAGTCAGAATCAGCCGGCCGCCACGGCTGTGTGTGTTCAGCAATTGCAGGCTTGCTGGGAAATGGGGCGGGAAGAAAGTTGGGACCTCCCTCCCTCCCTCCCCCCACCCACACACACAGCCTTTCCCGACAGTAACGTCTTGCACTCACGTGGTTTCTTTGTGATGATCGATGGGTGCACGTCAGACACGATTAGCGAAAGTGCTTCGTTTGTGTCAGGGTTGGGGGTCCGTTTGGGTTGCACTACTTTGTGGGTAACTATAGTCCCATGGGTGGGGCTTAGTGAAAGTTCACAGAACAAATCGGTTCTGGTTGGCAGTCTGTACAGAAAGCGACCTCGGTTCCATTCCCCGCAGTGTGCCAGCATCCTCCCCTTCAGCCGGGGATGCTCCCTTCCTCGCCCGCCCCGTTTCCTTTCCTCAGAAGCATCTACCCCTTCCTGCCTTCTCATCTTTGCTTTGGGGCAAATTGTGTCCTTTTGGCATCACATCATTGACTTTTCTAAGGAACGTGATCCTCTTGGGGACTATTGTGTGTTTTATGACCCTGGCTATTGTTTGTCGAAAACGTGATCTCTTGGAATGGCTTCGGTTCCAGGTCAGAAGGGAGGCTGTGGGTTGTGACAATGGCGGGTCCCGTGTCCACCATGACAGTCCCCTGCAGCATAGCTGACAGCCCTACCAAGGCCTTGTGCTCCGGGTCTTGCTCGCCGTGTCTTCCACGGACCCAGGTCTCCTTGTGGGGCAACTGTTTGGGACAGTGGACTGAGCGGCGCCTGCCCATGAAGGACAGCGGATGATTGATCCATTGCTCGTGCTCGACGCGGGGCTCTCCCACACCGATCACCCTTAGCTGTCGACTCCTCTGTGCTTGTGCTGGCTGCTGAATACTGACTGTTGGTGTTGATATCTGCCGTCAAGCCACCCCCAGCAGATGGCTCACTGACCACAGACCAAGAGGCTGCCTGGTCCCACACTATCCCCGTGATCAGTGGCAGAGCACTTGCGGGAAAACTCCCTGTGATCCCCAGGGATTTCCTTGGCTGATTGTCAGTTGCCAGGCCTTTCTTCCTAGTCTCTCTACACCGGGAAGCCCCACTGTGCCCCGTGCAGCCTTCCTGACACATTGGTGAGGCGCACTGGCTAGGACGACACCCACGTTTGATTCCACGTGGAAGGGCTACCACTGAACCACCACGGGAGTCTTGTGTCTCCTAGACCCTCTTCCTTCAGGGTTCTTGTCTCTCACCTTCCAGCCGGCCTATCTTCTAAGGCCCCTCGGCATCTGTGTACTCTGTATAGCTGTTTTATACCCTTTAAAACACACGGTCAAGGGCTCAAGTAGAGAGGAAATGCCTTGAAAACAATGATGGCAACCTGTGTACAAATGTGCTGGACACAATGGATGGACGTAAGAGCTGTAAGAGCCCCCCAGACAATGATTTTAAAACAAAACAAAAGGGTAAACCTCTAAGTGAACCCTGAGGTATGTAGTCATTGTTAGCGATCAAGTCCAGTTCATGGTGACCCTGTGCACGGCCAGCAGAACTGCGCTGTGAGCTCTTAGAGGCAGATCACCACGGTTGGCTTTCAAGGTGCCTGCCTCTGGAGAATGACCCTCTGGGAGATCTCAGCTCCAGCTATGGGGTGGTAAATTCTGAAAGTAACAGAGACCTGTTTGTTGTCGTTGTTGTTGTTAGGCTCCGACTCATAGCGACCCTTTGTAGAAACAGAATGAAGCATGGCCCGGTCCCGCACCATCCTCACAATGGTTCTCATGTTTGAGCCCAATCTTGCAGCCATTGTGTCCATCCATCTTGTCAAGGGCCTTCCTCTTTTTTGCTGCCCCTCTACTTTACCAAGCATGATGTCCTCCTCCAGGGACTGGTCTCTCCTGACAACGTGTCCCAACAGCAGCCCTCTGGCTATACTTCTTAGACAGATCTGTTTGTTCTTTTGGCGGTCCATGGTACTTTCAATATTTGTTGCCAACACCGTAGTTCAAATGCATCCATTTTTCATCAGTCTCCCTTAGTCCACGTCCAATGTTCACGTGCCTAGGAGACGATTGAAAGTGCCGTGGCTTGGGTCACACGCGCCTTAGTCCTCAAAGTAACACCCTTGCTTTTCAACGCTTCAAAGAGGTCTTGTGCAGCAGATTTACTCAAAGCAATGCATCGTTTGATCTTTTGAATGCTGCTTCCATGAGCATAATCCTAGATCCAAGCAAGACAAAATCCTTAACAGCTTCAGTCTTCTGTTTACCACGATGCTCCCTATTGGTCCAGCTGCGAGGACTTTTGTTTTCTTTACATTAAGTTGTGATCCACACCGAAGGCTGCAGTCCTTGACTTTCATCTGCCAGTGCTTCAAATCCTCCTCGCTTTCAGCACGTAGGGTGTGTCATCTGCATATTCAAATTGGTTAGTAAGCCTTCCTCCGATCTTGATGCATCCTCTTCTTCATATAATGCAGCTTCTCTGATTATTTGCTCAGCAGAGACCAGTGGTGACCCTACAGACCCCAGCCACCAGGACCACTCCGAGCAAGGCATGTGTGACTGTCTATGCATGAATATATATGTGCTATCTGTATGCATGAATGACTATGTGTAAGGTATGTATGTGTATGTGCAAACATTTGTGCCCTTGGGAGCCACAGCCAAGAGTCTCTGCAGCAGAGCAGAGATGGAAAGGAGGCTTTCTGGAGTGTGAGATGTGGCATAGAAAAAGCGTGAGCCCGGAAGCATGTAGTCCTCCTAGCCCCATGGCAACCCAGACAAGGTTACTGTGTTGAAAAGTCTGCACGCTGAGAGAATATCATCTGGAAGACAGGGACCTTCTCAAAGAAGGTTCTAGGAAAAAGAAGTCAGGAGAGAAAAGAGAAGCATTTAGAGTCTTGGTTCTGGGGTGGGCAAAGGCAGAGACTGGACCACTGGCCTGCAGGCAGCAACTTCTTCTGGTGAGAGAGCCAAAGCTTGCGGGCCAAGATGGAGATCAGCCAGCCACAGGGCCCCACCTGCCAGGAGGAGCCGCATCCCAGGCAGCCACCTGGAAGCCAAGGCCAGTGTTATCGGAAGACCAGCGAGGTCTCCCCTGAGTGGCCATCTGCCACCAGCATTTCACACTAGTGTCCCAGATGCTCCGCACTGAAGCGTGACAGATGAGTGCCCTCTAGGTGTGAAGACCGGGAGCACACCCTGGACTTTCCCTCCGTCTCCGAAGCCGCTGAGAAGGCACCCCTTGCAATAGGCCTAAGCAGAGGCTCTTCAGACAGGCACAGTGGGTACCTGTGGTTGGTGTTGGGTGCCAACTTCTCTCACTTCTGCATCGAGCAGAAAGCAATCCAGCTCAGCTTAGTGCCAGCCTACGATCACTGCACTTGAATCCATCCATCTCCTCAATGCTCTGCCTCTCCTTCGACTGTACCCAGCACGATGCCTCTCTTCCTGATGACCTGTCTAAAGTACATGGGACGAAGCCTGGCCACCCTCGCTCGAGAGGTATTCTGGCTATCCCTTCTTCCCAGGCAGATTTGTTTGTGTGGAGCAGGGCTCCTCAAACTACAGCCCGCAGGCCACATGCGGCCCACCGAGGATATTTATCCGGCCCACTATGTGTTTTTGCCCCGTTTTTTTTTAATTCACAATAAGATATGTGCAGTGTGCATAGGAATTTGTTAATAGTTTTTTTTTTTTTTAACTATAGTCCGGCCCTACGGGTCTGAGGGACAATGAACTGGCCCCCTGTTTAAAACGTTTGCGGACCCCTGGTGTTGAGTCTAGTCAGGATCCTTTGCTAACACCCTAATTCCAATGCATCGGCTCCATGGATCTACACGGAAGCATGTTGTTGGTTATCATTGAGTTGATTCCAACCAGCTTGAATGACCCCCTGAAACAGAAGCGAGTCGCCCCATTGGGCCTTTTGCAGGCTGCAATCTCTATGGAAGTGAGTCACTGGGACTTTCTCCGACTAGGTTGGTTTGAACCACTAACCCTCCCCTTCACAGTTGGTGCTTAACCCTCAGTGCTGCCTGCACCTCTAAACATTCTCTAGAAAAACCCATGTAGATTCTAGCCTGTCCAGTTTGACTGGTAATCCTGCAAGGAAATTGAGCAGGGAACCAAAGGGGTTCTGGATCTCCCAGGGCATGCTTGGAACTCCAAGTCTTGTGCACTGGTGAGCCTGTTTAGTTCTTACCTCCGGACCACCCAGAGAGCGTGCAAAGATAGAGGCTCTGGTCCGGAATATCTGGGATGGAAATGCAATGCCTTAGCAGAGGTTGGGACCAGAATGAACGGGCTTGAAGCCCTGGTCTAAGGCTCTGGGGCAATGACTGTGTGAAAGTGCTTCCAAGGATCCTAATAGGCAGCCAAGCCGGAGATTTGCTGCTGGAGGCACCCCAGTGGGAGAATGGTTAAAGATGTGACTGCTGACTGAAAGGTCAGTGGTTTGAACCCACCAGCGGTTCTGAGGGAAAGCGACCCCCTTACTCTCCTCAATCTTTCTTGATCTCAGATGGGAAGTTTGTGCTGAGACTTTGCATCTTCCTTTACTCTCACTGCGGAGGGAACGCTTTCCCGTGGCCCACCCCCTTCCCCACCTCTCACCCTAAGATAAACCTACTCCTCTGCTGCTAGGCAGGCAGGGCTACTTTGTAGAGGGAAGTCTGAGCCTTTGGGAGGGGAGGAAGCTGGCACATCGATTCTTTCATAATGCGACAAGCAAGGGAGGCTTTTAGGGGGCTTTGTGGGCTTGGATGGGGTTACCCGAAAAACACCACCCACATCTCCAGCTCCGGCTAAGGCACCGTGGGGAAGGCAGGCCATCGCCATCTTGGGATGGCGGGGGAGGGGGAGGGGCCTTGGTCACTCAGCTTCTAGAGTGACTGCCTGGCCTCCTTTGCCCCCGTGCCCACACCCCCTGCTCTCTCCCTTTCCCGAGTTCCATTAGCATCTCTTCTGTTTCTTAGCTTAGCGCCTCCCTGGGCTCGATGAGTGGCACAGGACGGCCACGCTGCCTTCTGCTGTCCCTATGGAGTTGGAGGATGCGGGGCCAGAACAACCACACCCTGCTTGTGTTCCACGAAGCCGTTCTCTACGCCCGGCCCAGCGGTGCCGCGGGTTCCGTCCGCATCGAGCTGCTGTCCTCCAAGTCAATGGCTTTGACACCCC
>NW_022111383.1:160592-181072 GCF_000313985.2 Echinops telfairi
GGGGGGGGGGTATGTCCCCGTGTGAGTCAGAAATGACTCCATGGCAGGGAGCTTGGCTTTTTTACACTCTCTGCTCAGTTATACGGCAAGCCCCTGGAGGATACGTCTGTTCGAGTGTTCACTCTTTGAAGGCCCTTTGCTTAGCTCTTCCTTGCACAGAGAAAGCTCTCAGTCGCTGCTGATGGCTTCTTAAGTGCTTGCCACCAGAAGAGGAAAGGCAGCGCTATCATGAGCAAATGTGCCTGAATGCTTTGCATCTCAGATCTGAATGTGAGCTGAGAGGTGAGGTACTCCGTTGATGAGCCTTTCTGTGGCCGTTAGGAGAGAAGACTGTTGCATAAATGTCACCCATCTTCTATCTGACCCACAGGAGACAATCACAATTGGCATTTCCTAGAGACAAATCTTGGGTAATGGCGTGGGGCCAAAGACAGGGATTCTCTGCCACAGCGCGACATGCCCCTTCTCACCCCGCTGGGAGCTTGGGGTGGGTTTGTACATTTAGCCAAGTGACTGGGGAGTCTACCGTCAGACTACATGGATTCACATCCACCCTCTTCTCCTTCGTAGATGTGTATCATTGGGCATGTTATTTAAACCCTGCATACACCCAGTTCCTCATCTGAATCCAGCTGATAAGAGCAGCACCCCTCGGAGTGTTTAGGAAGATGCAATGACTTCTTACCAGGAAGGCCCTTGGGACAATATAGGGACAAGGACACTCCCAGTGCATATTGTTGCTGCACTTAGTACAGAGAAAGGAAGCAGAGCCCTGGGCCTGGCTCTTTGATTTGCTTTGGGATGGGGCTGCCCAGCCTTAGCTCTCCTATGTCTCCGCGTGTCCAGTGCAAACACTGGTGACACCCAGTGAGGCCATTGCACAGAGCTTCAGCGAGGTCCCCATGAGCGCAGACATGTGCAGAGGCTTTATACCCGACGGGGCTCTGCATGCATGCCGGGTGACAGTCCCTCCTGGTGCCTGCACCTGCAGGGGTCACAAGAGAGCTGCGGTGGCACAGTGGTTAAAGCACTTGGCTCCCATGATTGGCCGTTCGCATCTACCCACCATGTCTCTGGGGAACGATGTGGCAGTCTGCTTCCGTGCAGATGACAACTTTGGAAACACTATAGGGCCGCCCACTCTGCCCCATGTGGGGGGGGGGTGTCACCATGGGCCGTTGTTGTTGACTTGGTGGCAAGGGGTTTGGGAGAGTTGCACGTGGCATGATGCTTTGTGGCACAGCTACTTATTTTATCCGCCTGCTCCACTGCAGCGGGGGCCCCTTGAGGCCAGCCTCATCCCACCACCACGTCTAGCCTGAAGGCTGTCTGGGCCACAGACTCAGGAAGGGGGAAATCAGGAGAACGGCCGTCTTCTTGCATGTGTTTCTGTAGCTTCTTCCCCATTAGATGGTATATACCATGTCGAGCACACACACACACACACACACACACACACACACACACACACACACACACACATCAGCCCATAGCTTCTCGGGGCGGGGGACAAGGAGGTACACCTACAAGCAGCACCTGTGAGGCAGTGTCCAGGCTCAGGAAAGGGGCCCCTATTGGTGGACGCTGACTGTGTGGACACACCCTGTCCTGCAGCCCTGGGACCCTTCCTGAGCTCTGATGGACTCTGCTCGCTCAGCAGCCTTCCAATCTGCCCGAGGTTTCTGACTTGGTCTCCCAACAATTGGGAGAGAACAAAATGACCGGTTTGGCGGCCAAACTTGGCAAATGGAGAAAGAAAATCGTGGTGTTTTATAAAGCACCAGTGACCATTCTGCCCGTACTGAAATCTTCACCAGATGGTAACGATGGCTGTTCTAGCCCTGCCCCCACCAGCCCCCCTCTCTTTCATGAGGTGGGGGTCTGGGAGAATCCCATTTGCCTAATGACATCCTTTATTTCTCCATCCTTGGAAACGTCTAGTCACTGGGGTGATGCAAACAATGGCCATGCTCAGCTGCTAACCACAAAAAGTCTGGCAGTTGAAGAGTGCTCCTCAATGCACCTTGGAAGAAAGGCCTGGCCACCTATGTCCAAAAGACCTGTGCCATTGAAAACCCTCTGGAGCAGAGTTCTACGCCGACACACATGCGTGCGAATCAGCTCCACACCCGGCCGCTGGGTCCGGCTCTCAAAGGACCTACTCGGTTATGCACCGAGAAGGTACAGACGAGGTGCCTGACAGTTGGGATGAAAGGGACCAGGGGAAACCAAACTACAAGAGCCTCAGAGCCTCCGTGGGAGGTGAATTGCACAGGAGCCTATTGACGGCAGGAGTGAATCTGGATTGTTTTCTTTGGGTTTTTTTTCCCCCCTGAACCGCTGGCTGCCTTCACATTTCCTGGTGGAAGTGGGATAGGTCAGCAGACAGCCCAGGACTTCAGATAACTTTTGCCCACACAATGACTTTTCAGAGCGTTGGCTTGAAATTGAGGTGTGTGTGTGTGTGTGTGTGTGACCCAAGGGCCTCCCATGACCCCCAGAGGTCTCGGCTCTCTTCAATTGGGCTGATCTCCACACAGAGGATGTGGACAGTGGAACTTTTCCTGTTTGATGTCACACTGCTATCCTTTAAAAGTCCGAGGGGCAAAGGAGGGAATCCAGCCCTGCACAGTCGCTCCAGGTACCCACGAGGAAGAACAGGAGGAAAAGGCTGAGAGTCACGACCATCCAGCAGAGGCAAGGAGACAGCGTCGGGTTTCAAACTTGGCTCCAGCCGTCCAGACAGCCAGGATGTTGGGGGCCCACCTCAGACTCTGGGTCTGTGCCTTGTGCAGTGTGAGCGCCATGTACCACGTCAGAGCCTACCCCAACGCCTCCCCGCTCCTGGGTACCAGCTGGGCTGGCCTGACCCACCTGTACACGGCGACAGCCAGGAACAGCTTCCACCTGCAGATCCACAAGGATGGCCACGTGGACGGCACCCCCCACCAGACCATCTACAGTGAGTAAGGGGCTCCGGGCGGAAAGAAGGGGGCGCTCTCTTGTGAGTTCATCTGCACGGGGCTTGGGAAAGCCTTGGCTTAGACTAGACCAGAGATGAACCCGTTTCCTATTGCTGGGGCTAGAATCCACTTATTTTAACCCTGGGGGAAGATTCACCCAACTTCTGAATTCCTGATCCCTGGATCTCCCAACACAGACCGTTTCTGTCCTACCTGAGCCCCTCCCACAGAGCCCCCTTCGCCGTGCTCTGTCCAGGGTACAGAAAGGACGGTGAGGAGGTTGAGAGCAAAAGAAGCCAGCGAGAGAACAGGATGGGCACCGAGCTTGAGCTCATGAACTTGGGACTGGACTGGCTAGGAGAGACGAGCCCAGGGGCCCTTGTCAAAGCTAGTATTCCGGCCTCAAGAAATCTTCTTGGGAAGAAGGTGCTGTGTGGGTGTGTGGTCTGGGTGAATCTCCCCTGGGTTCGGCGGTCCTTTTTGAACCCTCCCATCCACCTGTCTCCTCACGTATCCAGCAGGTCTTTACTGGGGGCTTCAGGGGCCCAGTTTGGTCCGAGCTGTGACTCTCCGTGGAGCTGTAAGGTGTCCAGCCAGGTGTAGGCTGGTGACATCGAGTCTATTCCGAATCAGGGTGTCCCCATGCACGTCCGAGTAGGACTGCGCTCCGTGGCCTTCTTTCTCTCTCTCTCTCTCTTTTGGGTGTGTGTGTGTGTGTGTGTGTGTGTGTGTGTGTGTCTGGGTTTTTTAGGACTCTAGAATATTTCTCCAGGACGAGGAAGGAAACCACAACAATGCCCCAGGTTTTCATGTTTCTGATGGTTTCAGGAGTAGATGGCCACAGAGTCTTTGGGTAGACTTGAACCTCTGAAGCTGACTCACAGAGGAGCGTGTTAACCATTCTCACTGCCCAGCGACCCCCTTCACCGGTTAAGAAGTCTGTGGAAAGGAGGTCCTAAGCAGTCAATCAATTAGCTAGATGTCAAATGAGAGCTCACTGTACACAACCACATAAGGCTGCAAGGGGCTCTGTCAGAAGTGGTGGTAAGAATGCGAAGGTTGTCGGTTTGGACCCATGAGCAGCTCCACAGGAGCAAAGAAGAGGCCATCTGCTTCTGGAAAGATCCCGACCTCGGGAACCCAGGGGGCCGTGCTACCCTGTCCTATCGGGTTGCTAGGAGCCAGCACCAACCTGATGGTACTATGTTTGTTTTTTCGATGTGATTACAGGGTGGATATAAAAAAATATATATATAGCATCTTCTATTTTAGAGGGGCATGTAAAAATTACTCCCAGGACACAGACTAGTATAAACAGAGTCAATATAGATCAGACTAAAGGGATAAAAGACGATCACCATTTCTGCTGCATGAAACAAGACTCTTTAGACAAATTGCGATGTGCTGTTTATTGCTGTGATCAGTGACCCCGTGTTTTCGCGGTTGCCTTACTGTGAACCAGGGAGGCACTGTGCTAGGAACGAAGACTCCGGAAACCTGGTAACGAGGAACATGCACAGATGGGGGGTCGGGGGGGTCACTCCAAATACCAAACAGGTTCCACAACGCAAGCGGATACAGTCTCAGATTCAAGCGCCAACATCTTAGAAGCCAAGGTTTGAGCACCCTTGGCGGAAGCTGGGCTCAGTGATGGCTCCAGAGTGCTGCTGGTTTCGATCCGTGGCTGTCCCTCAGAACCCAGAGTGTGTCTGGGAACCTGATGGTGTAGTGCTGAGGCACTGGGCTGCTAACCGAAGGCCAGCAGTTAGAAACTGAAAGATGAGGCTTTTTTTTTTAAACCCCTGTACACAGAGTTTCAGAAACTCACCGGAGCAGGCTGAATGGCTGGATGGCAGTGAGTTTGTTTTTTGAGACATGCTGAGCCCAAAGCTCAGCCGTTTGAGCCCCACCGCTGCTCCCCGGGAAGATGAGGCTGTCTGCTTTCCTCAATCTCTGCAGCCTGCAACCCCCCAGACATGGGGGTACAGTTCTATTCCATCCCGTAGGGCCCCTCTGAATCAGGATTGACGTGATGGCCGTGGGCAGTGGGTGATGGACGGTCACCCTTACGTCCACTGCAAGATGATGTGATGCAGAATTCTGCATCGCAATCTATCACGTTGATTTCCGTAGATGGGAATGTGTCTAGAATGCTAAATCTCTCTGCGGACAGAAGTCTTCTAAGACACGTTTTCCTCAATCAGCCGAGAGTCAAACAGCCCAGAGAGTGTGGTGTGTGGCACCCTCAACGTAGCCAGCACTTTCCATTCCAGAACTTTCCCCGCAGGTTTCCTCTGGAGTCAGACCCAGATGGCTCCGCTCAGGACTACTTTAAGTGATTGAAAAGGACTAAAAAGCCACAAAAGGAATAGAAATGGATTTTAGATTTTTTGTTGTTGTAGAAATGCATGGTTTTAGTTGTTCTGATGTACAAGGATAAACCAGTTAAGCATGTGTCTCTGGAAAGATGCATACTCGATTGAGAAGCGAACCGGGGTGGGAAAGATAAACTTTTCCACCTCATCGTTTGTGCTACCCAATTCCACCGTCATGTGCGATACACACGCACTCACGCACAGAGAAACCCAAAACATATACGCTAAGATAACAAGTTACCCCACAGGAAAAAGGAGACCTGACACATATGGATAGGCAGCATAGCCTCCCTTTGGCCATAGAGCCTATTTTAATTCCTATGCCCCCTGAGGGACAGAGTAGACTGTCCTGTTTTCCCTTTATGGAGACAGATTGCCACACCCTTCTTCCTTGGAACAGCAGATGGACTGCAGGCCTCCTGGTTCTAGGGAGCATCACCAGGGCTCCCGGTTAGTAGCATGGGTGCTTAGCAATGACTAGATGCTGCACTAGTCTTTCTCAGATATTTAAACCATTCACTTGTATGGTATGTGAAATAGATGTTGAGAAAATGGTTTTTAAGATAGCCGAAGAAGGATGTGTAAGCGCCTTATCAATGAATGCAAAGCAGCGATTTTCCTCTTCCTTCTCCGAGTTCCTTACATGTCCGATGGAATCTGGTTCATCTGATTAATCTGCGTTGTAAATTCCTGTTTCATTGCTTAGCATTCAGCGGAGCTGGCTAATGGTTTCTGATAAAAGGAAAACATCTGTCTTGGAAAGTCTGTAACTTCCCGAGGGTTCCGCAGCACTGACACCAGGGACCCCGCCCCTCTCTGTCCCTTCTGAAACGAATACAGCTGCCTCCTTATGCCCTGCGGTCTACGCTGTAGAAACAGAAGAAATGCTTCTGATCCCCGCTTTATCACCGTGGCCTGGTATATTCACTACCTCCAACTTGCCCATCAGCCACACGTGTCTTCACTTTGAAGCTCAAGTATTTTAGTCCCTCTTCATAATAACATCTTGCTTTCATAAAGCACTTTGTCTCCGCCATCTGCGTTGTCCTTGGCTAGTCTGGAGAACAGATGGGAACCGAGCGCCTTTGACTTTCAGAACAGAAGTGGAGGTGAAGTGGCCAGCGGAGCCATTACTAACCTGTAGAAAGTGCCCCATAATAAAGCCCTGGTGCTGTAGCGGAAGAGCCTTGGTGGTCAGCAGTTCAAAACCACCAGCCACTCAAAGAGAGAAACATGAACCTTTCTACTCCCGTAAAGAGTTACATTCTCAGAAACCCCACAGGGGCAGGCCTCCCCTGCCCTCTAGGGATGCTACAAGTCAGAATCAACCTGATGGCAGTGAGTTTGCTTTGGAGTTTCTGGAGGTGTCCTGGGTTACTTGATGGGCTGCTAACCACAGAGTCAGCAGTTCAAATCCACCAGCCACATGGCAGGAGAAAGATGAGGCGTTAAGCTCCCGTAAAGATTGGCTTTGGGGCTTTGGTTTCTAGGGGGAAAACAATGATCTCATTACATCCTCAAGATGGCTCAATGATGTAAATATTTCTGCCACCCCTACTGTCCAGCCAAGAAAACAGAGGCTTAGAGGACTTAGAGACCCGATTCAAGGTCACACAGATGGTAGCTGTCCTGGAGGGCACCTTGACCCCACCCCCCAGGCTTTCGCACATGCCTGCAGACACCCTCCATCAGGAAGGATGTCCATTGAGCCCAAAGCCTCTGGCAGGTGGAAGTGCCCCCAAGGGAGCTGCTGTCTCTGCAGCTTCTCGCCTGGAGTCTGGGGAGACCCTGGAAGTAGATCTCAGGAAGCCCCAACGGGAAGAGGTTTGGCCTTTCTTAGCTTTTCTAACTTTCAGATTGGCTTGTGTCCATTGGTTCAAGAACTGGTGGGGCAGCTGCTTCGAGTGCCTCTGCCGGTTTCCTGACTCCCACTGGGACTGGCCACGAGAACTAGAGAGAGGCGTGCTTGCTCCCTGCTCACCCGACCCCAAACATCAGGAGTCCAGGTATGGGGTTGCCACCGACGACAGGCCAGCACAGAATTTAGCATGATTTCCATCTGTTTAGTGGCCTTCAAGTCACGCTTGCTACCATTATCCCATTTGATTTCAGAGTGGCCCAGGAAGGAGGCAGGGCAGCTATTATTCTTCTCATGTTACAGTCAAGGAAATGGGTTGGAGGAATGAGTTGCCCAAGGCTATTAAGTTCCTAAGCAGCAGAACTGGGATCCAGAAGCAAGCCTCCGGATTTCCTGGGTCTGCGCTCATTCCCTGGTCCACTCAGGGGCACCAGGATGCAGGGTTCCCACGGCCTACATAATTTCTTCCGGTATTTGATTTTGTCTTGTCCATACTTCAGCTGGAGGGAGGGGGAGATGCTCGAGTCCCTGGCCTGAGTTCCAGTTCTGCTAGAGTGCCTTAATCATTTAAATGAAGATCCTATTACTAATACCATTTACAGGATGAGGATTACTAATACCATTAACTATTACTAATACCATTAACTAATACCATTAACTATTACTAATACCATCAAACGGAGGGGCGGGGCGAGGAATGCCTTGTCTTCTAGTCTCCTTTGCCCACACACTTTCTGAAGCTCCCTCCGTTACGTTGTTTTGAGAATTGAGAACATGAAGCAGATCCAGGATCTAGAACAACCCGCTTCTGATTCTTCCTTACGCTTTTCTCGGGGCTTGCCACCAAATTAGCCAGACCTTGGAAAGACGCAGGAAGACGCCATTGCGCCGTAAATCAAGTAGCCTCTGCCCTCCCACACCCCTACCTGCCTTCCAGAAGCTTCTCCTCCCACACCGGTCATCAATGACCTGAAGGACAGCTGACCCCAAACCCCTTGACTAAGCCTCAAACTTGGAAATGAATTACATTTTTTCTGTGGCTTTCTTTCCCCCTGTCTTTTCTTTCTGGGTTCCTTCTCAGCTCCATCCCGTGTCCCAAATCATTCCAAGCTCAGCCCTTGATAAGACTCCCTAACTCAACTCAAGAAGACGCACTGCCATCCAGTCAATGCGGACTCATACTGGGTTTTCCACAACTGCAACTGTTTACAGGAGCGGAAAGCCCCCAGTCTCTCTCCCGCAATGCTGGTGGTGGTGGGCTCAAACTGCCGACCCTGTGGATTGTAGTCCAACACGTACCCATGACACCACCAGCTAGTGTCCAATTACTGCCTGTTTACGTTCCTCCAAAGGAGTTCTGGTGGTGTAGGGCAGGGGCTCTCAACCTTCCTAATGCCTCAACCCTTTCATACCGTTCCTCATGTGGTGGGGATCCCCCAACCATAAAATTATTTTCATTGCTACTTCATAACTGTAATTTTGCTACTGTTATGAATCGTCACGTAAATATCTGATAGTCCAGATGTATTTTCATTGTTACAAATTGAACATCATTAAAGCATAGTGATTCATCACAAAAACAATAGGTCATTATATATTGTGAACTATTTATTTCTAATGACAAATCAATGGAATTTTGTCTTGAAGCATGGTGTAGAATGGGTAACAGTCTTCACACCGGGTACTCATGTGTGGGTGTATCTGCATGTGGGCAGACCCGCCTGGAGACGGATAGAGGAGCAGTGTCTCAGTTCCTAAGACCATCGGGAATATGTGTTTTCTGATGGTCTTAGGTGACTCCTGTGAAAGGGTTGTTCCACCCCCAAAGGGGTCGTGACCCACAGGTTGAGAATCACTGGTGTCGTGGGTTACGCATTGGGCTGCTACTGAAAGGTCAAGCAGTTCAAAACCACGAGCTACTCTGTTGGAGGAAGGCAAGGCTTCCTGGGAGCTCCAGTGAAGAGGTACCGTCTTGGGAATCCGTAGGGGGAGTTCTACCCTGGCCTCTATGGTCCCTGGGGGTCCGGATCAACAGGATGGCAGTGAATTGGGGGCTTGGCGAAGCCACACCACGAGTTACTGCACTGGGTGACACCAACCCCAGTGACAACTGGCCGAGTGGGCTGGACTTGGGCAAGAAGAGAGCAGAAGCCAACACAGCACTGGCAAGCAACGACCCGGGCAAGCAATGACAAGGGGAGGGTTCTGCAAAGCCATCTCCACTCCGGGAAGCAAGGCAGAGACTGTGCGAAGGTAGGATTAATGTGCACGCTCTCTCCCTAGGTGCCCTGATGATCCGATCAGAGGACTCTGGCTTCGTGGTGATCACAGGGGTGATGAGCAGGAGATACCTGTGTATGGATTTCAGAGGCAACATTTTTGGATCGGTGAGTCTATCTGAGTGCTGGCCACCATTGGAAAACATGTCAAATTGCGTTGTTCGAACATACCGTGGTCATTGACAGCTTAAGGCCCCCATTTGCACTGTACTTAGAGGGTCTGCTATCACTGTGTACTTTATTCAGGGTATGTTGCAACTGCTCAGGTTCACACAACTGCGGTTTCAACCTAGGCCATCTGGTTCTACAGCTCATGCCCCTAACTTCTCTTCTATACTGCGCCCTTGGGGGCCCATTTCTACACGCAGCACAGCACTGTGTCTGTTGCAGCAGGTGCCCGGGCCGCTGGGTTCACATTGTTGAGTAGAGCCCATTAGAAGAGCTGAGAAGCCACCTACTTGGGCATCTTCTTGATCCTGTTTCTGGGACTTCTCATTTCCTTCAACATCAGGTCCCTCACCTGGAAGAAGGGCAGTGAGAGGGATCCTGTAGCCTGCGGAGCTCCCTCTAGTTTAAAGATCTCCAGTGATCTCCGTCACCATGGTGACTAGATGGCTATTCAGATTTGTAAACACAAACTTCTCACGTGGATGCTCCAGGCATCTTCCAAGGGACTTGAGAGAGTGCTTGTAGATCTCTTTTATCTCAGGAGCCTCACCAGGGAGTCCAATCGGAAATGCACGTGGGCCAAGCCCTTTTATTTTGCTCATTGCTGTGGCTTTGTACCTCCCCCACTCTCTGGTCCAGCGAGGACAATACACAGGGATCTGTTGAACAAACACAGAAACCTACAAGTAGCCCTCGTCGGTAAAACACCTACTTCACAGAGTTGAACGCAATGTGTTGGCTAGCCAGCGCTACCCTAACCGGAAAAACCTCCACAGGTGGCTTCGGCAAACACACATTTCTTCCAGTTAGGAGGCTAGAAGTCAGAATGTAGGGTGCTGACTCTCGAGCCAAGAGTTCTCTGTTGGATCTGGGAGAAGGCCCTTGTCTCTTCTGACCTTCTGTTCTGGGGCAATCTTCATGTGGCATGGCTCTATCACTAACCGCCACCCCCCACCCCCACCTCCTCCTCCCCCACTGCCCCATATCAACTTCCTCCTACCTCTGCCTCCTCCATTTACATCTCAAAAGAAATGTACTCAAGATACCCCTTATAGTTGTACTCAACATAATAAAGAGAACCCACTCTCAAATTACCATATGAGGGGGACTATACACCATTTGGGGGTACACCATGCAGCCCATGACATTATGTTAAAGTCCTAATAGGAACTCACAATCATAGGTACCAGTTGGTGGCAGAGTGAGAATTCAAATACAGGTCATCTCTTGCCAAAGTTCAAGTATCTAAGCCCCCAACTGCAGGTCTCACTGATGGTCAGACCTGCAGTTCCATTCGACCCACAGAACGGAGCCCATCTCAGTTCTCCAGGGAAGGGGACAGACCTGAGCCAATTTTCAGCCGGAAGAGGACTCACCATGGTAGAGTGGGGGAAAAGAATGTTTAAATTAGCCCGCTCTCTAGAAACACACACACACACACACACACACACACACACACATGCAGGAGTGTGCTAGCTCTCTGTGCTCCTGGTCCGGCGTGCCACGAGAAGCCCTGCTGGTGTGGTGGTGACACTGCTAAGCACAAGGTCAGCGGTGCAAAACCACAAGCTGCTCTACGGGAGAAAGACGAGACTTTCTACTCCTTTAAAGAGCTGGTCTCGGAAACCCCCAGGGGGCAGTTCTACCCTGGCTTCTAGGGCCACAAGGAGTCAGCCTGGCCTGGATACTGGGGTGGGGGCTGGGGGTGGGGGTGGTTGAGGCATGCCGTGTACCCCCCAGGCCACTTCTTATGGAAGTGAACTGTGCCTGCTATTCCCAGAAAGTCCTTGGGGAATTTGAAAAACATGAGTCAAAATCCGTTCCCCCCAGGAGGAAGCCCTGATACTTCAAGACCCCCATTGGAACACTCAGGTCCACCCGTGCCTACCTAATGGGAGTTGTGGAATCCTTGGGTGGGGGCAAACAGTAAGGTATCCAAGACTGAAAAAGTAGAGGTTCAAATCCACCGGAAGGCCTGCCAAGGGGCTCTGAAAGACACGGGGTCACCATGAGTCGGAATCAGCTGGGTGGCAACTGGCGGGGTGCCTTGGTTTAACGGAGTGGTTGCCTAGATGCATGTACAATATGTGCCAAGGTGGCCACTCAGGGCACTGCCCAGGGCTTCTGGAGGAGTGTGGGGCTAGGAGCTTACAAATTACGCTGGGTTGCTTTACCTACACCACTTTGGCTCTTCCAGCACTACTTCACTGCGGACAGCTGCAGGTTCAGACAGCGGACGCTGGAGAACGGCTATGACGTCTACCACTCTCCTCAGCATCATTTCCTGATCAGCCTGGGCCGGGCCAAGAGGGTCTTCCTGCCCGGCATGAACCCGCCGCCTTACTCCCAGTTCCTGTCCCGAAGGAATGAGATCCCCCTGATTCACTTCAACACCCCCAGGCCCCGGCGGCACACACGGAGTGCCGAGGAGGAAGTGGAGCAGGATCCGCTGAACGTGCTGAAGCCCAGGCCCCGGATGACGCCGGCTCCAGCCTCCTGCTCCCAGG
The DNA here is from genome assembly GCF_000313985.2 of Echinops telfairi. NCBI lineage: Eukaryota > Metazoa > Chordata > Mammalia > Afrosoricida > Tenrecidae > Echinops > Echinops telfairi. The sequence continues at coordinate 172,743 of NW_022111383.1, forward strand.
AGCTGCCCAGTGCCGAAGACAACAGCGCCCTGGCCAGCGACCCGCTGGGAGTGGTCAGAGGCAAAAAGCTCAACACCCATGCTGTGGGCATGGGCGCGGAAAGATGCCGCCCCTTTCCCAAGTTCAGGGAGACAGGAAAGGACAACTTTCTAACCAACCCTTGAGCAAAGTAGAGCAGAGAGCCAACCTTTGAAGCCTGAGTGATAGTTTCACTGCCTTCCCACCCCATATACCACCTTCCTGAACAAGAAACCCCAATACAGGTAAACTAGTCCCCGTCCTTCCATGAAGGGGGAGGAGCATGGATTGCTTCTTTCCATATTTATTTTCCCTGTGCCTCTCTCCTTGACCAGCTTAGCCAAGATCCCTGAGGGCTGGGACACCCCCACCGCCCACCCCAACCTCAGACCCCCAGGCGCACCAACTGCTCTTGGCATTTGCCATCTGGCTGGACCTGGTAGCATTTGAGTTGGCCAGCTTTGGGGCCTGGGATATTCACAGGCCAAGTAAGCAAATTGTTGCAAACCCTAATTCCAAGCCTTTGTTCTCCTTTGGGTATTTGTGTGGAAGGGCTTTCAAAGAGATTGGTGGTCGGCTGGTCAAAACTTAAAGGCTTACTCTCAACGGAGGCGGCAACCATGCTAGAAAGCAAACTCAGCCTCCCGGGACTGAGTAGGAAGCGGGTGGCATACTCATGTCCTCTCCCTGTGGCCCTGCCTCATTCCCCAGTGGCCCACAAAGGAGCTCTGCCCCTCGAACTTTAGTGGATTTGGCCCGTGAAAGCGTTCAGTCCATGAAAGCCTGCTCTTGCCGCATGCTTTCAAAACGGCAATGCAATTCCCACCCTGCTGAGGGGTAAGGACAAAGCCTAGATTTCCAGGTGGCATAGCAATCCATTCTAGATCAATTACAAAAAGATCACTGCTGGGGACCACGTCGCTGCTCTGGGCTGGGCTTTCTGTAGACTGTCAAATCCTGTCCTTTTCCTAGGCGAAGTGGCCTCAAGGGCTTAGTGGGAAAGATGTCCCGTTCCAAAGTCTAGGAGTTATGAAAACACAACGCTTGTCCGCCAGCTCACTTTAGCACAGTCACAGTGGCTAACCACTTACTTTGAGCGCTTTAAGGCTGGCACTTGGAGCCTCCATCCATTTAGAAATTTGGGGGGGGGGTTCTTAAATGAAGACCACTTTTGGTCGTAGGTGCCTAATTGTATCCCACAGAAAACGAAGCCTCCCTTACCCAAGAGCGGAGGGACACCAGAATGGGCCCTTGATACTCAGCCCACAGGCCGCCTTACCCTCGACTTCCTCCAACCAGGGGCCTCGATCTCACTGAGCTGAATATGGACCAGCAAAAGAGAGTTCACGAATGCTTTAGGCCAAGTCACCTTTCATTTTCCTTCTTCACTGCCACCCTGGACCAAGCCTGAAAAGTCAACCCATCCTTCTGTGCGTCCCAGCAACGCACACGGAACAACTGGTTTTCCTGCTGGCTTCCAGTTGCGCCTGAAAGCCCGTATGCTGACGCTCTAAAACCATATCTAGGACCAGACAGCAGGGCCTGGTCAGGGTTGTGGTCTTCATGCGACCCATGTCCCATCAGAGGGGTCCCACCTCACAACTGGTGGAAGTTAGGCAAGCCTGAGAAGTACCCAGAAACTCCCCCAAGGACTTTGGTCGAGCACTGGTGGTAACCTCCTTCCCAAGCATCACTATCACTGCGTTGTGTTCTCTTTGGCAGAGCGAGGGCAACCCCTACTATTGCCCATGTGCCCTAGCCAGTGGCAATATTTATTTATTTATTTGGAAAATTTTTGCCTATCCACTCGATATTTATAGAATGGTTACCCCATCTTGTTTCCTTTCTTCTGTTTGAAAGAAAAATAAAATTTATCTCAGCTTTGGTTCGCTTTTCCTGTCTGCGTTACCCCATTAAAAACGGTCAGCCAACGAGAGTAAAAGGGATCCTTGGGTTGGGGGAGGTGGGGCGGCATTGGAAAAACAGGGAAAGCAAATTGGAAAGAGGTGAAGAGAAACGTTAGGTATTCAAAATCTCCCCCAGTCATAAGCAGAAGCTACTCAGCAATTTGATCAATCCGATCAGAACTCTGAAACACACAGGAAACCGATCATTGCAAATATCTGATCACCCTCCTTTGAAGACATTTCCTTCAAACAGAGGAAGCATCTTACTTGAAAAATGTACTCAGACGCACCATCAATTGCCCAGGGAAGCACAGGTACACTTAACACAGGCGGTGTGCCGGCTCCGTGGGCTTGAGAGCAGTGACCAGGGTCACGAATCTCAATGCCTGCTCTTCACATGGTTGCCTGTCTTTAACCTCCATCTGACAAGGTTACCCGAAACACAGCACGCAAACACACAGCACGCAAACACGCCTGTGCCATGTTGGCACCCCTGGAAATGCACATCAGCTCCAGCCAACAGTTAGTTTCTCATGATCTGACTGAGCCATCGGCTCCTCCCTTTCAGTCATCCACAGATAGTGTTCAAATGACCGTCTGATAGGGTGGGCAAAGTGAACTTTCTTTAGAGAAGGCCTGTTGTAATAATCAAAGTACCCAAGTCCTCCATACTGGGCAGCAAAAAAAAAAAAAAAAAGGATAAAGGTAGAAGAGGACACCAGGATGCCAGAGGTAAGGTTGGCATATTCACACTCGGGCTGTGATGGTGATCTGTAAGTATGGATTATGAATGGGTGCAGGTCAGAGAGTGAGAGGATACCGACCTATATAGATAGCCTAGGCATTGGCCATTGGTGCATTTGCAGTTACCATTGCTGCAACTGGATCTATGAATGCAGAGCTTACCAAGGTCAATCGGCTAACCCTCAAAGACAAGGTTCTACATGTTGCACCTTCTACTTACGAAGTACCAACTCAGGTCTTTGAAGCTCCTCAGAGACCACCTAAGGTACAAATGTTGGTCTCTCCATGCCTGAAGGAAAGATGAGTAGAAAACTGAGGACTCGTGGAATCAATGGGTCCAATGGACTAATGGAGCACATACCCATCAGCTTCCACCACCCTGAGACTAGAACGAGAAGGTGTCCCCAAAGCACTGCCTATGACTCTGAATGGGGTCACAGCAAAAGGGCCTAAATCAGCAGCTCTCAACCTGTGGGTCGCAACCCCTTTTGGGAGTTGAACGACTCGTTCACAGGGGTCGCCTGATTCATGACAGTAGCAAAATGACAGTGATGAAGTAGCAACGAAAATAATTTTATGATTGGTGGTCACCACCACATGAGGAACTGTATGAAAGGGTCATGGCATGAGGAAGGTTGAGAGCCACTGTCCTAAATAAAGTGGGAGAAAATGTGAAATAAAAAAAAGCAGGCTCATTTGTCAGACAGTGACAGGTGGAGCCCCTGGGACAATGGTCCTTAGCCACCCCTCAGGTCTAAAAATGAACTCAGCCCATTGCTCAATTGTTTGCCAGACCACAAGGCAGATTTATAAGGGGAACAGTGAGACTAGGGAGGTATGCATGCCTTAGAATAATCATTATGTGAGGTCCAAAGGGCAACAGACGCAAGGGTTCAGAAGGGTTAGGAAAGGAGAAAGAATGGCAAGAGGTGGACGTGGGGCAAGTGATGTTAAACTGTGGGAATTGCAATCAATGACATGAAGCAAAATGTGTGCACTGTAAACAGGAAATGGATCTGCTTTGTAAATTTACACACACACACACACACACACACACCTCTCCTCCATACTAGAGAGGGTAACCATCAGGTTCCACCCATGGCACAGGCCAAATTTTTTTGGCCACATAAAACACCAAAGACTTTCACTGCTGCCGCATAATAGACCCAACTCACAGGGACCCTAAAAGAGAGTAGAATGGTCCCGCTGGGTGACTCCCGATGGGAGCAAAAAGCCTCATCTTTCTCCTGCAGAGCTACTGGTGGTCTCAAACTGCTGACCTTGTCATTAGCAGCCCACAGCATAACCGCTATGGGCTCCCTTACCAAAATACCAAAACCCAAACCAAACTCACTGCCACAGAGTCCATGCTGACTCATGGCGTCTCCCTGTGGGTTTCCAAGACGGGAACTGTTCACGGGAGCAGAAAGCCCAGCCTTTCTCCCTCGGAGATGCTGGTGGATTTGGACCACAGATCACAGCCCAACTAGTAACCGCGGCACCACCCGGACTCCAGGACCAAAGCATCGGTGCTGTGATGCTGGGTTTAGCTCTCTCTAGTCTGTGTCTAGGCAAACACTTTCTTGTTGTCGCTGTCACCAAGTCGGCTCTGATGCACGGCATCCCTGCGTCCAACCGGACAAAACTCCACCTGGCCCGGTGTTACCCTATGGGGGGAGGTCAGATGCTTACAGACATCTTCCTGAAGACAGTCACCAGGGAGTAGGCCCTGCTCCCTGCTGCTGGGGACAATGGACTAAGGCTTGGGACCATTAGCTTGGTTCCTGTAGGTGGGGTTTACACCCTACTGATAATGGTTCCTATGGAGATCCAGAGAACAGGTCAAACCAGCTCAGTTAAGCTGCCATCCTATATCTAGGATCCATCCGCTCATCTTGCCACATGTATACCCCCAACCCATCCTCTTCCTATTGCGTGGATACCTCTAGATCACCCCCTTCCACTACTGTGTTACCTATAGCACAACCCCTTCCTGTGGTGTCTTCACCTGTAATTAGTGGGCTTGCACACCCCCAAAGCTATGTAAACCTGGGTTAGCAATAGAGGTCTCTCTTGCTGGTCTCTCCCGTACTCTCTCCTTGGCTCCCTCTCCTCCTGTTTCCCTTTCCCCTTGTCCTCCTTCCCTTCCCCCTCCACGTGGATCAAGTGGGGTTGAGGTGAGCATTGCTACCATGAAATGTGTCTGACTCCATTACTTGTCTCTCTCTTATCTCTCATGCTCTCGATGACTTTAATTATATATATATAGCTCAACCATACACTTGTACTAATTAAACCCATGATTAGCAGTGGGGGGCTGGCCCCCCACCTCATACCACAGTCACCCTATTAGTCCTTTTTATGTTTGAGCCCGCGGTTGCAGTTGCTGTGTCAACCCATCGTGTCAAAGGGCTTCCTCGTTGACTGCCCCTCTACTTGACCACTAAGCAAGATGTCCTTTTCCAACGATTTGTCTCTCCTGACATGTCCAAAGCCTGTGAGACGAAGTCTCGCCATCCTTGCTTCGAAGGCACATTCTTGTTGTACTCCTTCCAAGACAGATCTCTTTGTTCTTTGGGCAGTGGATGGTATGTTCATCTTTGTGGGATACCAGCCCCTATAATCGAGGGGGCCCAAGGGGCAGTTGTGTAATTGAGGGGTAAAATTAAAGAGACACCAGACAAGATAAGGCATGCAAGGGCTCACCTCCAGGACCACCATGACTTCAGCAGCCAGGTCCGCACAGAGAATATATTTCCAACCAAGGCTTATATACACTCAGGGGGCATGCAAGCCCCCCTAATTACAGGTAACCACATACGTAACTAAGTGGCCTGTATCCTATCCCTAAAGGTCTCTGAGTACATAGGAGTAATCTAACACGTTTCTCAGGGCAGGTGAGGGGGAGTGGCTGTCTTCAGAGCCTAGAGATCAATAGCACACTTCCTCTTCTATAGATCAAGCTGCCGGCTACATAGCAGTGAGCACGTGCTTTTAAGAGGTAACTTGAAGGTAGCACTGTGATGGGAGGATATGGTGGGGAACAATATTAATGAGAATGTGATTGGGACTCACCTCCAACTCACATGAAGGCCTCCCTCCACCCCAGAAACCCAGCCTGTCAGGCTCCTGAATCTGTGAAACCAAAGGATTCATCCGCATACACTCTTTTCTCGTTCTCGGCTCCCCACACACACATTTCTCATCCTCCTCCCACGGAGCAGCTCGGGGCTCAGATTGCTGACCTTGCGGTTAGCAGCCTAACCCAGAACCCACCATGCTACCAGGGTGTCAACCAAACAGCAGGCTCGGCTCGTAAAGTCGGTAAGTATGAAGGAATACCCGATAATCATGTTGTGAGTAAAAAGGCCTTCACTCCATGGCCGTCTAGTTACCTCCGACTCAGATGGACCCTGTGTAGGGCCCCTGAGACGAAATCTTTATGGAGCTGAGCGGCTGGTGGATTTGAACCACCAAGCTTACAGGTAATAGCTAAACACCGAACCCACAGTGCCACCAGCGCTACTTATTATCAAAGGGAAATTAAACTTGACAAAGGTGTCGCCTTCCACAGGCTTGCGGGAGTTCCTTTCTCACACCAAGTATGTGTGAATTTAACTTTTTTTTTTTTAACACAATCGGTGGGGTGAGGATGGAGTATACAGGAAGAAAACATGTCAACATGCCACACATATTTCTAGGGAGCTTTATGGTACAACATCCGGCTGCTAGAAGCTCACTACCTATGCCTAGGTGGGGCTTATTGCCCAACCTTGGGCTCTTCTAGGAGCCTCGGTGGTGCTGTGGGCTACAAGTTGGGCTGCTAACTGCAGAGTCAGCAGTTCAAACCCATTAGATGCTTTGGGGGAGAAAGATGGGGCTTTCTACTCCTGTTTAAAGAGTCTGAAACCCCCCCCCCAAGGAACATTTCCACTCTGTCCATGGGGTCACTGTGAGTTGGAATCCACTATATGTTGATGTTTTTCTTCTCTGCCTAATTGCCTCTTGAAGGTCCTATAGGGCTGACACAGGAGGTGCTCAGGAGAAAGGAAGCTCACTAGTCAGGCCCCAGGATCATCTCCGCTTCCTGACTTAGGGGCACTTGATTTGACAGGGATGGAGCCGAGATGCAGCCCAAGCAGAGCGACAATCTCACCAGGCTGAGGAAACCGCCGTGAGAATGGTCATCCTTGAAGCACTGCCCACACCAGACCAAATGCTGGTGAGAATGTGGAGCATCAGAAGCCTCGCTCCTTGCTGGTGGTACTGAGAAGCGGGACAGCTGCTTTAGTGAGGTCGCTGTTCTTAGCAAACAGGACAGCAACCCCGGGCCCGGGCCATTTACTCAAATGCTTGTGAAGCATTCCCCAAAACTTTGTGTACAAGTGTTTCCAGCAGCTTTATTTACAGACATGGGAACCAGTACTCTTCTGGAAGCGAATCAATCGTGTCACATTCAGGCAATGAAATATTACTCAGCCATCAAAAGGGTCGGGAGCTAGAAAAAGGCAGGGAACATGTGGACAACTGCCTCCACGACCAACTGCCACCTTTGTCTTAAACCCAAACTGAACGGTGCCCTACTCACTACCTTTTACTTTTGGGCTTATTTTAAATGTATTATGGATTAAGTAGAAGTTCACTAGTGAACATTTGGATGACACCATACAAGGATCCTAATCAAAAGGGGAAACTACAAAACAGAATTGCAAATTCTAATGGACTCAGTTTTCCGGAGCCCTGACAGGGGGTGAATAAACCCCTAAAACTGTGGCTGAGATCGTTAAGCCTCAAAAGCAAGGGTCCTTAAACTGCAGCCCGCCGAGGACAGTTATCAGGCCCGCCGGGTGTTTTTGCCCCATTTTGTTTTTTACTTCAAAATAAGATATGAGCAGTGTGCATAGGAATTTGTTCATAGTTTTTTTTTAAACTATAGTCTAGCCCTCCAACGGGTCTGAGGGACAGTGAACTGGCCCCTTGTTTAAAAAGTTTGAGGACCCCTGCTCAAAAGTATCCTCTAACTCCCCCTTAAAATAGAACAGTTTAACTCAACTAGTGAAAAACACAATAGAAATTTTTAAGAAGTCAGCCTTGAACATTATGCTCTTTTAAGAACTATATGGGATCAAACTGACAGCAGCAACCCACAAGACTGGCTGAGAACCATGCAGGGTCGAGACTGTTAGTTGCTAACGGGAGGAACGAGTAAGGAGGCTGAGGTGGTCGCACAACTACAGGGATGTGGTCAGTGTCGCTCAATGGAGCCTGCAGAAACCGTGGGACTGGTGTGTTTTGCTGTGTCTATTACAGCAAAGTGTGGAAGGAAAACAAAAAAGAATCATGAAGCTAAAACAGGGAAACCTCCCATGAAAACAGACCCTTTATGATTGCAGCTACCGAACATTCTGGAAAATGAAAAACTAGGGAGATAGTACAAGGTCAGAGGTATTACCGGGAAGTTCAGTAAAAGGTCAGGAGGAGGGAGCAGGCTGGGAAGTGTTTCCATGATGCAACAATGGGGGACACAGGGCATTTAGCTGGGGCCAAAGCCCACGGGGCTGTGCAGCACCAAAAATGAACCCTAATGCACACTCCAGCCAAGAATGGATCGCCATTGGTTCATCAACGGTAACAAATCATCTTGCTAATGGAAGATGTGAG